>NC_090922.1:472626148-472939898 GCF_040938575.1 Ambystoma mexicanum | reverse complement strand
TCCAGCTCACCCAACTCTACCACCACTTACCCCACCACACTTTCCAAGTACACTACCACACTAACCTACACCACACTACCTACTCTACATCCCCAATCACCGTACCATGCCCCACTACTCTACACCACCCAACTACTTTACCCCACCAATTCTGGCCCACCTCACCCACTCTACCCCATTCAACTATTCTTTTCACCCCACTAGATTACCCACCTCTCTCCCCCACCACTGTACTCTACCTGACCACTGCAACCTAACCCAATCCACCTGACCACACTGTACCCCACCACACCAACCTAGAAAACCCCACAACTGTACACCCCAACCACTCTACTCCTACCACATTGGCCCCCACCCACTCAACCCTATTGCTCTACCCCCACATTACCCCACTCAAATGCCACCCAGTCTAGCCACACACCCTAATTCTCCAGACTAACTTTTGCCCCTTCTTCGTCCCACTCGAACTCACCCACCCCTCTTTCCACCCACTGAACTCTGCGCTCACCCCACTCTACCCCCACTCACCCCACCTCATTCGGCTCTACCCCCACCCTACCTCATCCCACTCTACCACCACCCCATCTACCCCACCTACTCTACTCTCACCTCACCCAACTAGTCTACCCCACCACTCAACTACTTCACTTCACATCACCTCATTCCACCTCTGCCCACTGTACCACAACTCGCTTCCCCCTCCACTCTGTCCTATCACTCTACCCCACCGCCACACTGCACTACCCCATCCCACTACTCTACCCCACTGCTCTTCCCCACCACACTGATGTACCTCACCCACCTTCTCTTCACCACCATGAACCACTGTGCCACATCATTACTCTATCCCCTCTACCCCATCACACCCAAACACTAGACCCCATCATTATACCCTAACCCAGCACTCCACCCTCTATGCGCACACACACCTAAATCATTCTACCTGACTACTCTACCCCACCCGCTGTATCCGACCTGCCATTCTAAATAACTCTTAAAGGCCACTCTACCACACTCACTCTAGAGTCCACCCCATTACTTTACCCCACCCCACTATTCTACCCTAGTAAACAACTACAATAAAATACCCCACACCACTCTACCACACTGCCCACTGTGACGAATCTAGGAAAGTCGTCACTACTTCTCTGGGGTAAGTCTCTCCTCAGGTGGCCAGGGAAAGGCAGAAGCTAACTGACTCTGACCTGGGGGTAGCAATCTGTGGGAGGACCACATGGGGGAGGACAACCCTTGGGGAAGTATAGTGAACACACTTGGTCAAGCTAGACCACTACTTATATTCTTTGATGACACCCACTTGCCTTCCCCCAAGCATGTATGGCATATTGTAGTGTGGATAATGCTCCATGTTGTTTTGAACACCAATCTTGCTTACACATTCCCCCTTTCATAATACTGAGACGAGGAAGAAGGATGGAGTAAAGAGGATCACTAGAAGCGGTGAGCCAAAGCTGCGTTATAGTTGTTGGAGGTTAACAAGTGCCGGGACATTTAAAAATGGCACATTTGAGCAAGGAGATAGACTCTCATCTCTGTTTTTTTCTTCCATTTTTTAAACGTTTATTTTAAAGCAGCACACAGATGACTATTACATCATTAGACAACAGATAAAACCTCACCACCAGTTCAAATTATGAGCATACTCAATGCTCCTCGCCCTCCTCCTCCTAGGTCAGTTTTTGTCAGGACTCGGCTGGGAGTGGGTAGACGCCATCCGCTTGTTCTCTGACGGAAGGGCCTGTGCGATCAGCCCGGGTTTGTTAGTTAGCGCCGGCAAGTTCTGGTCATAGTCAAGGAGTGGCGCCCAAATGTTTGACAAGCGGTGAAGGAGACCAGCTTTTGCTGCAGTGATTTTCTCCGCTATCAGGATATCCCAGAGTTTTAGCCACCAAAGCGTCATCAAGGGGCCTTCAGCGGATTTCCAGGTGCACGCACAGTAATCTTTGCGGCCAGCAAGAGTTGTTTTAGGACGGCGGCCACTCTACTGGTTCTCGGGTAGGTGCCTGGGATTTGGGCTCCCAGGAGAACAGATACAGGTTCCAGAGGGATCGCCACCTGAGTGATGTCTTTTATTGTAGCAATACAATGGGACCAGAACTCCTTCACCATTGGACATGCCCACCACATAAGAAAGTTGGACCCTGGGAGACCACGTCAGCGCCAACATAAAGGATCTAACGTCCGGTGAAAGTGGTGCAGGCGCAGCGGGGGATAATACCATCATAGGAGTAGCTTGTGTGCACATTCCCGGTTGGTAATGCAGGAGGAGGAGGAGTGTGTTCTCGACCAGATGTCTTCCCCAGGTCCGCCTCCCACCGGGACATATAGGGGGCCCTAGCGGTAAGAGTGTCTTCTTGTAGTAACTTATGAAGGGTAGAGATTTTCCCTCATGATGGTTGATCTTTCATGTGAGTTGAAGGGGCCTGGGGTCACGAAGCGCAGCTGAACGAGTCACGGATGGGAGCACCAGTGTCAGAGTTGCGAATAAGTAAACCTATCCGCTTCTGTCAATTGAAAGACTGCTTTGCATTGCTCAAAAGAGCGTGGTTGGCCCTCCTCATAGAGTTGGCCCAGGGACTACAGGCCTCCCGCCACCCAGCTCTTAAAGTTTGAGGGGCAGGATCCCGGCGAGAAGGCTGGGTTGTGAAAGACTGGGGAGGAGGGGCCTAGACCCCTTGGGATGCCCTTATGTCTCAAAGCCCAGTCCCATGTTTTTAATGTATGTTTAGTGGAGGACAGGATTCCCGGGCAGGTTCAGCACAGTGGGGGGATATAAGGAAGGAAACGTAGGGGGAGGGGCAGACGAGATTGCTCTACCTCTACCCATTTTGGGCACCGAGAGGCAATGACCCAAGCTTGAATGTGGGCCAGCTGTGCTGCTACCTGGTACTTGCAGAGGTCATGAACCCCCAATCCTCCCAAGATGGAACTTCCCATCATGGTCCTCTGGGGATTCTCGACTTCCTACCCCTCCAAATGAAGCAGAACATTTTTCTCTGCAAGCGCCGCAGGGGAGGCAGAGGGATTGTAATGGGCAGGGGTGAGCAAGCATAAAAGAACTGTGGCAGGAGGTTCATTTTGCAGGCAGTGATGCGGCCAAGAAGCAAGATCTCCTGCGAGAGCCAGTGGTTAAGGTCTCTCTCCAGCTCTTTGAACAGTGGGGGAAAGTTTGCCAGATAGACGGCCCCCGGGCGGGCGGGGATCTGGTGTAACGCTCACCTGATTCCCGTAGAGGCGCCGGTCTTGACTGGGCGTATACCGTATCTTCAAAGGTGATGTGTAACACACGGCTGGCTCTTTGGGTTGGACCTCTGTGCACTGTATTTCTGACTTGAAGGGTAAGATGTCTGCAGATAGAAAATATGGGATTAAGGAACTGGGTTATTGAATGTCTCTCTTCTTCCCTTTCTCTTCTCCTGTAGAACCCCAAAGGTTAACGCTCTCACCTTAGGTAAGTGAACGCCGTGCTCTCCATCTGCCTCGGGGCAGGGTGCTGTAACCAGTTTTCACTGGATAAGGGGAGCAGGCCTCTTGACTTCAGAGGACTGCTGTCCGTCGTTTACTGCACGAACGGTAAGTTTCGAGTAATTCTAATGTCTTTAAAGTCTTTAGTAATGATGTTTCTTGTTTTGCAGGGTTCCGGCGATGGCGGATGACGGGCTGAAGTGAGTTGAAGATGGAGCCCGTGTGATGAATAGAAGCGCCTGGAAGCACGTAAGTAAGCGCTTGTTGCCTGCTTCACGATGCGCTCTAACTGTCTTTTTATTTTGCAGGTACAAGTTCGGAGCGGCTGCAGGGTGCCGGAATACCCACTGGGTTAGATGTGGAAAGGAGTAATGGCACGTGAGTATTAAAGTTCCCCAATGTCTTTAAACGCACCTTGTTTTGTCTTTCAGATGCGGGATGCAGCGCCGAAGGCCTCCGGAGCGTGCGAAGAGTTGGTAAGCTTTTGTCTTTCAGATGCCGGAATGCAGCGCAAGGCGTTGGTGACAGCCGATGGACCTGGTAAGTGAAGAGCTGTCACTGAAGACCGTAATGCTAATCTGTTCTTTCTTGTCTTTATAGGTGTTGCTGAAGACTGGATTCAGGATGGTAAGCCTTTTTCCTTAGGCCCAGGATCAGATGCAGAAGACACGATGAGCGTTCTGCTGCAGAGGATGCAGAATAACGCAAAGCAAGATTCATCCATCGGGTGTGGTTTAAATAGCCTCCTGTAGTGCTAAGGTGTCTCCTTCCACAGCCACGCCTAGGTAAGAAAAGAGTTCCTGCTTTCCAGAAGAGTTCCAGTGTTCTGAATCTAGGGAGTGGCTCCTGCCCCACCCAACAGGAAAAGTAGTTCCAAACAGAAGAGGATCAGAGGCTCAACTGGCAGGCAAGTAAGCAGCATGGTCTGCTGCAGGTAAGTCCACCCAAGCATTATGAGCCCGGCGCTTCCAGCGCTGGGACTGGGCATATTTATGAGCCTGGTGCCACTGGCGCCAGGACTGGGTCCAAAAGGTCCCAATTGGGACTGGTTGGCACTCGGAACCTGGGTTATGGATCTGCTTCCAAGGGAGTTGGGAAAACCCTGACCTTTTGGAAGCAGAGATCATGATAGTACCCCCCCTCAAGGCCCCTCCCAAACCGGGATCCTCCGGGGGTTTTGGCTTGTCAGGAAATGTTCGGTGAAATCTTTTGATTAGGCGAGGAGCTTGGACATATTCAGCAGGTTCCCAGGATCTCTCTTGGGGGCCGTAGCCTTTCCAGTCAATTAGGTAAAATAGTTTAGATTTGGAGATCTTGGAGTCCAGGATGCTTTTGACTTCAAACTCGAGTTCTCCATCAACTAGGATAGGTTTTGGAGATTTAGTTAGTCGGGTTTGAGGTTGCACGGGTTTTAATAGAGAGACGTGGAAGACCGGATGCATCTTCATGTGCGGGGGCAAGTCCAACTTGACCGCTACTGGGTTTACTATGGTAGTGATGGAATAGGGACCAAGGTATCTTGGGTTGAATGTGCGTGGCCCTTTTAGAGGTAGATATTTGGTGGATAACCAGACTTGATCCCCTACTTGATATTGAGGGGCTTCCTTCCGATGTTGATCTGCTCCTTTCTTGTATTGTTCTTTAGCCCTTTGAAGGTGAGAAACAGCTTCCTTAAAGGCTTGGGTGATTGTAGAATGCAGGTAGTCTACTGCTGGTGTTTCAAGATCTTGGAGGGGATCCAACTCCGAGGTTCGAGGGTGACTGCCGTACAAAAGAAAAAACAGGGTTTTCCCAGTTCCCGAATGGACAGAGTTATTGTAGGCATATTCGGCTATCCAAAGGATGTCTTTCCAAGTTTTTTCAGTTTGTTGCAGCATGCAGCGTAAATACTGTTCCAGAGTTTGATTGGTCCTCTCGGTTTGTCCGTCGGTCTGAGGGTGGTGACTGGTCGATAGTCTCACATCAATTTGAGCCGACCGACAGCAACTTCGCCAAAAATGAGAAATAAATTGACTACCTCGATCCGAAATTAGAACCGAAGGAAAACCGTGCAGTCAGACGATGTTTTCGAGAAATTCTCGGGCCAGAGTTGCTGCTGTTGGCAAGCCTTTGAGCGGAATGAAATGCGCCATCTTGGAGAATAAGTCCACGATTACTAGAATCGTATTGTATCCGGAGCATGGAGGTAGATCGGTGATGAAGTCCATAGAAAGCGTATGCCAAGGGCGAGGTGGGATGTCAATAGGGCGTAAGAGGCCTGCTGGTCTTTCCTTTTGACTCTTGTTTTGGGCGCATACTCCACAGGACATTATAAAGTCTCTGATATCTTTTTTCCAAGACGGCCACCAGAAGTAGCGCTTGATCTTTTCTGAGGTCTTGGCCATACCGGGATGTCCTTCCATTAAAGAATCGTGATAACAAGAGATTACTTTTTTCTGTAAATCTGTGCTGGGTAGGTATAATCGTTCTTGGAAATACAATAAGTTGTCCTTTACTGCAAAGTCCTTTCCCTGCAGATGCCAATTCTGTATGTCTGCTGGAGTTACAAGTTGCCTGGCTTTATCCTTAACTTCCTCTATGGATTCTGTGGCGATTACACCCAGAATTCTTTGTTCGGGAATGATTGGTACAGGTTTAGGGTTGATCAAGTGTTCTTCCACTCCCATCCGAGAAAGGGCATCAGCTTTACCGTTCTTTGTACCAGGTCGATAGGTAATTATGAAGTCAAACTCGGCAAAGAATAATGCCCAACAGAGTTGTCTAGAGGATTGGGCTTTTGCGGTTTTCAAATATTGCAGGTTTCGGTGATCCGTAATCACAGTAACGGTCTGTCGGGCCCCCAGCAGATAATGCCGCCAAGCCTTAAAGGCAGACTTGATAGCCAGAAGTTCCTTGTCAGTAATCGTGTAATTGATTTCAGGAGGCGAGAATTTGCGGGACCAAAATGCCACGGGATGCAACTGATTGGTTACCGGGTCCTTTTGTGATAGAACTGCCCCCATGGCAAGGCTTGAAGCATCAGTTTCCACGATGTAGGGGAGTTCGGGGCGAGGGTGTTTTAAGATTGGTGCAGAGATAAATTTAGTCTTCAAATCCTGGAAAGCTTGTTACGCCTCGGTAGACCATTCAAAACGTTTGTTTTTCTTTAACAAGGCAGTGATGGGCTGGACTATTCGAGAGAATTCGGGGATAAACCTGCGGTAAAAGTTAGCGAAGCCTAACATGCTTTGCACACATTTTACGGAGGATGGTGATGGCCATTTGAGAACTGCATCGACCTTCTTTGAATCCATACGCACTCCGCCAGGTGATAATATGAATCCCAAGAATTCAACTTCAGTCACGTTGAAAACACATTTTTCCAACTTAGCGAAAAGTTTGTGTTGACGCAATCTTTCAAGGACCATTTTCACGTGTTTCCGATGTTCAGATTCCGATGAAGAATAAACGAGGATGTCGTCAATGTAAACAACAACACACACATCTATGAGCTCTCTGAGGACATCGTTCATAAAATATTGAAAGGTGGCCGGGGCATTGCAAAGTCCGAAGGGCATGACCTGATATTCAAATAGCCCATACTTGATGCGGAAGGTCGTCTTCCATTCATCGCCCTCTTTTACTCGTACCAAGTGGTAAGCTCCTCTAAGATCCAGCTTTGTATATATGCATGCTTTTCTGACTTGGTCCAGGAGTTCAGGGATCAAAGGTAACGGATATCTATTCTTAAGGGTGATCTGGTTCAGGGAGCGATAATCTATACAAGTTCTAAGGTCTCCTTCCTTTTTTGGAACGAAGAACAAAGCTGAAGAAGCAGGGGACTTGGAAGGACGAATAAACCCATTTGCCAGGTATTGATCCAGGTATTGTCGAAGGTGAAGGTTCTCAGGCTCGGTGAGGGCATAAATTCTACTACAAGGAGGAGTAGATCCAGGTATCAGGTCTATCTGGCAGTCATAAGACCTATGAGGAGGTAGAGAGTTAGCCTGATCCTTCCGGAAAACATCTTGGTATTCTAGGTATTTGGGAGGTAACTGGGGAGTCTCTGAAGAAATTGCTGCCAGTGCAACACCAGGTGGAGGGTGACAAGTAGAGACACATTCTGGAAACTGGACCGTTCTTGCTCGCCAATCGATCAGAGGATTGTGTTTCTCTAACCAAGGTATTCCTAGAATAATCTGAAACTGAGGGGCCTTGATCACATCGAACACGATCTTCTCATGGTGTCCATCTTGACCTACTAGCGTCACCTCTTGAGTGGTATGCGTTACTGGCCCGGAGGCTATCTCCGTACCATCCACCGTAGTAATGACGTCCTTTACAGCCTTGGGACAAAGAGTTAGATTCATCCTCAAAACCATTTCATGATCCACATAATTGCCGATGGCACCGCTGTCGACGTAAGCTTCAATTGCATGTAATCGATCCGGATTATCAGGGCTAATGAGGACCATAGGTATCACGAAATGCGAGGTCACGGAACTAGTTTTCACGCTCGGCAAGAGGACCTCTATTCTTGTCGGGCGAGGTCGTTTCCCTGCTCAGAGTTTGTAACTTTGGTACCTGCAGCTCCTACTGCCTTCTTGGCAGGTTTCACCGGACAGTCTCGAAGAAAGTGCCCTGAGTTTCCGCAATAGAGGCATAATTGCAACTGTTTTCTCCTTTCCCGCTCCTTTTGTGTTAGAGGACCTTTCAGACCCCCTATTTGCATGGGTTCCCCGGAGTCTACTCCTTTGGAAGGAGTTGGCGGTTTGGAAAATACTCGAGCATCAAACTTGGAACGATCGGCCTTCCTGTTCTGCAGTCTGTGATCTATTTGAACGGCTAAGTCTATATAGTCCGAACAATCTTGTGGGGGATTCACTACTTGGGCTAACACATCTTTGAGCTCTCCACGTAGACCTCTATAAAACAGCGTAATCCTTTTGTCCTCAGGCCATTGAGTTTCCACTATCAGTCTGTTGAAAGACGCAATATAAGCCAAAAGGTCTTGATTACCTTGTCGCAACGAAAGAAGCTCATTGTCCAAGGCCTGCCCCTGTGAATGTCTTGCGAACAGTTTTTCCATACTGAGCTGAAAAGCTTGAAAATCATGGAGGACCGGATCATCTTGATTTACTAGAGGGATCGACCAGTCTGCCGCATTGCCACTAAGGTACGAAAGCACGAAAGCTACTTTAGCTTGATCAGTTGGAAAGGCTGCTGGCCGGCATAAGAAATGCAACCGGCACTGATTGATAAATACTGCAAACTTCTTTGGGTCACCAGAAAATCGTTCGGGCGGAGCCAGAGGTACATTCCCAGGTAGGTTGATCTGCACTGGATTCATAGAGGATGTAGAAGGAAGATTTCCCCCAGATGCGGGTAACGGGGTCTGTCCGGCTTGTGACTGTAGCAATTGTCTAGCGAGATCATCTGTTCGCTCCTTGGAAATAATCAGTTCCCTTCTTAGAGCGTTCGTTTCCTGACGGGCTGCATGCACTTCTGCCCTTAGTTCCCCAAGTAACTGGGCTAGCTGGTCGGTATCCGAGGTTTCCATAGCGCCTGGACGGGAGTTTTGTGGTAGGCTTTGCGTTCTGTAACGCTCACCTGATTCCCGTAGAGGCGCCGGTCTTGACTGGGCGTATACCGTATCTTCAAAGGTGATGTGTAACACACGGCTGGCTCTTTGGGTTGGACCTCTGTGCACTGTATGTCTGACTTGAAGGGTAAGATGTCTGCAGATAGAAAATATGCGATTAAGGAACTGGGTTATTGAATGTCTCTCTTCTTCCCTTTCTCTTCTCCTGTAGAACCCCAAAGGTTAACGCTCTCACCTTAGGTAAGTGAACGCCGTGCTCTCCATCTGCCTCGGGGCAGGGTGCTGTAACCAGTTTCTTCACTGGATAAGGGGAGCAGGCCTCTTGACTTCAGAGGACTGCTGTCCGTCGTTTACTGCACGAACGGTAAGTTTCGAGTAATTCTAATGTCTTTAAAGTCTTTAGTAATGATGTTTCTTGTTTTGCAGGGTTCCGGCGATGGCGGATGACGTGCTGAAGTGAGTTGAAGATGGAGCCCGTGTGATGAATAGAAGCGCCTGGAAGCACGTAAGTAAGCGCTTGTTGCCTGCTTCACGATGTGCTCTAACTGTCTTTTTATTTTGCAGGTACAAGTTCGGAGCGGCTGCAGGGTGCCGGAATACCCACTGGGTTAGATGTGGAAAGGAGTAATGGCACGTGAGTATTAAAGTTCCCCAATGTCTTTAAACGCACCTTGTTTTGTCTTTCAGATGCGGGGTGCAGCGCCGAAGGCCTCCGGAGCGTGCGAAGAGTTGGTAAGCTTTTGTCTTTCAGATGCCGGAATGCAGCGCAAGGCGTTGGTGACAGCCGATGGACCTGGTAAGTGAAGAGCTGTCACTGAAGACCGTAATGCTAACCTGTTCTTTCTTGTCTTTATAGGTGTTGCTGAAGACTGGATTCAGGATGGTAAGCCTTTTTCCTTAGGCCCAGGATCAGATGCAGAAGACACGATGAGCGTTCTGCTGCAGAGGATGCAGAATAACGCAAAGCAAGATTCATCCATCGGGTGTGGTTTAAATAGCCTCCTGTAGTGCTTAGATGTCTCCTTCCACAGCCACGCCTAGGTAAGAAAAGAGTTCCTGCTTTCCAGAAGAGTTCCAGTGTTCTGAATCTAGGGAGTGGCTCCTGCCCCACCCAACAGGAAAAGTAGTTCCAAACAGAAGAGGATCAGAGGCTCAACTGGCAGGCAAGTAAGCAGCATGGTCTGCTGCAGGTAAGTCCACCCAAGCATTATGAGCCCGGCGCTTCCAGCGCTGGGACTGGGCATATTTATGAGCCTGGTGCCACTGGCGCCAGGACTGGGTCCGAAAGGTCCCAATTGGGACTGGTTGGCACTCGGAACCTGGGTTATGGATCTGCTTCCAAGGGAGTTGGGAAAACCCTGACCTTTTGGAAGCAGAGATCATGACATCTGGACCCAGAGGTAAGGGATAGCCTTTTCACGCCATTGGGTCGGGCATAACGATTCTTGGGGTTCTCGCTCTCCCGGCATCAACCCAACCCCAGGGCCACTGATTTCCCGAAGTTAATGGTAAAGCAAGCTACCCCCCCCCGAACCTGCGGATCTCGGCAAGGGCTGGCTTCAATGAAGTGGAAATATCTGTTATAAATAGCAGCACATCATCGGCATATAGTGCGATCTTATGTTGGGAAGAGCCCACTTGGAGACCTTTAATCTGTGGGTTGAGTCGGACTTGCTGGGCAAGGGGTTCCATGGCCAGGGCGAAAAGCAGGGGAGAGAGAGGGCATCCCTGTCTGGTTCCACAGGTCAGGGGAATTGAGTCAGACAGAAGGCCTAAGAAGGGTTTTTGGGGCCTGGATGTTTGCTAGCACAAGCTTTTGGAAGGTTGGGCCAAAGTGGAAGGCTTCAAGGGAATATCGCAGAAACGCCCAGTCCACTTTGTCATACGCTTTGGTTGCGTCTAAGGCCAGCAGAGCGAGCTTCCGCGAGTCCTGATTCGCAACATCTATTAGCTTCAGAACACTATGAATATTGTCCCCAGTCGATTTATGCATTATATACCCTGTCTGATCTGGATCTATAATGTCGGGGAGAACGCCTGCCAAGCGATTTGCCAGGATTTTTGAGTATGTATTAGCGTCAATGTTTAGCAGTGAGATGGGCCTGTATGAACTGTTATCCCTGGGGTCTTTCCCTGGTTTAAGAATGAGAACTGTGATGGACTCCTGTATGGGGGTTGATGGCTCCCAAAATGGCGAAGGAATTAATAGAGTTGTCAGGGGAGCTATAAATTGGGGTCGGAATATTTTGTAGAAGCGTGTTGAGTACCCATCTGGGCCAGGGGCTCTGGATTTGAGACTTTTGATGGCTGCCTCAACTTCCTCACCTGAGATTGGGGTCTCAAGGCTTTCTATCGCGGGGAAGAGCAGCATTTTGCAGGTACTCTCGTTCTTCTCGATTCCTCCGGGGTGCCAAAATTATTTCCGAAAGATGGGTGACCGCAAGTCGTAGTTTGTCCTGTTCTGTGAATTGGACTTTGCCTTGAGGGTCGCGTAGGCCCAGGATGGTGTTCCGTTTCTCTGCTTTGGGGAGTTTGTCCACTAGTAGCTTATTTGCCTTATTGCTTTTGGCATAGTACCCTTGCTTGGTTTTAGCTAGTAGATGCACAGTGCCCCCTGCATAATGTGCCTCCAGCCTTTTTTGAGCCGCTTGTAGGGTTCGTTGGGATTTCGTGGACCAGCCTTTGCGTTTATGGACGGCCTCAGCTTCGTGGACCTTGTTTTCCAGATCTATGCGGGTTTGCCGTCTGTGTTTATGAAAGGCCGCTCCCTGGGCGATCAGTTCTCCTTGCACCACCGCTTTCATAGCGTCCCAGGTATTAGCTGGGGAAGTGTCCTCTTTCAAGTTTTTCCTAAAGAAATTCTTGATTTTCTTAGCAATGAAGTCCCTTAGTGACATGTCGTTTAGGACTGGATCATACAGATTCCATCGGCGTCGGGGAGGAGGGTCGGAGTCATGGGCTCGGAGCGTCGGGGGCAACTGGTGCGTGATCGGAAAGCACCCTAGGATCAATGATGAAGTCGGCAGTGAAGGCCAAGATTTGAGTGGAGGCCAGCAGGAGGTCGATCCGGGAGAAGGTTCTGTGCACGTATGAATAGAAGGAGTAGTCCCTTTCATTGGGATGAATCACTCTCCATGTACCCACTCCATTCAAGTTTCGGAATAGGTGGAGAAGACTTGACGCAAGTTTAAGGTCTCTGGGGGCCGGAGGATGTGATCTGTCCTTCAGCAGGTCGGGGACGCCATTGAAGTCTCCTCCAATGATAGTTTGGCCGTCGATGAATGGGAGGAGGGATTCTTCCAAGTCTCTAAAGAACTCCTCCTGTTTGTCATTTGGGGCATAGATTGAGATTAGAGAGTAAAGCTGTCCAAAAATAAGGCATTTGACCACCATGTAGCGGCCCTCTGGGCAGCGCAAGATCTCCAGAATGTGTGGTCTTACGAAGAGGATCGCAGTGCACACTATTTTAGTGCCGTTGGAAGCCAGGAGTTGCTGTGGGAAAAATCTGATGCAACGGCAGAGAAAGTCTGTTGGAATTAAGTGGCTCTCTTGCAGAAAGACCACTGAGGATTCCCTGTCCTGTAAACATTGTAGCAAAGATTTCCTTTTAGGGGGGAATTCAAACCTCTGACATTTAGTGTGACAAATTTAAGTTTTTGGTGCGGAGGGAGAGTGTCTTGCTCTTCCGAGAGTCCCTGGTGTGGGGGTTGAGCAGTGGGGGGGGGACAGTCATCCGGAGGTTTGGTTAGCCTGGGGTCACCGTGTGGCCAGGGATTTAACAGTAGCCTCCAATGGGGGGACTGAGATTTTAAAATTAGCCTCCAACAGGAGGTTGAGACATTAACCCGGGGAGCCGATTTCTTTTCATCTTTCATCCTTCCCCTAGCCAACAGGGCTAAAACAGATAACAAAACGTGAGTTCCACTCCAAGGGCGGATAGGTGACATGCACCTTGGAGTTGGGCATGGGCCGCGTGAGGCCCACAGCTCCGTACTTGTTGCACAATGTTCCAACGCCGTCTGTTCCTTTGGCTGGATCGCAGATGCTCATTTCTTGTTCCGGCTCCTTTGTACCTTTGACCAGGAAGATTGTCTCAGTTTGGGGGGGAATTGCCTGGGTCACTGCAAGTGTGGTCAGTTGTAGAATCTTTTGCTCCCCCGGGGGAATCGGGGCGTCAGATCACCGCAGCATCCTCGAAATGGACGATCCTGCGAGGAGTTCGGTTGTAGAAGAACTGTAGGGCCGTTGGGAACAGCCATCGGTATCAAATTTTGTAGTCTTGGAGGAAAAGCGTAAGAGCCCAGAGGGACCTTCCCTTCTGTAACGTCTGGAAGGAGAGATGTTGACCAGTGTGGAGCGGGGAGCTTTGGAAAGTTAGCTCATCTAGGGAACGCCCAATTGCGGAAATGGCTTCTTTGGTGGTGTAGAAATGTACCCTCGTTATTACATCTGGGGGGGGAGTCGGACTCTCACTCTTATTCCAGGGTGCAACCTGTGGTTACGGTCTAGAATAAGTTGTTACTTATCTACGTACAGGAGCAACGATTGGAAAAAGTCACCCAAATATTCACCAAGGTCTATATCTAGAATCGAAGAGGTAACCCTGCAAATCTGGAAGTTGTTGCGGCAGGCCCCATTTTCGAGGTGTTCTTGTTTTTATTAGAGAATCTCATTTCTATTAAGGAGAACCTGGATCGAGCGTTGGACTTCCACGAGGGCTGCAGCGTGTTCTTGGGCCAAGTCCTCCACCTCCCCTTAGCCTTTGCTCCGCATCCGTGACCCTTTGATCCGTCCGCTCCAGTTTAGTGGTGAGCTCCGACATACATGACCTAAATGTATCCTTGGTTGTGCTCCTTGGTTGCCAGCATCCCTCTATCTTCTGCGAGCTTCTGGGGCATGAGTTTTGGGGGTTCAGACTTTTTCCCCTTGTCTGCTGAGAGCAGCATGGTGGTAATATCTGAGTTCTTAGTGGGCTTAAGGTGCTTAGTCATCACTTCTGGCTCCAATCAGGGCACTCCCGTGCAACCTTAGGGGTAGGGCAGCTGACGTAGGGGGTGTTCAGCGATGTCTATTGCTTCAGCCGGTGGAGGGGGAGCTGTCAGGCCCCTGTCAACACCACTTGGGGGCACGAGCCACTAATAGTGTGCTTTGGAGGTTTGGATAGGGAGTTCATGAGCGCCTCCAGCGTCTAGGTGGGTCGCAGGGCTCCCAGTGGGGTCTCTGCTGAGTTGGGCAACCAGGTGGTGGGAGATCAGGCTGGAGGAACCAGGGGTAGGCCTCCAAGATTTCACAGGAGCGTAGTGGGCTGTGAGAAGTTAGTCAGGGTGAGGCCGCTGTGTGTTCACTCGCTGTGGTGCTCCACGGTGCGGGGTCCTGTTTGTAAAGCTGGAGCCAGAGCAGGTCCTTATTCGTGTCGGTTAGGATCCAGGGGATCCAGCGAGGTACCTCTTAAGGAGTAGGAGCCAAGGCCAAGGTCTCACAGGTGGCAGCTGCAAGTCTGCATGCGGGAGAAGTGGAGGCTGAGGCGTGTGCAGCACGGTGGAAGGGGGAGTTGTTGGGCTAGGGGGGACAAGCACCCTAGGAGCCGCTATGCCGCTGAAGTGCCCCCCACCTTAATGGGTCATTTCAGGAGAGCGGGTTGAGTTGGGAGTTAAGGAGGTCCAAGGTGGGGCCGTGTTGTGTTTTCGTAGTCGGGAGTTCTCAGCGGGCCTGTGGGAGCCAGGTCCGGCTGGTGAGGTAGAGGCACATATCCTGAGAGGATCAGCGATGAGTATAGGTCTCCCAGCACAGACGTAGCAGGTAAGGCAGCCGCGTTAGAGGAGAGACTGTGTCTCAGTCTGCCCCCATGGAGTCGGGGCCTGGGTACCTTAGGTATGAGGCTGATCGCTGGCGTCTGGATGATTGGGGTTTCGTGCCTCCCACTCCGCCCGGGGCGTCCAGCTGGCCGAGCGGAGGGGGCATGGGACGCACAGGCAATGCTGCTAAGCCAAGCCCTGTTGGGCTGCCTACACCTGTTCCTGCTTGCTGGAGGGACCCCCAGTGGGCTCTGCCGTCCAGCTGGTGCCGGCTGCACTCTCTCCCCCGGAGACCGCTGTTAGGAGAGATCTGTGTCCCTGGCAAGGGCTGGATCAGCGGGCTCTCGCATTGCTCTCACAGCTGGTCAGCGGCAGCAAGGTGGCATCCGTCAGAGGGTGTCGGCGCCGTGAGGAGCGTTCAACAGGTGAGGGTCCTTCACATAGTAGGTCATCCCCATCAGAGGTCGCTGCAGGACCCAGTCGGGGTGCTGTGGTGGAGTTTCTGTGGTCCGTGCGCCATTTTGAATTGCTCTGGCGGCAGGGGCCGTGACTTCATTAGCTTCATTTCAAGGCTCCGACGAGCACCAGGGGGTCACCTCATCACCATTCGTGGTCTTGGTATCTAGCCTGCCGCCGCCAACATCAATTCTGCAAAGGAACGACAGGAACATCTTTTATTTGAGTAAAGCTGCGGGCCTCATACAGAGGCTATTAGAGGAGCTGCCACATCGCTGGCACTCCAGGCCACGCCCCCGACTCATCTCTTAACGCTGGTTAAGATGCCGGAGGAGAGCAGGCTGCAGACCGGAGCAAGGATGCTGGCGAAAGCGGCATGCAGGAAGGTCGCGCAGAGAGGGGTTTGCTGCATCATTGCTACAGACAGCTGGAGCTGTCGAATGAAGGAGAAGGCAAAGCAGGGACCACAGAGCAGACGAGCTGTGCACCCATTCCTCAGGCAAGCAGCAAAGGAAACAGTGAGATGCGAGGGACGCCGAAGCTGCCAACAATGCCAGTAAGCCCAGAGAAGGAAAATGGGACACAGGGGCGCTTCAGGGCAAATGCCACGTACCGTTCACTACTGTATCAGACTGCTATCCCACCTCACTACTCTGCTCGACCACCCTAACCTACCCTACCATTCTAGACCATCTCACCACTCTATCCAACCCACTACACAACTCATCCACCCTACGCATTCTATGCCACTACTGTAGCCCATCATAACTTATCTTACCTGACTATACTTACCCCCTAATTCACCCTCACTAGCAACACATCTCCCATGCCATTACCACCCATCTCACTCCAACCACACTAGTCAGTTCTACTCCCACCACTGCCTACCCCAGCCCACTCTACCACCACCTCCTTACCTCATCCCACTCCACCCTTCGATGTTACTACTCTATTCTCCACACTACTACTCCTCCGCGCTACTCCTTCTCCAGTCACACACCTTTTACCCACACAACCACTTCACATGTGTTCACTAAATACCCTCTAATAATATAACTAGCTAGTCTTGCACTAACTCTCGCAGTTCCACTTTTACTCATCAACCAATACCTCACCAGCTCTATGATTCACCTCTACACCCTTGTCCATCCTCCTTCGTCCTGATGATCTCTTGGTCTGCCACCTCTGATTTCCCTCGAACAACCCACAACTTATTGTTTCCTGTGGTCTCTTTTAAACCCCTTCCTAGCTTCTGGTTGGTTGTCTGGTAATGGCCATTCTGACCTTATCGTCCCCACCTGGAAGGTGTTACATACAGCAAATGTTTTAAATAGCGTGTTCAGCCAGTCCCTTTCTCACACATGCAGCTTCCGTGAAGTAACTATGGTGGTTCGTGATCTGCATTGTCCAAATATGGGTTAGGGGGTCATGGGTTGGCCTCCCCAATGTAAGTATAGTCTTTGTGGGTGATTGAAATCCATATTTGAGTCCCTGGTGGTCTTGGGTGTCTGCAGGGAGTTTCAATGCTGTTCATTTTGGCACTGGGGACCGGTGGACGGCATGTTGGGTGACCACTGCGTCTTCCACCCTCGCTCTCTTTTCGCTGGTTCGTTATTGCCAGGCGTAAGGCTTGAGGCACTGCTGGGTCCTGTTTTTTCCTGTTGGTCTCTCACTCTGGCTGCTGTTGATTTTAGGTCTAAAATGGAAAGAAAGAATCTGGCGAGCATTTTTAACAGGAGGTAGGGTGTGATGCAGATCGGTACTTCTCATGTATGGGCAGGCATTTGGGAAGGTGATAGGAATTGGGGTACCTCTCAACTGCCACTGTTCCCCACTAGGGTAGGACTGATAGGAGTTCCTATTCCCTCTTGACAAGCTCCGTCTGCTGACCCTTTTACAGACTGCCTTTGGCCCACGTGACCGAAGGATGCATACTATCTACTTTTGCCTATTTACCTATGTGAGCCAAGTTGTGGTACAACTTTAAGCATGGTGCATAGACAACTTTGGTTCTCCTTGCACTTCGTCAAACAGGAATATGGTTCCATTACACAGCCTCTTTTATGTTGCAAATCGTGCGTAATTGTGTTGGTCCGCTCTTGATTGGACAAATACAGGGCTGCCTCAGCATGGAAAGCATGGTTAATCATTTAAATAAAAGCATCTGACATGGGGAAGTGAAGGCAGGGCATCTGACTTGCAACCCCTCTAGTAGAAGTGCTGGACTACCCATAGAATAATCATGAGGGTCCTCTTTCTGATGTGAATGCATGGGAATAATCCAGAGGGTTCTCTTTCTGATGTGAATGCTTGAGTCGCCTGGTAAAATGATGTGTCCTAGGAGTGTTCTTCCTATTAAAGTTCCAATATGCTCTATTTACCCACCTCCCACTGGCCCCCTCACTCATCATTTTAATGCATGCTCTCCTCTAGAGAATGCGATTACAATACCTCCTGGCCCAACACACCTCTGGAAATAATGCCCAGTCTTTGCGTACCACTGAGGTGTGGTGAGAACCAAAGCCCTTCCAATCTCACAGGAATCCTTATTGCCCCTCATCAATGACTGCCAGTAGCCGTGGGTATAATTAGAAACATCACTTCAGGTGGGAATAGTAGGCCTCAAAAGCCAGTGGTGGACAGAATGAAATATGCCCTTCAAGGATCACAATTTAGCAGCCAGTTCCTGCAATGCTGATTTCTAAGCTTGAATCTTCTCCATCAAGGTCCTCATGGTTGCAAGCATGAATCCTCTGTCCCCTTAAAAATAAGCCCTCTATTTGCATCACTTACTTGGCCCACCTGCACGCATTTCTTCAGCAGAGACATCTTTGCACACCCAAATATGGGCAATGTTACGAGATGCTAGGTCTACCAAAGGGATCACTTAATTATCCGAAAGGAGACCGGTGAATCTGGAGTTACCAGGGTGAATAGATTGGGAGTTAGAAAGTTGGAGGCTACATCTTGCTTTAATGCCTGCTGTCAAGAAATTGGATTTTTGTTTGTGTCATGGAATGCCATCTGCAAGGGTATAAATGCCTTCGCTTTTTTTATTTGTAAAAAAATAAAATGGTGCAGGTAATTCTGTTTCAGAATGAGAGGCCTGCTAATCAAACCCACACTTTCATAATGATCCATGTCAAAAACACAGTGCGATCATGCGCCTTGCGGGGACAGTCTCCTGGCATCTACTAACTGCCCTGCAGAGCCAGCAGGACAGGTTCAAAAGTCATATGTGCAGTACCAAAAGCTGCTGGGACCCAAAGTTCCTACAAGCCTCATCTGCACCAAAACATAATTTTCTTATATAGTCAGCCTGGTGGCAGGTTGAACTGTAAAGATAGATCATATCTGGTTACATGGTGGCTACTAAGATCACACAATTATATGGCCACAACATTTGACTATCATATCAATGTCAGCTTGATGAGTAGTGGTTCAACAACGGCAGGGCTGTCTGGCGTGAATGTCTCCCCACATCCATGTGGGACTCTGGTTCAAGATGCTGCCTCCTTGATCCTGCTGAAGAAGGTAACACATTCCTCCCAGTGCACATGAAACCTCCCCAGGGGATCGTCTGGGAACTACAAAGGCAGTTGACACAACAGATCCTCTTTGATTATCAATGAATCAGAACGTCTTTAGTTTATAACGAAACACATTTTTCTCTGGGGGTCTTTTACATCGGTCTCTCCAGGATTCAGTCCAGCACTCAGTCCTTCAGTTGAAGGGATCCTTCCCTTCTTTCTTCATCTTCGTGGATACTCTTGTCTGTGTCTTTTGTAGCTAGCATGTGGTGTGGAAAGCATTTCCGGCTGTCCCAAATCTGGAGGGTTGCAGCCAGCTGGACTATTGATGCTTGGGACTCCGTGCGACTCCTCCCAAAAGCCCAGGTCCTCACCACGGCAACAGGAAACTTATGGCGCATTGGAGTTTGCTTCTCAGGCCCTTGTGAAACAAAAACAAGCATTGGAAAAGCCACTGTTTGCTGCTGTTTATTGCGTTACATATTTGTAGGTACATAGTACAAACGTGGTCCTTACGCTCTAATTACTTCTGCAAGTCTCTGAAAGTAAGTGTTAGTGTCAAAACAAAAACAATACTTCCGTTCATGGCTACCTACTGCTATTGGCTTTGATCATGATTATTTTAAAGGTCTGCGTATAAAATGGTTGCACGTGACAATGTGCATGTCTGTGGCTGAAGGGAGCTTGGCCGTGAGAGGGGATCTATCAATTGTGCGAATGAGCCAGGGTTCAAGAGTGTGAGTCAGAGGGAGGGGGGGAGAGAGCACGAGAGAAGGGTGCAAGATAGAGTGCTGTGCGGGCTGGGGGAGCAAGGGTGTGTTCTTGAGAGCAGGGGCACTGCAAGGGAATCGGGTCATGCATGGGAGGGTGTAACTAAGCCCAGAGGTAAGACCCTGCAAATAAGAGTGAGTTAAGAAGTAAAAGGTGTGCAGGAGAGAAGGTGGAACATGAGAGGTGATCGAGAAAGAGAGTCCGTGTGAAAGACAGAGAAACAGTACAATGAAGAGAGAGAGGATGGTGGAGGGAGAGAGTGTGTGATGGCGAGAAAGGGTGGGGGACACAGACAAAGAGGATAATGGAGGGGGAGTGAGAGGACTATGGAGAGATAGTGGAAATGGAAGGAGAGGGAGCGATCGACAGAGAGGGCAATGGAGGGAGAGATGACAACAAAGGGAGAGAGGGCAGTAATGGAGAGGGAGTTAGAGAGGGAGTGATGGTGAGTAACATATGGTGATGAGACAAGGGGGGTGTAATAGAGGTTGAGAGGGACGGTGATAGTGGGCGATAAAAGGAGAGATGACCTTAAAGGGAAAGAGCGGGGGCAGTGGAGGTAAGTAAGAGGGGGAGTGATGGTGAGTAATTGTGCTGAGTGAGACGATGCTGAGGGCGACGAACAGGATGATGAGGGAGAGATACAAAGGGCAATAGAGAGGGCGATGGACGGGTATGGGACAATGGAAGCAGAGAACAGTGGAGGGAAAAAGGGTGGTGCAAGAGAGGACAATGGTGGAGTGTGAGCGAGAGTGATGGTGAAGACAGACGATGATGGAGGAAGAAGAACAGAATGTGTGGAGGGAGAGAGACAGAAGGTGAGATACACAGTGATAGTAGTTGATGGAGGTTGAGGGAGTGGGTGATGGCAGGAGGGAGGAAAAGAGGGCAATGGAGGAGAGGGAGGGAGTGATGGTGACAAATTGTGCTGAGAAAGGATGCTGGAGGGCGACATACAGAGGATATGAGAGAGAGTCATAGAAGGGAGCAAGAGAGTGAAAATGATGGAGCGAGAGAGACGGTGGTGGAGAGGGAGCAATAGAGTGAAGACGATGGAGGGAGAGATACAGTGGTGGAGAGGGAGCAAGAGAGTGAAATCGATGGAGGGAGAGAGACGGTGATGGAGAGTGGACGTGGTAAGGGACAGGATGACAGAGGGAGAGAAGGCAACAGGGAGAGAGACATGGCAGTGGAGGAGAGAGAGGGAGAGAGTGATGGTGATATAGAATGATCAGAAAGGATGATGAGGGAGAGGAACAGGGGATGATGAGTGAGAGAGAAAGAGAGCGTGAGAGACAGTGATAGTGGGCAATTGAGCGAAAGGGGCATAAATGGAGAAAGGGAATGATGGATGAAGAGAGAGTGTGATGGAGGAAAAGAGGGAACTTGATGAATCTGGGGCGTTGCAAGGTTTGTGAAAGATCCAGGGCTAGAGCCCATGGCAAGTTTAGACGTCACATAACTATGTCATATGAACGCACGCACTGCGTCACGCTTTCAACAGTAATATTGCATACTATACGGCTCATACTCATTTGGAAGTGCTACTAGCATGTGGCTATACTGCCACTCCAAAGTGTAAACATTCATAGGTTATTATAAAACAAAGAAAAGCCTTTGGACAGGACAGCTAAATACTTGCTGTGGATTGAGAAATTGTATTTAAGCAGCAGCTGGAGTGCTACCTGTTTGCCACATTAGCCAAACAGTTGCTTCCTGCTTGTTGTTGGGCTGACGGGGGGTAGCTAGTGGGATAAAAAAGTGGTGTGACATAATTTAATTATACAATGTAGTGAGCAAGCGTAGCGAGTGAGCCTGAACCTGACCAAGGGGTACGGAGGTGGGAGGGGGGCGTATCCCTCTATACCCCTGAGAGATTTTTTTTAAAACCCCTGTCAAAATTACACATATTTCTGCAAGATTTTTTCAAAATAACCAGAAAGGTACATGTGTTTCTTAGTGATCTATAAAGGGCTACCAAATACTGTACGACTAATAAGCTGCGGCCAGCTGCAAGCAGGCGGGATACAAATACCCAATATAACATTACATAACTAACAAATGAAAAGCATTTCCAATTCCAACATAGCTTTTTAAACAATTACGTTTGTGGATTTCTTCCATTACCGTGTGAGTTGCATTTAGTAGAATGCAGTATGGACAGAACATACTGCAGTAAAAATGAAAGCCGCATTTCCAATTCCAACATAGATTAGCCAATTGTTAATATATTTAAATTCAAAGATACTTAACTTCTGACATTGTTCTGGGCAAACCTCCAGACCATCTTTCTTCACCTGCCAAGCCATTAAATCAGGCTTGGTCCCACCCCAAAAGGTTCAGTCCAGCCGAACTGCTAGGGCACATCCCTTCTGCATGAGACCACAAGCATCCCAAGACATGTGAGGCCGAAACATGGTCTGGACGGTTGCCCAGTGTAATACCAGAGGTTAAGATTATTTCTAAACCTTCCAGCCATCACCTCTTTTGTTTTGCTAAAGCATAACAACAAGCTGGACGTTTGTATCAAACAAATACCTTTGGTAGGTGTCCTTATCACACAATAGGCCTCATTACGACCCTGCCGGTCCGGAAAGAATGGTGGCGGTAAAACCGCTGCCACCGTTGTTTTCCGGACCGGCTGATTCAGAGTCCTGCAGGCGGGAGGTGTCACTCCCACCAGGTCTGACCTGGCAGGTTTAACACCACCTGCCTGCAGGCAGACATGGAAACATCGGCTCTGTCATAGACGGAACCAGTGTTTCCATGGTCCCTATCCCCGCGGAGTCCTATGGTAATGGGGATTTACAGAATTCCGCCTCCTGAATTACCGGGTCACTGGGGTTGAAATGCCCCAGTGATTCCGGCAATCACATAGGCGGAATGGTAATACGGATCCGGCGGCAGCCTGCCGGTTTTTCCGGCATGGCTACCGCCGGACTCGTAATGAGGCCCAATTTCTTTTATTATGTGTCTGTAAGTGCTGAAAATATAGTGAAGAGATTTTTCCGGTTTGCGTTACTTTGCGTTCTGAGACTGAAAGCCTTTCATTCAGGATACGGAAACTAAATTTATAACGGTACTCTTTTGGCATAACATGTTTTTTGCTATTCTGTGGAATTTGTTTACTTTGTAAGTAAACTTTATAAAATTGTAGGTCTTGTGAGCCAACACCTAAATATTTGTACCAGCTAGAGCTTGGAAGGTATGTGGTCAAGTTCCTAAATTGCAAAGTGGGTTTAAATCTTGGATTTACTGTTTCAACGAAAAGTGTGATCCTGGGAAAGTAATGTAATCATGCTGTGCCTTCACTGGAAAAATTGAAAGTCCTGAGGAAAAAGCTTCCCTAACAATGAGGCAGATTTAGAAAGCCATTTTCCAATCTCCCGGGTGGTAAATGAGGTGTATGTAACAACCACATGTAAAAGGCCTATGCTTTTTTTTGTACCCAATATCTCACTCCAGGTGATTTTTACAATATTGCAGGCTCAGCTGAGTCCACCCAACAAAATTTACATTCTTGCCACCAACATCCACTCGACTTGTGAAAAGCAAATGCATATCCTCCACGATCTGATTTTCATGAAGGTGGATATGCATTGGGATTTGTACGGAATCCACCAGCTTTTACCAACTGATAAATCCGGGCAGATTCCATAAGAACCCATGTAAATGCCCCCACCCTACACTTACAAAGCAGGAGGCATTGACAATTGTACTATGGATTGCAAACCATGCAAAGAAACACAGTTGCTGCCACATTTCCATGAATTATTTGCACTTTGTAGTGCAAACAAAAGAAATTGCAGAGAGAGGACTGATAACACGAAAATGTTAGGGTGAGTGGTCCTATCCATGGAATTAGCAGAGGGGAAAAAACACCTTCCCGACAATCCCTGGGCATGTTATGTTGGGCTCAGTAAAATAGGCTGAGCAACTCAGGATGATCAGGCTTGAAGCAGAGTTCTACCCAATCTGCTCATTGCTTCACTGACACAGTTACTCTGTGACCCTTGGTCGGTTTGAAAGGGGATTGATTGTGAAAGTTTTTGGGTGGCTTTAGTTCCTTGTCCACCTTCATTTGCCCATAGAATATAGATATTAGTTAAGTATTAGTTGTCTTTCACCCATTATCTACAACACAATAATGGCACCAAACCTGGGGAACATCAGTATGTTATGGTTGCACATATTTGAGAGATTGTGCATTAGGGTGCCAGGCTCAAATGTCAAGTGAATGGCTTCAGAGAACTGGTCTTCAAGCTGTGGGGCTGGCACCACTAGGGGGCCGAAGGATTACCAGGGGGGTGCAAAGTTCTTTAGAAAGTGAGTACAGTGACTGCTTTTAATAGAACATATAAGAAGATATGGCTCCTGAAGGGGCCCCAGCAGCAATCCTTACACAAGTGGGGTGCGGGGGGTGGGGCGGCTTGGCAGCAATATTTGTACTCAAATGGGGGCTCTGCATAAAACAGTTTGAATGCCACTTCTTTAGAGTACTTGGCTTGTGGATGGAATCTGTTACTTATTTTTCAGTGTACCATTCTCCCAATGCCCAAGTTAGGCAGAGACGTCTAAAGAGATTGAAAGAGAGGGTCGGACATACATTTTATTGGAGCAGGGGGATGGGGAGAATGGAGAGAGAGACAAATAGAAGGTGACACAAATAGAGCGTGGGACATGATGAGCGAGACACACAGAAAGTGAGATAAATAGTGGAGTGTGCAAATGTAGGTGGAGACACAGAGTGAGTAAATAAAAAATGGGCCCCAGCGCGAGAGTCATTTTCGGACATTTCCGTAGCGTGCTTTGGCCCAGCCACAGCCTAGGTTGGTGAGTACCCGCACTTCTTTTTTCCATTGAAAGCAGTGTATACATCCATCAGCTGGTGAAGGATGTCTAGACGTGGGGAAGCTGGGCTGATCGTCTTGTCTCCCAAGTCCCCCAAAAAGCATGCAGCCGATCCGACCTCGCGCCTGCTTTTAGATGATCTGACGAATCATCAGTGACGGTCCGTTCAGGAGAAGGTATTGCACTGTGTGTGTGTGTGGTGACGCAAGAGGTAGAAGAAGGAACGGATTAAGTCCAAAAATAATGTTAGTTTTAAATCCAAGATCCGAAAGTCAGATTTGCCAAGAAGACACAGAGAGCAGACAGCCCCTCTGGTTTCAAATTTCACTGGTAAAAAAAACCAAAAAAAAACCAACTATATGTAGTCACGAAAACAATGAGCACATCTTTACGGGAAAAAATGAGGTGGAGCCATTTGATGCAGCAAAGCCATAGTGCTAAGAAGCTGCACAGCGCTTCACAGAAAACCTGTTTTGCAGCAGGAGCCGCACTCCTGGACATGAGGCGATGCACATGGAACTGTCTTTATAGTGTGAGGGCCCTTTTGGTTGTAGCCCCTGAGCTTCTATCTGGGGCTACAACCAAAAGACTGAGGGCTATAGCGCCCCCCAGCCCATTATGAGTGCCAATCGCAAGCATTGTTTTATCTACAAAACGTACTTGGTGTGCTACCCCCATTGTTTGGCATTTACTGAACTGCCACCTGTGGCTGTGGATGTAACATGGCTTTTAGAGGCAAGCAATGTAAGTCAAGGAATGAAGGCAGGAGACGAATGTACAGATGTTTGTTTGTGTTACTATTTATATTGCGCACCAGACCTGAGGGTATTAGGGCGCAAAAGCATAAAGAGGGTTGTTAAGCTTAAGTCACAATAGTACACAGAATAAAAAAACAGCTATGGTTACAATGCTGTGTGTGTGAACAACAATCAGAACGAAATGTATACAAAGGTAGGTATGCAACGCTGACAGGCAAATATATACAGAGAAGCAATGAGTTACTGTAAGACACATATATACAAGTAGGTAATAAGGAGATTGAATGTAATGTATGTTTAGATATCGTGTTCCTTAAATCAGTGGATGAGCTTGGATCAGAATTGTAGGTAGCGTAGGCCATCTCTTAGAGCAGGGGGGAGGGAGTTCCAGAATTGTGCCGCTTTGACGGGGAAGATGTTCCCGCCTGATTTGGTCCGTTTGTACCTGGGCACTAATCTGGCTGTTGGATGCAAAATGGGAAACAAAGTCACTGGGAGGAGATTGTCACCAGTCCATGGAACACAAAGTAAAAAGAAGCTCGCCGTTTAAATCACATAAGATCTGCATTCCAATTAAAGCAAACGATTAAGATGATATTCTCACAGTATGTTTAATGGTGGTGATCCAGTCGGTGGTGCATTTCAGCCTGTGGAGCTGCGACAATGGGTGAGCCTGGCTGCAGTGCCAACAAACAATCACATAGTGTTGAGTCTCAAGTGAAAGTAAACGTTTCATGTGGATTGGGTAAGGTTGTAATTCAGATGCTTAACTGACGCAGCGTACTGCAAAGATTACAATTAGGATACTCCCATCTCAAAGTTCAGATATGTATTTTGAGGTACTGCCGACCGTGTTGGAGTTGGGGCATAATAAGAGACAAGGGGGGGGGGGCTGGAGTAAGTAAACTCAGTGACCGGTCCATAGCTGGCAAGCCCTGCTGTGTGACTGAGGGCCTGATTTACCGAAGCGTTTTAATGAGAAAATCCCATTGAAAAACAGTTCGTAAATTCGGCCCCTGTGTGTTTCTCATGCAGTACAGCCTTTTCAAACCAAAGGAAAAAATTGCATCGACCAAAACACATCAGAAGTGTACAGTATTGAAAAAATTGCTGTCAAATATGTAGAACAGTTGACTTCCTCAAACTTTGACTACTGTGATGCCCATTTATTACAGGATTGCAACGAGGAATTAAACACATATGTAACCTGACCAGTGCAGAGAACACTCTTTATGATTTAAGCATAATACATGATATGGCCGGGAAGGAGATGTCCCCAACACAAGCTGTGTCTGTGTGTGCACTCTCTGTTCACATGCCTGTAGTCATCTGTGTTATCTTTTGAGATTGTAAAATGACAAAAGAGCCATATAGTCAATCCCATAATGTGCTTTATAGTCTGCCATGCAGTGCTCAACCTTCTATGCCATCTTCATTAATGTGCACATACTTTATAATCTAATGTACCAGAGCACCTACCCCCACAATGTGAAACACCACCCACCATGCTGTACTATTCCAAATACTATAATGCTTGATACCGTTTACCATTGTTAACACTGTGAGGTAGGGAAGCTCCGGTTATTGGTCAGATGCAATGTGGAGAGCACATTTTTGGTTTTGGCACAGCCACCAAAATATGGACAACACCATTGCTACAGGGAAGAAAGGCGTGCCAAAGAGCAGTCTTTGTGGTTGGCATAACAACTGGAAATGCTGTTGTATAAAACCAACAACACACTTAGTGTTATTTCCTGTTGTACCACGCGGATGTAATCCAATAGTGCCTTGTTTAACGTATTTTCCCCCCAATCAAAAGTGCTGTCACTTATCTGTGTGACTTTCAAAGCTGGAGCCCTGGAGTGATGGCGTGTCTTTCCCCCCATCGCCCTCCCTATAATCTGCAGCCACTTGCGCTGCTTTCCTTGGCCTTCTCGACTTTGCTATCCCCTTACAGTCATTCGAGCAGGCACCGGAACTGCGAGCTAGTAGCTACAGGGTGGAATTTCCGGCCTTTCTCCGCTCCGGAAAGCCACGCTGCACTTTCCTCCTGTACAGTTGCAAAGAAGTAGGGTCCCCAACTCTACGACCATCCACAGCCACCCATCACGGGAGCTTCCCTGGGAGTGTGCAGAGGTCCTTCCTGCAAGCAGAGACTTTGCTTATCTTTGTACTCACCCCCCCTCCCTCGCCTTAATGTTTGATTTACTTTACAGTGCATGGATGGGAAATGTTTTCACTGCTCTAATACATCTGGCGCGCTCCCACTGCACACTACATGGACCAACATACGTGCACTCGAGCCACAGGGTGTGAATCACAGCCACAGTCAGTGTGAATTCCGCACATGACACACACTTCAGATGAGTGTTGGGTTTATGATTTAAGCGCACCCGAAAAAGAAAGCGCAGTAAACTCTTTTTATTCAGATAGCCACATATCTTTCCAAGTTGATAAACGGAGGTTATTATTTTGCTGCACCTTTCACACAAGTATTGTATGACTGTTAACACGTGAAGAAATAAGCATGGGATGTCTGGCTGATGGGAAGCAGATGTTCCGTGTGCCCAGGAGCTCTTCCTGAAGTTGGACCTTTAGATAGCAACGGCTGTACACACATTGCAATGCTAGGCGGGTGCACGTCACGTCAAAGGTGGAATTAAGAGCTCCTAAACTTGGATACACAATTGTGACGTCTTTAGTTACAGGAGCGCATGCGCCAGTCTCGTTCCGAGCCGTGCATGCGCAGTGTCAATAAAGACGGTCCGTGCGGCAGTTGCCGCCGGGACCTTGGAAAGCACAGATGTGTGTGACATCGGCTCAGTGATTGTATGCATGCATGTGTGAGTACAGGGCGGCTCGAGGCACGGGTTCGCACCTAACATTGGCGACGAGGCGGGATGCAACAGAGGAAGCGTTCGACACGCGCGAGCGTGTCAATCACGGGCATTTTCTTCAAATGCATCCCGGACCCGATGCGAGTGAGGGCGGCCATTTTGTTTTCGGCGCATGAGGCGGTAGCGGCCCACGAGGGTGCTCGTGCGCTGCCCACGTGCTGAGGGATATCAAAACCTCAATTTTTGGAACCTTTGTCCAGCCCATGAGGACTGCATCTCTGACCTGGGACCACAGGTTCCTGGAGGCAAAGCCCCAGAAGGGCTACCCTGGGGCTGACTGCCAATCAGGTGCCGGAGGGGACCACCACCACAGTGCCACAGCCCACGCATCCAGGTATGTCAACGTCGGTTTAAGCCAGGTTTGCGGCCTCTATCACAAGACTGAGGTGCCTGTGCGACCTGTGAAGATGACGGACAGCGACAGAGAAGCATCTGCGCCACCGAGAGTCGTGCGTCAGCAACATGGCTTGTTGCTGCCAATGCAGGAATTTGACACTTCTGGCCCACCTTCAAAATTGGGCCCGAAATGGCTCCTGTGGATCAAGAAACTAGATATGTTTTTCACAGCAACCGGAGAGACAGATGATGATCGAAAAGGGCCACACTGCTCTATTCAGCGGGCATGGACGTTCTTCGCATTTATGAGTCCCTAAACTTGCAGGTAGTGACGTATGCAGCCGTCAAAACGACACTACAGAATTATTTCATTCCGTTATCTAACGTGGACTTCGAGAGATTTCTCATGTGCAGAGAGAAGCAGCGTGAGGATGAATCTCTCGACCAGTTCTGCGCATGTCTGCGACAGATGGCAAGCACCTGCAGGTGGAACAATGTAGAGGTCATGGTTCGCAGCCAAGTGATCCAAGGCTGCAGTTCTGGAAAGCTACGCAGGCAGATTCTGCAAGAGCCGGGTATAAACCTAACCCAAATATTAGACAGCGGCACAGTGTATGAACTTGCCGAGACGAGAGGTGCAGAGATGGATGCAGCAGTGCAATGTGAAGAGGCGTTTGCGGTGGGGAGGCAGACTTTGTCAAAATCACGCTGGAGCCAGAAGCGCCAGGAGGCGGCTCCAGCGCAGGGGACTGCAGCAATATGCCAGTACTGTGGGTATGATCTGCCTCACTCCGAGGACTGTCCTGCCAAGACCAGGGTCTGCGGAAGGTGCAATAATCCCGGTCACTATGCCAGGATGTGTTGCGCAGCTGCCCTGGTAACCACTCACCGAGGGCCGGCGAGGGCGAGTGGAGGTGGCTTTCGGAGACAACGTAGCATCGCAATGCTGGAGCAGGACACTCAAAAGCTCAACATTGCGGAAGAAGAGGAAGAGGAGGAGGACATTTTCTTTATTTCAAATCTCGCGACAGGAGTGAAGAAAAGGCGACAACCTACATGTGTTGTGGACATTCAAGGTGCCCCCACCCAGGTACTGATTGATACTGGGGCCTCTGTTTGTGTACTTGCCACCAAACACTACAAGGCCATCCCTGGCCCTCCCCCGCTAGATGCGTCAAAGGCAAAGGTATTCACTTTCGGGGGCGACACACCGCTACCCATTCAAGGGGTGTTCGTGGCACCCGTAACTAGGGGGGACAAAACCATCAAAGCAAGATTTGTCATCACCGACGTCAGCCCGCACTCACTGCTAAGCTGTGCTGCGTCCGAGGCGCTGGACATTGTGCACTTTGCCCTCGAGCTGTACCTGGTGGACATGGACCTAATTCTAGACAAGTTCTCCGGCCTTTTTCAGGGAGTGGGCAAGTTGAAGGCTCCCCCAGTGCGTTTACACATCAACACCATTCGGCCCACGGCCCTAAAGCATCGACGAATCCCCTTCCACCTCCGGGCGCAGGTAGAGAAGGAATTGCAGCTACTCGTCGAGATGGACATCATAGAAAGAGTGGAAGAGCCGACGCCCTGGGTCTCGCCCATTGTAGTGGTGCCAAAACCTAAACAGCCAGGTGCCGTCCGCATCTGCGTGGACATGCGTCTCCCGAACGCTGCCATTAAACGGGAAAGGCACATAACACCCATACTGGACGACATTGTGGAAGAGCTACAAGTGGCCAAGGTGTTCTCTAAGCTGGATCTGAGGTCGGGTATCACCAGCTAGAGCTCCACCCAGACTCGAGGTATATTACGACGTTTACCACTCACGAGGCCCTCTATCAGTTTAAACGTCTAAGTTTTGCCATTTCTTCAGCAGTGGAAGTTTTCCAAAATGCCATTAGGGGAGCGCTAGCTGGTCTCAAAGGGGTACTCAATATGAGTGATGACATTCGAGTTTTCGCTGAGTCCCAAGCCGAGCATATGAAGAGATTGGAGTCCACTTTACAAAGGCTGAGGGAGCTTGGCCTTACCCTACATCGAGGGAAGTGTGAATTTTTCAAGGATCGCATTGTGTTCTTTGGGTTCATTTTCCATGCCAATGGTGTTTCACCGGACCCAGAGAAAATCAAGGACATCCGCGAGGCTGCGGTGCCCCAATCCCCCACGGAGGTACGTAGTTTCCTGGGGATGGTTAACTACTGCGGGCGGTTCATCAAAGGGCTGGCGTCCCTGCCCGAACCTCTCCGAGCCTTGACAAAGAACAATGCCACATGGGTATGGGACAAGAGAGAACAGGATGCCTTTCTAGAGATCAAGAGGGCCCTCTCGGATCGGGACAAAATGGTGTATTTTGAACCCACTGCAGAGTCAGAGATTGTTGTAGATGCCAGCCCGGTGGGACTGAGTGCTGTCCTTATGCAATCCGACGCCAGAGGTGACATGCGCCCCATAGCCTACGCGAGCAAAGCTCTCACGGACACCAAAAGGCGCTACTCGCAGATTGAGAGGGAGGAGTTGGCCATTTTATGGGGCTGCCAGCATTTTCGCCTGTATATCCTCGGAAAACCTGTGACGGTCGTGACGCACCACAAGCCGCTTCTGCCAATCCTAGCGGGTGTGTCGTCGAAGCCTCCCCTGCGGATTGAGCGCTGGATGCTCGCTCTCATCGAGTATGGGGTCAGGCTCATATACCGGCCAGAAACAAACAATCCTGCGGATTACCTGTCCGGCCACCCGAACTATGAGCGAGGGCAGGGGCCCAGTGAGCTGGTGGAATGCCAAGAGTTCGTCCACAGCATTGTGGAGAGCGCGATGCCGGTGGCACTGTCTAGAGAAGTAGTGGCCAAAGAATCGTTGACGGACGAAGTGTTTAAAATCATTCAGACCGCGGTAAGAACCGGGGATTGGAAAGAGGTACTCCACAACAACACCAGGCGAGATGTCAGGGCCCAGAGAGATCTCCATGCACTCTGGAGAGTAAGGGATGAACTCTCGATATCAGATGACGGGCTGCTGCTGCGTGGATGGTAGATTGTCATTCCGCAGACACTGAGGGCCTGTGTCCTGGAACTGGCGCACACGGGTCATCAGGGGGTCACAAAGACGAAGGCGCGGCTGAGACCCAAAGTATGGTTTCCGGATATGGAAGGCCTCGTGGAAGCACACGTGAGGAGGTGCCTGCCGTGCCAAGCGGCGAGTCCTGTAGAGAGAGCTCCACCTATCAGCTCCATGGAGAGAAGTGAGAGCCTGTGGGGCACTGTCCACTCTGACTTTGGGTTGACAGGGAGGGGCATGTACTTTTTGGCCGTAGTCGACCAATGGTCGAGATATCCGGAAGTGGAGGTAGTGCAGTCAACGGCAAGCGACCACACCATCATGGCCCTAGACAAGATGTTTGCGACTCACGGTTTCCCCCGAGATCCTGTGCTCTGATAACGGGCCGCCCTTCACGGGGAGCCAGTTCGCGCAGTACATGAAAGAGAAAGGAATCCAGCACCGGAAGGTATCACCCCTCTGGCCTTGTGCAAATGGAGAAGCTGAAAGACTCATGAGGACACTTAACAAGGTATTCAAAATATCGGCCAGTGGAGGGGGTGTCCTGAAGAAGAAATTGGTTGAGTTCCTGCGGGAATACCGAACAATACCTCACCAGTCGACCGGAGTGGCCCCGGCCGAAGCTTTGTTCGGACGATGCTCGAGAGGCCTGATCCCGGAAGTTGAGGGCCGTGAGCCCGGGGTCATCGATAATGACAAGGTCCGAGAGGAGCGAGCAGCGCGCAACGAGAAGGAGTATGCGAGGAGAGGTTTGCAAGAAAAGGAGGTTGCTGTGGGAGACTCTGTGCTCGTGCAAAATCGTCGACCCGAAGGGAAACTGTCGCTCCCGTATGAACCCCAACCGTGGACAGTTACCCATGTCAAGGGGACCATGGTCACAGCGGCCAACGAGAGAGGGACCGTCACCCGAAACCGGTCTTTCTTCAAGAAGGTAGATGTCCAACGTCCCGAGGAAGAACCGGAAGAAGTTTCCCTGCCCGAAGCCGTGGCCGAGAACCCGGCAGTGGACTTGTCCACGGACATGCCACCACGGGCTGATGACCCGCTGCCGGCCACACGGAGTAGAAGCTGATATCCCATGCGACAGGGTCGCAGGCTGTCTGTTCGTCTCAAGGACTACGTCCTGGACTCAGGAGACTGAGCCGACGTCCGAGTCAGGTCAGCGACCCACGTTGGGTCCGTTTGCAGTTGTTATGTTCTCTGTTTGGTATAAGTTGTTTTCTGTTTAAAGAAAAGGAGGGATGTGACGTCTTTAGTTACAAGAATTACAATCCGCCATCTTGGTGGTTGCAAAATAAAAACGTCTACATGTTTCTTTTAGCATTTGATCGACCACCGAACTCTGCTCAGTGTCAGCTTCCTTGCGCTGCCAGCTGACGTCAGGAACAGCACGCTGCGTGAATACTTGCCAGAGTCACTATTTACATCAGTATGAAAATGTAACATCTGCTCAGAGAAGCATTAACATCACACCTAAACACTCATTTTAGTGCGGCTGTAAACGGATAAATCCGATCCGCTGACGCCCATTTTCTGTTGATCTTCAAGCAACAGCACCACTTTAAAAACATTCTTTAATTTGAAGCGGTTAGCTTGATTTATTAAACATTTTGCAAAATGTCACACATGAACAAGAAAACATCAATACACTATTGATACACATAGTAAGCACTTATACCATCAGCATATTAATCAACGGCACCACTTTGCGCTGGAACCCCGCGCTTAGCGGAAAGCACGGGGAGAAAGTTGCTCCATGTTTTCCCCCAAACACTCCAGGGAAAGCAAACAGTTGTTTGCCCGCCGCAGTATTTTGATGCATGCAGAAATGTAGGTTATTATTGTGATGCGTGTTTGCACTGTGCATAGGCGTGTGTGGGAACATTGCAGTTCGTATATATGCAGTGTTCGGGCATATTAACATTGTGCGGACATATGGAGAGTGTGTGGATATATGGACAGTGTAAGCGCATACATGTGTGCTTTATGTGGGAGTATGCACAGTCTGGACATGAGTGTGCAGTGTGTGAGTGTATGGATAGGGTATCGGCATAATCTCAGTGTTAGTCATAAGGGCAGTGTGAGGATACATGCCCATTGTATTGGTACAATTATACTTTGTGGTGACCTATGTACATATGCAATGTGAAGATACATGTGCATTTTGTATGTGCATCATGCATACCAGCGTGTAGGTGTATGTGTATGTACAGTGTTTGGATTTATGGGCAGGGTGTGCAATGTGAGTGTGTATTGTATGGATGAGTATGCATTATATGAATGCATGCGGGTTCATGTACAAAGTGATTGTATATTGCAGTGTGAGGGGTGTGTGCAGTTTGGGAGTGTACATGTAGTGTCAGGGTGTGTATGCATTGTATTTGTGAGTGTATTGGTGTGTGTAGGTAAGTGTTTAGTATGAGGGTGCATGGAGTGTATAGGTGTATATGCAGTGTGTGCGTACGTGTGCAGGGAGTTGTTTATGGTTGGGGGAAATGGTTGGGCATATGTGACGGGTATGGCAATATGTGTTGTTCGTGTGGGAGATACTGAGATAGGGACCAGGTAAGGGTAAACTCTGACTTCACACGAAACACACTGATATCTCTATGAAGCGAATTGTGTGGCATAAAACAGACATTGACTGTGACAACTCAAGCAGCCAGTAAAATGATACGTCATAAGTATGAGCTTTGGTAGCAATTAGGGAAGGTTGGAAGTTGTGGTCTCACCGAACTAGAGGTCGTTTCCATGGTGACTATGCTTCCTCTCGCCACCGCTCCAGACTATGAGTACATATTTCTTAAACATGATTTGTGATCTTAACTTTGGCACCACGCAACACACGGCTGCCTGAGACAAGTGTAGCATAGATTCTGCGTGGGTACAATGGAGAATGTTGCTGGGACACTGCACTATCGCAATTGCTGTGCATCCCACTGCATACATGAAGAGTTGCATGCAATTGTCTTTGTTGTGGCGGAGCAGGCTTCTCGCATGTGTCTTTATGTGTGCTAGTGCAATAGACTAGCGGTTGTGCGCATGCCACCATGTCATTTACTGTAATGCTGTAAAATGCTTACAATGTGCGGATTCTTGTTGGCGCTGGATTCTGGCAGGTTAGTTGCCGATTTTAGGAGACAACTGCGGTATGTTGCTTTCGCCATAATAAAGGATGAGCCTGGGGAGGAGAGATCTGTGGCATCTTCCCAGATTCTAGTCATGGCGTTGCTTTAAATGAGTGGCGCCACCATACGAATGGCGTTCAGACACTTCTCTTTCTCCTACTGAGGGCCTGATGTCGTATAAAGGCTTTCCGACATTTTCGGTAATTAACACCTATTCTGAGGAATTCACATTTTCCCGAGGTTGCACAGAAAGAAAGCGCCACTTTTGGAAACTGCGCAGGTTGCTCGGATTGGTTGGAAATCCAAGCTAGCAACCGGCATTTTCGTAAAATGTTTCTTTGCACGGTTATTCTGGTGCTACTCCTCCACAATAGCGACAGGCTGAAACTGACGCAGATATACCGTACCTCTTTGGTGAGGAGTGACACCAGAATAGAGGAAGGGGGCAGAATGACAGCGGGAACGCACAAACACGTGTCTCATCAGCCATGCAGTGTACAACAGTGAGCTGTTCCTAGTGTACAACAGTGAGCTGTTCCCAGTGATGAACCATGCAGAGTACAATAGTGAGCTGTTCCCAGTGATGGGGATTCCGTCCTGAGGAAAGATAATCAATGAGGCAATATTCTAATCCGCAGAGGAAAGATAATCAATGAGGCAATATTCTAATCCGCAGAGGAAAGATAATCAATGAGGCAATATTCTAATCCGCAGAGGAAAGATAATCAATGAGGCAATATTCTAATCCGCAGATAGGCCTTTCAATACCTTGCTGGGGAATCATCAAAAATGAATGATCTCAGCCCTCACAGCGCGGGAGGCCAGCGTGTTTTACAACCATGGGGGAGTCCAATTAATGACGACCACGTACATTAGAAGGCAACTGGAGGTGTTCTCTGCAGCACTTTCTTAAATTGCGATTATTATGCAATATAACCAAAATGCTGTCGAGACTGCAATCCGCCTGTTATCACAGAAAACCGGCGGATTACAGACAGTGCACTGTAGTGCACTGCGCGGACGCCCAGGCCCGCTTCAGAATAGGCGTGGTGCCTGGGCGTCAGGAAAAGGCGCAGTGAAACGTGCTGTTTAGCATGCTCACTGTGCCAAGATAAGAATCGGGCCCTGAAGCTCTGTCGCTGCATATGAGCGATATGTACAGGACCCCTATCGCTCATGTACAGGAGCAGTCATACACTGGGTGCTAGTTTGCCAATATACTGTATTGGCCTGAGGCTGTTGCATGCAGGTGCTAATTTAGGGAGTAGTACGAATTGTGGAGGGGTTTGGTTGCCTGCACATGCGATGAGTGCATTGATATGATATCATAAGGTATTTATAACGCACCTGTACACAAGTGTTTCTAGGCGCCACAAGACAAGGGAGGGGGACAGGAGGGAGACAAGACAACGATCCTACTAGGCCTTGTGGCATTGGGATTGTGCAAGTGCGACATGGAGTGCAGGGTGAAGGGGGAGGAGTGCAGGGGAAAGGTAGGGGCAGGGAGTGCGATCAGGGCAGCATGGCTCTGAGTAAGTACAGCCAGGGAAGCGCGGCTCTGGGTAAGTGCAAAGGAGGCAGGGTTCACGGATTTTCAGGCGTATCCCTGGTCGCCGGCCTATTCTTCTGCTTACCAGGAGTTGGATGTCAGCACGTAGGCACAGAGCCATGTTACAGTATAGTTGGCACGGCTGGCAGGCACACAGTGTCTATTTGTGTTCTAAAGTTTCAGCAGAACTGATGAGCTGGCATTTAGGTTCTCCATTGGTTTCCAGACGAGAACAGTCCTGCTGCAGTCCACCACCCTCTAGTTTATTTTCTCACCAACATACAGCTGGACATTCAGTTGTTGACTCTGAGACCAGTGTAACATGTTAAATATATGTAAGGATTTATATAAGGATTATAACACCTGTTGTGATTAACATTGCTGCAAAGCCGGCTTTTCACCACCTTCCTCTCCCCAGCCTATTTTATACACAAAACAGATTGTATTTGTCACAGACCTTAACTGAGTGTTGTTGCATTAGGTCAGCATTATTGGGGCAGATTGAAAAGTACAGATGTATTCCTTGACTTTTCTTTAAGGCACGTAAGCGCATTGCCATTACGTGCTGCGTATACCATTGATGTGTACGCCTATTTTTAGTTTTGGCGAATTGTTTGGGCACTTGTGCCACAAAATTGCTGGAAACATTATTTCAGAAGAGAGAGAGAGTGAGAGGGAATGGGGGTTCTGAACTGAGAATATCTGGTTGGCAAAGCAAAGGGTACTACTCAATGGGAAGTTCTCCAACAATACTTGCTCCAATCAGCAGCTTTGTAGAAGCAAGTTAGGCCCCTAACTTTCCATTTCCCAGCTATAGTGATTTCACATTGGCTATTTTGGGCTAATTGGGTTAATTTGGGGCTACTTTTGCTGCAGATCTGTGTTTTTGTACCTCCTGGGGCTGCCTTTCTACACCCAGCTACCACCCCATCTCCACTCTCTCTACCCCTTCCAAACCACTCCACCCCCATTATATGCGCTGGTTGGATTTTGTTTGGGCTATTTGGGCTACTTTTCACAAGTCCACTCCAGGCTACTTTTCTTCAGGGTTTTCCCCCCAATCCATCTACTATCACCCACCAACCTCACCCCCACTCACCCACCCTACCCCCTCCCTCTCTAGCCCTAGCCACCAAAAACCCACACCTCTCTACCCTCACCCACCCAATTCTCTCTACCCCACCCACCTTAACTACTATCACCCACCCACCCTACCCCTGCTCTTGACCCCCGAACAACCCACACCCGCCCTGCTCTCTCTATCCCCACCCACCCGGCAAGCCCTTGGTCTTTCTACCCACACGCACCCGCCCTGCCACCACTCTCTCTACACCCACCTGCCCTGCCCCCGCTCTCTCTACCCCCACCCACACGCCATGTCCCACTCTCGACCCCCAACCACCAGCCCTACCCCCACTCTCTCCCCCACCACCACCCTACCCCCACTCCCTCTACCCCCACCCACCCCCCTATCCCAACACTCTCTACCCCCACCCACTCACCTTTGTAGCAAAAAGATCCCCTAATAATCTTTTTGCTACAAAGGGAAAACTCTAAGCCATGAGAAAAACTCTCGACCCTGGCCCTGGAAAGTGTGGAAGAATGGGAAAATCACCATTGCAGAGGGAAACTTATAGGAAGAGGCCTGATTGAGGAAACCTAGAGCTTCGATCTTGAGGGATGGATTAAGCAGTTGTTCTCTCTAACCCCACCTACTCACCCTGCTTCCATTCTCTCTACCCCACCCACTCTATCACCATTCTCTCTACCATTCCCCCACCCACCCTACCTCTACTTTCTCTACCCCCACCCACCCTACCTAAACTTCCTCTATCCCCAGCTACCCACTATATTTTCATTCTCTCTACCCCCACCTGCTCACCCTACTCCCAGTTTCTCTACGCCCACCCTTCCCCATTCTCTCTACCATTCCCCCATCCACCCTACCTCCATTTTCTCTACACCCACCCACCGTACCTCCACATTCTCTACCCCCACGTACCCACCCTACTCCATTCTCTCTACCCCAGCTACTCGCCCTGCTCCCATTCTCTCTACCCCACCCACCCTATCACCATTTTCTCTAACATTCCCCCACCCACCCTTCCTCCACTTTCTCTACCCCCACCTACCCTACCTCCACGTTCTTTACCCCAGCTGCCCACCCTACTCCCACCTACCCTTCCCCATTCTATCTACCCCACCCTATCTCTCTACCCCCACCCACCCTCCCTTCCCCATTCTCTCTACTCCCACCCAACCACCATTTCCCATTCTCTCGACCCCCACCCACTACCCTACCCCTACTCTCTCTACCCCCACTCAGTCACCTTTGTAGCAAAAAGATCACCTAATAATCTTTTTGCTTCAAAGGGAAAACTCTAATTCTCTACCCTAGCCCTGGAAAGTGTGGAAGATTGGGAAAATCACAGTTGCAGAGAGAAACCTAAAGGAAGAGGCCTGATTGAGGAAACATAGAGCTTCGATCTTGAGGGATGGATTACGCAGTTGTTTTCCCTAACCCTTCCGAATCACCCTGCTCCCATTCTCTCTACCCCCACCCACCCTTACCCATTCTCTCTACCCCCACCCATGCTTGACCAATTCTCTCTACCCCCACCCACCCTTGACCAATTCTCTCTACCCCCACCCACTCTTCCCCCATTCTCTCTAACCCCACCCACCCTTCCCCATTCTCTCTACCCACACCCACCCACCCTTCCCCATTCTCTCTACCCACACCCACCCACCCTTCCCCATTATCTCTACCCCACCCACTCTTCCCCCATTCTCTCTAACCCCACTCACCCTCCCCCATTCTCTCTACCCCCACGCACCCTCCCCCATTCTCTCTACCCCCACCCACCCTTCACCAATTCTCTCTACCCACACCCACCCTTCCCCATTCTCTCTAACAACACCCACCCTTCCCCATTCTCTCTACCCCCACCACCCTTCCCAATTCTCTCTACCCCTACCCACTCTTCCACCATTCTCTCTAACCCCACTCACCCTTCCCAATTCTCTCTACATCCACTATTCCCACATTCTCTCTAAACCCCACCCACCCTACCACCACTCCCTCTACCCCCACCCATCCACCATACCCCAACTCTCTCTACCCCATCCATCCATCCATCCATCCATCCATCCATCCATCCATCCATCCATCCATCCATCCATCCATCCATCCATCCATCCATCCATCCATCGTACCTGCACTCTCTCTACCCCCACCCATCCACCGTACCTCCACTCTCTTTACCTCCACCCATCCATCGTACCTCCACTCATTCTCTACCCCACCCACGCTATTCCCCCTCTCTACCCTAACCATCCACCCTACACACCCTCTCTTCCCCCACTCACCACCCCCACGCTCTCTGCCCCCACTTAACCCCCTCCACACTCTACCCTCACCCATCCTACCCCAACTGTCTCTACTACCCCCATCCTACTCACCCCACTCTCTAGCCCCTCTGATACTTCCTTTCACACACTTGCTTTATTTCTTACCCTCTCACATTCAACCTTTCTCACTCATATTTCTTCTTGCTCATCATCGATGGCACCCTCTCTTAATCATTTCCTCCCTTGCTCTATTCTCTTCCCATGTCATTCTCTTACGCAGGCCTGCAACACAGCTATTATTTTTGTGCGTGAATACAATCATGTAGATTATACACAGTTACTAATGACACTGCCTCCTGTTTGCTTACTTTTCTCTCCACATATAAGCCTCTTATTTGCATGAATTGTAGTCCGTTTATGTTTTGTGGGTATTACTAGAAATTTGTAGTATGTGATGAATTATTAGGAACTTAGTCCATGTTTCACAGATCAGAAAAGTCTCATACTGAAGCAATCACCGTTTCTTACACAAGTTTGGAAAATACAAACATAGCACCTTTGTGGTGTATGCTGCAGGCTATACCTACATTTCTGTACGAGTAGGTTCCCGTACTAGAAAGAACACTGTAATGGAATTTTGTTTAGAACACTACATTGCGTGATGAAGTATACAGTTTATTACACATGTACCGATAACCCCTGATACTTTTTTGCCAAACTTTCATTCACAACCCCTTGTCTGTAAGGTAAACACACATGTCATGTCATGAGTGATGTCATCAATGACATTTGTGATGTCATCATTGATGTCCTGTGTGTTAGTGTTAGCAGTGCACAGTGGTGCGGGCAGTTATGGTGGCCTAGGCTACCATAACTGGCGAATTTCAGGGGTTTTTCGGTTTTACTTGGAACCATAATGTGACGTTTATAAAGTTTTGTTAAGGAAATTTCACCCGTTTTTAGTAGCGCAACTTAACCATAACGTCCCCTTAACAAGGTTTTTTTTTTAGTGAATGTCACCGGTTTTTGAAGGGGAACCTAATCATAACATCGCGGTAATAAAGTTTTTTTTCTCAATATACACTCTCATCATGTGATCATGGGAGATATATTGTATAATCTGCTTACTTTATATACATGTAAAATAGAACATACAGAACCCGCTTGCTCTTCATATCTGAAAGGCACGGACTGAGCGCCTGTCTTGAGACAGGCGCGGACGAGACAAACAGTACCTAAACAGTCAGGGGGTATCTGAAATTGTACTAATGTCTTACACAAAAAATGCGCAACTTAGAAAAAGGACACACAAAGACATTATAAGTACTAGTAAATAAATAGGGAAACCTAAACGTCTGAAACAAAAACATGCATTTAATGACCATGTGAAATGAAATGGATTATACCATTAAAAAAAAATTATGCCTCCAACCTAATTGCCTCACACAAACTCTGGAGCCAGGACTGACAGTAGACGCACGCACTACAACCAACACAAATAACAAGAAAATAGTAAGTGAACTGTCTTATATGTGTGTGTACTTTTTTCTTGCTATGAGGGACACAAAAAATAATTTTGTTTTTGTTATTTTGACACAGAAATGTGCAGTACTTTGGAGTGGCCTGAGGAGAATTTCCCGCATGGGGAAATGTCCGAAGATAGCGATAATAATGCTACACAGTGCTCTGCATATGCAAATTAATGGTGAGTATTGTATGGTCGTTTAACATATATATATTTATTTTTAACAGACCAGGAAAAAAAGAAGAAAGGCCAACAAATGACACAGAGGAAGACTGGCTGAAAAGAATGGAACTTAAAATGGACATACTGAATGACAATTTTAATAGTTTAAGGCAATTTGTGGAGGAGTTTGTGAGAGGAAAAATACGTTATCACTGTCCCACCTGTACCTGCCCCCCTTCTCCATTTGCTAGTGAACCATCCCCAAACCTTCAAGGAGAAAATAGACGTTTTGATGAAACATCCATTCCTTCTTCCCCTCACAAATCATCTCCTGACAATCATCCCGTGTTGAACCCTAATTCCCCTATATTCGTGTCAGTATCTGCTTCCCCCGGTATTTCTGTTGATTGAAGTGCGTATGTGTTTTTAGAAAGTTTTTGTATGTTTACTGTAGTCAAACTCTTTGAGGATTTTTTTTAAAAAAAGACTTCAAATGTTCGCAAACAGCGCGCCTGTTCAAGCTAGCCGTAAGCAATAGAATATGGATGTTCTAATGCCAATACAGCTACCAGTACCAATGCCACCCAAGATGAAAGTGATCTTAGAACGCACCATCTGTTCAGGTTATGCGTAAATTAACAGAATGGGACGTCCTAAGGACTTTGTACCTCTCCGTACCACTCACAAACGAGACGAAACATGTTCCTAGAACACACCAGGAGGCGGGAATGTCTATAAAAGAGCAAAGTGGTCGTGTCCTAAGGATACTATAACCGTATGTATCGTCTGCAGCCAAAATGGAACCGTCCGTAGAACAGGCGCGGTGGGCGGCATGTTCGTAGTCAAACAAAATGGAGGCGTCCTAAGGACCCTGGACCTGTCCGTAGAGTCATCAGATCATGTACGCACATGCGCAGTACACCCATAAGTACTGCGAACATCGCGCCTGTCCCTAACTGTCCGTCTCACTTGTGTCGCACTTTTAATTAGTTTCAGGACCCGAACACTGTCCGTAGAACACTGGCGTGCATGCGCTCGTTTGTTAGTCTGTATTTGCTGTCCAGCGGGTAGGCATTTCCCACGCAGATGTGTTCAGGACGTCATCATGTGACCGCACCCACACTGAGCGTGTGGACTAATTTGTGCAGTTTGTCTGCTTCCGTGACATTGCAAAAGAAGTTATACACACATAGGAAAATATTTTACAGTATAAAATCACCATTTCACATGTGGCATGCAGTAGATGTACCTGAGAACGTGCCGTTTAGAATGTTTGCAGCACTTTTGAGTGATCAATATGGTAACGAGGCGCACCCCTCCACCTCTATAAATGGCCACACCCCCGAGCGCATCTTCATTATGCTTCTGGCTATAGGTGTTAGAGGTGTGCTGCCTTTACTGCTGTAGCAACCATTAGGTAACTAATCCTTATGGCATCCATGGCTACTGTTGCTTCATTAGCCTCAGCACCATCCCCAAACCCTCCACCGCCACCACCTCCCCAGGGGCCTGCAGAGGGATATACGGGTGAGGATGTAGAGATGGAGGAAGAAGAGGAAGAAGAGAATGAGGTGGAGGAACTCCGCACTACTAACACTCGGCGAGAGTCGTGGGTGTGGCAGTTGTTTTCCGTTTTAGGGAACGTACCAAAAGCACGTGCAAACTTTTTCAGGTGTAACAGGTGCCAGTTGGTGCTCAGTCGCGGGAGACCTGGTGCATACAGCTTTGGTACGACCTGGTTCATACAGCTTTGGTACGACAACCATGAAGCAGCACCTAACTTCGTTCCACAGTGCGGACATTCGCAAGGTGGTGCCATGCGAAGAACATAGTAGATTGAGTTCCTCCACAGCATCCTCCGTGTCCGATCCTCTCACCACAAGAGACACTCCTGTGGGGGAGCGCATCCCTCCAGCTGCCTCACAAGCCATTCGCAATGCTGTTGACCCTTACCTTTCGAGGATCACAATATTGTGTGTGCATTGTGATGCAGTACTCGGCAGGGGGGAGAGTCTTCAAAGTGCTTTTGAGGCTACGGTCACGGAGCACCAGAAGAACTGCTCCCTACCTAAGTAAAGGCCACCCTATATCTATCTCTGTCCACATGCCCCTTCTTATCCCCGTGGTTGGTGTCCCTTCCTTACCCTCCTTTGCCTTCCTCTCCTAGTGTCTCGTGTCGTCAAAAGTAGGAAACTGGAAAATTACAAAAATTAATAAAAAGGCTCTTTTCAGAGCCGCCTTTCTTAGTTAAAGAATAGAACTATCAAGTGACCATTGTAGGCCCCCGCGCATTTTTTGAAAAGTCCGCGGACAGTCATAGGAAACACAGAGTAAGCATAACAAAACCAATGGACTTTTTGCTGGGAGCAAGTGGTGGCTCTGAAAAGAGCCTTTCGGTGGTGGTGTGTGTCCCTCAAAAAATTGAGACTAGAAAAAACGGATTGTCACATAGTTGACTATGATATCAAAAAAAGTTGTAAAGCATTTTGTACATTGCGAAGAAAGATCTGATTGCCAGCATATGTGAGATGGACTCCATCTCTACGAAAAATTAAACTACGAAATAAAATATTTTCATTGTGGAATGAGGACATGCCAACATCTCTTAGAAAGGCACAAACAGCCTTATTCACATTGCGCCTCGCTTTCTCAATTTGTGGACCAAATGCAGAGGAATGCAACCATATCTTTCTTTGTGCAATATGGGAAAAAACAATTTGGCAATTTGGAAACTTGTCCATGACCTTCGCAAGTCCGTCCTTCATTGCAAATTGCAAAGAAATTCCAGACACATGGCCTAAACTGTTTCCTCCGCAATGAATGATAAGTATGTCCGGATGACGCTCTGTCTGTAAAGTTGCACAGAGAGTTACCAAGTCCAGCCACCTCATTCCATGCATGCCATGCCAGTGCACTTCGACATTAGGAAATCCAAGATCTGCACATAGACCACAACTTTCAGCATGCACCTTCAACCAATGTATGCATGAGTCTCCCAAAATCCAGATAATCTGTTTTCGAGCACACAGAGCCATGGTTGTCTGGTCTCCTGTCAGGGAAAAGACGTTCTCACTAAATGTCTCCGTACAAAACACACCCACTGAACTTTACTGACCAATCCCTAGCTTTACACATTCTCATTTGCATGCGTCTCCAACCCAGAATCAGCGCCACATGCAAACTACCGCCATGTTCGCGGACACGTACAGGATCAGAGCGTGAGGACTGTACATTTAAATATTATTCCCCTTTTCCCCTTTAAGGTGGGCTCTGAAAAGAGCCGTTTTTTTTTTGGGCAGATGCCTTACAGACATCTGTTATTTTGTATTTTTTAAAATATTTTTACTTCTTACTATACTCCTACAACCATTACAGAACCTTCTCCAAAGCAAGCCTCACATTCCAAAAGAACATGGCATTTCCCAAAGAAGATAACGCAACACCATCTGCTTCAAAATAAGCCGCATTACTGGGAACAATATTCTCATGGCTGCAGAAAAACATACCAGCGCGTAACATAAAAGCATGCATGCCGCGATTGATTGTACACCTCCCAATTCCTTGATCAGGACAGAAAACAGAACTGTTGTTCCATTTTCCTCTAGGGAGTAACACAGAAAAAAATAATTTTGCAGTTGGAAATATGTTCATGACTGCTTGCACCAACTGTTCCAAATCGTCCAACAAAGTACGTGCATTCACGTAGCCCAAATGACAAGCACCGTAGTGCAAAAGTACCACATGAGGAGTGGTCATCGCACGCATCTCGGTGCAAACTCTGAGAATTGCCGCAACATTGCGATCAGTCTCAGCGCTCCACACCACCTCTACTCCTCTCAATGGTGCGTTACATTCATACTTTCGGCATAGTGCTGTAAACCGTGCACAAAAATATCTCTAACGACCAAAACCTTCACCCTCTGCACCTCTGCCATCTTCAGTATAATCACCGTCTTTCGACACAAAAAAGCAATGTGAACATCTGATTGGCTGATGGCTACAGTTCCCTTTCCATGCTAGATTTGCTGTAGAAACCAGTATGTGACTTGCCCTACCCACGCACAAGCGTTGTGTACGTGCAGCACGTAACTCTTAACTAGTCCCTCTACCCTTTCCACATCACTCGCAAATCCATTCCCTCATTGGACACACCTAAGCAGTCACACAACCATCCACCAATCAGATTCAACATCCCTACATCAAAGTCCTTCATCAAAATGTCACGCTTCAAATGTAGTATTGATCACTCTAACTACAAGTCGCATATCATTGCAAAGCACCTACTTCGAAAAGTACTGTAAAAGTGTCGCGTATTTGCGCACATGCACGTGTATAAAGTACAGGTATGCATATTTTAATCAGAGAACATGTACAACCCGTGTGATTTCATTTAAACAAATTAATGCCACAAAATCTGCATAGCAAATACATACCAACGCTCCCACTTTAAGTGCAAGATGTCCGATTGTTACAAACCGCACTACTTCTTACTGTCTCCCGCATAACCTATACATACATTACAACCTTCCCTATTTAGTAGGAAACTCGATTTTCCATTAGAAAATGGCACAATTTTTTACTGTATACCGCCTACATCAATGCTACTTACAATACGATAGTATGAGAAAAATAAACCCTCCCGATTGCTGTGGTGACATGGCCCTCTGAGGGTCTCCCGATCTTTCGAAATCGTAATTGTAATAAGAAAGTACCGACATTTTTCACAGCAACTGTAATGAGCTATCGCTTACAAACCTCTCTGCTACAGATAACACAGCTTAAAAGAAACAAGGCATTTTCATAATCTAAAAATTGCACTCATTTCTGAAGCACTTGCAACTAACATACTGCAAGTAACATACAAAGGCAGCACATAGTGAAGTGAAATGCACACATGCACTGTGTGAAATATCAAAGGAGAATACTCCGACAACAGATGCAAAATTAACGTGCACAGTAACATCACTACTTTAAACACACAAAGTTACTAACTTCTTCTTTTTACAATCGCAGTGAAGACTACTGTCCTGAAAATCAACAGCATCTACATTGCAAATGACATATCCGAAGAAACCTGGTCATTCTGCAAAAAAAAGTAAGTACAGGACAATCTTTATATTCTAACTATTCCTGAAACAGAGTGTGTGGGTTATGTATTTAATTTGCGCACCAAAGCAAACAGTCATTTCTGAACCATTCTACCCACAAATCCCCATTTATTAAACAAAGGTTAACAGGCAGAATGGCTCACAAATCCCTGTCTGTTTGGAACCCAAATAACATACAGACGCCTTACAATGTCAGTAGTAGAAAACAAATAGCTGTTTCAATTTAATGCCATTACGTTTACTATTAATGCGTCTCCTCACCACTAGGCCTCTTTGTACTCTCATCTGAAGCACATTGTAGTAGTATAAAAACTGAAAAAATCCTCCCCAAATCATTGTAAGAGACCAATGCACATTCACACACCACCACAAAGAGCTTCCCCATCAAACTCATGCACGCATGCACACAGCACACATATATTATACAGCAGACCAAACCATGCCTTCTTTTTTCAACAGACCCCACAGAATGCCTACCAAAAAGCAAGTCCGTAGAAAGGAACGCAGAAGTAGAGCCAATAAAAATAAGTGTCCAACCTAACCATCCATCTGTAGCAGAGTTTGTAGAGAATGTTGGAACAATACAGCTAACACAGTCATTTAGCAAAACAAAGGAAGCTTCAACTACCAAAACTTTACCTCCTCCAACAAAATGTGGCATGAAAGACAAAATTCTTCAGAAAAAATTGGCTGCCAGTACTCCTAACAATGCTACTATTAATCCTAATATAGTGACAAGAACCCATAGTAAGAAAAGTATTTTAGCCAAAAGGTTTCACCATAGAGTCCTTCAGAATCTAATAAGAAGAGGACCGAAATCATCCTCAACCCTTAAAACCTACCGTAGAAAATTTATCTTACAAGCTCTCGCGGTCAGTGCAATCCTTCTGAAAAGGAAGTTGTTTATATTAGTATTAAATAGGATTAAACCACTAACAAAACTAACTACCAAACTACAAAAGAAACTTATCAATAAACAGAATGTGAACAAAAATAACTTCTTATGTATTTGTGGAGGTGAATGGAGTCACACAACAACCACAGAACCATATTTTAATGAAGAAGCATACAAACAAAATCAAACAAACACAATTGCCATCCATAGCAGTGGACAAGGGTATGAAAAAATCAATCATAGCATCATGGAACAAGAAACATTGCTTAGAAAAGTATCCCCTGAAAACTCAGAATTACCTCTCGATTCGACTGAACCAGACCGTCCAGTGTACAAATGGCCATTACTAACAAATTATTCAAATCTTTACGTCCGTTCCTCAGTCAGTATGTGAAAGGTAAAGACAAAATTTAAATTAAAGTGCTGCAAAATATAGATATCTGTCCAGTGTGCAAATACACAGGACCACAAGGACATTCATTAGCCTGCAATTCTGGACCTATTTCCAAAAGCACCTTCCATGATATCAAAAGGATAGCAATACAGCATACAAATGTAAGGAATCTAGTGTATAAAATATACTATGCTAAAAGTCCTGCTTCCGAATTCGCCAATTTAAATAACACTCTTCTGCATGGTACACCCGAGTATCTACAAGAAGAAATGGACCGTATTCAGAGAAAATATTTTGGAAGTGAAACCCACTTACAAAATGTAAAAGTTGTAGAACAGAGTACCAACAATTCTGCACATAGCAACCTTTGATAACACACATACAAAAAAGAAATACTAAAATTTAAAAGTGCATCAGCTGAAATACCAAACCATGCGTGTGTGTGTTGCCACAGAACATTTTACAAAAGGAACACAAAAAATATAGATGTAGCATTCAAAATAGAAGACAATGAAGATTCCAAATGGTTTGAATTAGCGCTCTACCTTTTAGCCAAAAACAAATATCAAATAAGTGAACCACTAATATGTTGCAGTTACTGCACTACAAAACTAGACAACAACCAAACTCCTTCACGTGCTATCACAAATAATTTGGAATTGTTCCCACTACCAAAAACCCTGCAACAACTCAATTTGTATGAGAGCACCATAATTCAAACAGTTCACCCATTTCAAGCAATTATACGCCTTCATCCAAAAACAGCAAAAGTACCTCCCTCTGAATTGGTGAAAGGCATTCGTGGCAAAGTAGTTTACTTGCCATTAGATCTGACAGAAAATGTACACACTATAGGAGTGGAACGTTCAATAGAGCATTCTTTAATTGTCTTGGTAAATGGTGTACCAACAAAAGACAAAAGAATTTGGCAACAACTAGTGGACTTACATAAAGTTAGAGAAGCCTTGCAATATCTAAAAGACAATAACGAATACTACAAGGAAATAAATATTGAAGAAAGCTTAAGGGAAACAACTGAAATAATTGAAGAGTCAACAGAAACTGGACAATTCGAACTCTTGCTGCAGTATCCACTCTTTTGGACCAGTACACAATTCATCCATTGCATTCCAATGAAAGCACAGATGATGCACTAGAAACTTACCAAATGCGACAAACCAAAGGTTCACCTATGAGCATATGGGAAAAAAGTATGGAAGCACTTGCTTTTCCACTGCTATTTCCTACTGACAAAGGTGGAAGATACGATGATAGACCCACTCAAATTACAGCATCAGAATACCGCTCATTACGAATGTATTATCAAGATCCCAGGTTTAGACAAAATGTAGAATACATGTATGTTCCACCTACTCTTTGAAAGTGAACTAGCAACCCTATATTACGGAGTTGCACACATTTAGAAATCTGGAACCCACTTTCAAAATATGTCAGCTACGCAATTAATACAAAAAGTACAAGAAAAAGATGAGGTTTTACAATCAAATATAACAAATTTGTTTGCAAACATGCGTGGTACAAAAGAAAACTGGTTCCGACAGCACGGAGACGTACGTTGTATGATCAGAAACCTTGGACCACCAACTTGGTTTGTTACACTAAGTTGTGCAGAATATGCATGGGAAGATTTACATGAGTTCCTACGCATATCAAACAACAACAAAACCGACATACATTTATTAACACCTGGAGAACTTTGCTCTCTAGATCCAGTTAATGTGTCAAGATATTTCCATCATCGTTTCATTGCTATGCTACACTTTATTTGCAATAAAACTGTTCCTCCCCTCGGAGAAGTGCAACACTTCTTTTGGAGAAAAGAATACCAAGCGAGAGGAGCACCACATATTCACATGCTGTTATGGATCAAAGGTGCACATAATTTTGGTCACGACACTGATGCCACTATTTTGCAGTTCATCCAAAAATATGTCACTTGTGAAATCCCTTCACAACGGACACATAGTGACCTGCATGGGCAGACTTTACAATTTCAAAGACACAAATGTGGCAAATATTGTCGTCGCAAATACAAAAACAAAGGGAAATACTACACCAAATGCCGCTTTGGTTTCCCTAGACCAATTACAGAAACAGGTGAAGTGAACAACTTCATGTCTTCAGTTCGATATAGTTTTAAAGGTAAATCACCTAAGAACACGTATTAAATAAAAAAAAAAAGAAGAATCAAAATACATCAATGATTACAATGCAATCATTGCCCTCTTATGGAATGCAAACATAGATGTGCAGTACATTGCAGACAATTCCACTGCTGTTGCACGATATGTTACAGCCTACTTAACGAAAGCAGAAAAAACAGAGCTTCAAGACCTCTGGGATGACCTATCATCAGACAAAACACTATCTCAGAAATTGTACAGCCTAAGCATAAAAATGCTCTCTAATTGAGAATGTGGCATCTATGAAGCGGCAGATCGCTTAACCGGTACTGCTTTGTATGGGAAATCAGACAACATAGTATGGCTAAGTCTTGGTCCTGCTAAATGTAGAAAAAGAGTTCTGAAATCATATGAGGACATAGAAACAATTGCCAGAAATGATCCCAACAGCGAAGACATTTTAAAAAACAATTTACTGGACACATACTATCCGAACAGGAGTAGGACTTTGGAAAGCATGTGTCTGTACCACATAGCTCAAAACTTTGCATACAAAAATAATATAAAACCCGATGAAAACAAAGGCAGATATAGAGTCACAGATTGTGAAGGCAGCTTAGTGAAACTTACCAAACGAAGCTTAATTAATCATGTTAAATTGTCATTAAAAACTCCTCAACAGAAATAACTATATTACATGTCTCTTCTACAACTTTTTAAACCATGGAGAAAAGAGGAAGAGATACTAGATAACTATGACTGCTATGAAGATGCTTTCAAAGCAAATGAAAGCGCTGTCACCGATATGAACTTTACGCAGTACAAAACAATGTTGCACAATGAGCAGCAACACGAAGAAGAACGTCAGGCCCTGCTAGATAAGGACTCTTCCGACAGTAGTCAACCTTCTGTAACAGGAAGCCAAGAACCACTAGGACAGCCACTAATAGCAAATGAGGCAGAATTAGCTATGACAGAAGTGGAAAACACCATGTATCACTATCAAGAAAATATAAAAGACTTAACTGTACAACAAGCAAAACTTAACAAAGATCAGCGCACCATTTTTGAAGACGTAACAAAACAAAAAGCACATGGTGTACTTCACGAAAATAAAGAATGTACCTGCCAAAATTACAAACCAATACTACTGTACATCAGTGGTGAAGCTGGGTCAGGAAAAACATTCTTAATCAAAATCATCAGCAAGTTCCTTCAGCAATTGACAAACAACAAACTGTCAGCTGTTGTAACTGCCCCCACAGGTTTAGCTGCCTACAACATAGGTGGTGTCACTTTACACTGATTACTACTTCTTCCAGTAGAACACCAAAACAAATTAGACTATTACAAACTTTCTGCAGAAGCTGCAATGGAACTGCGCAGAGTATTAAAGCAAATGAAAATGCTACTAATAGATGAAGTGAGCATGGTCTCCAACCTAATGTTGGTTTTGATTCACCTCAGATTGCAAGAAGTACTTAAAACAAACTATGAATAATTATTTGCAGGGAAACACATTATTGTTTTCAGAGATCTTCTACAATTGACACCAGTGAAAGGTGAACCTATTTTTAAAACCTTAGGACACAAACTGTGCCGCAAAACGGTTGGCAACATAGGAAATGTCAACCTTTGGCAACATTTCCAATACAGAGAATTAACAGAAAACATGTGGCAATCTGCAGATCTCACTTATGCCAACATCCTAAAAAATATTAGAGTTGGTGTACTATCTCAAGAAGCACAAGCAATATTGAAAAACCGGCACATTCGTGCACTTTATGGCGATAATGCATGTGCTACTGATGTTATGGAACAATTAGCGCACAAAAATGTCAATTGTATGGCCTTAATGCCAACTAATGATGGAAATTTGCGCTACAGACAAACTAGACGTACATGGCATGACACTACCCATGTGTGAGCAAGCCACAACAAGACTAAATAGCTTAGAAAATTCAATCTCCAACACAGCTGGGTTGGAATTTTTTTTTAAATTATCCTTAAATTGTAGAGTAATGCTGAAACGTAACCTTGACGTAAAGCAAGGGCTAGTTAATGGAGCACTGGATACAGTTGTTGGCTTTCAATCATACCCACGTGACACCAACATTCAGTTTGTCAATGTTCGCATGGACACACTTTCAGAAGTGAAAAGAATAGGGCACTCAACTGCTCGATTCCTGCTGTTCAAAGACATGTATGTACGTAGAGAACAATTTTCTCTAACTCTTGCATATGCAGTCACCATTCATAAATCCCAAGGTCTTACCCTAGAAAAAGCATTGATAGATATAGGAAATACAGTCTTTAAAGAAGGCATGAGCTACGTAGCAGTTTTCAGGCTTACGTACACATGACGGTCTATTTCTAATCAGCTTTGATGCAAGTAAAGTGAACGCTGATATTCCTTGCATTTTCGAATACAAAAAACTACGTTCACTGTACAGCCCCCATCTCAAACAATATCCTGTTCCAGAAAAAGTAAAACGTGGTAAAAGAGAACTAACTGAAACAGAAATACAACATAATCTCACAGCAAATCCTTCAAAGAAAACAAAGGAAGGTAAAGGTTCCTCAAGTACCACAAGCAAAGAAGAACCTATGAGGGAAAGTAAACCAGGTACTTCTTCAAAGAAAGAAGACACACTCCGAAAAAAGCACTCAGATACAGAACTAGCTGGTCCATTCACATTTTCAAATGAAACTGGTGTAAGTTGCTATGCAAATGTAGCAATAAATATTCTATTGCAACTGCCACCAATTGTTAACAACATTTACTTACACAGTACAGACCAATTGTGTTTACAAATGTTAGTCCTTCAAACGCAACAAACAATCCTGACAACATGTACAGAGTTCACGGAATAAGACAAGAATTGGACTAGTGTGCTGGAATAGTGAAATTCACTATAAGCTCGCAAGAAGATCCACAAGAATTTCTAATGTACTTACTACAAGTACTGGAAAAAAAGCATACCTATGAATGAAATCTTACAGATTTCATACATGTGGAAACATACATGCACTCTCTGTAGCAACGTGATACAGAAAGAAATCCCAAAAGAGCGATTTGTATATGTATCCATACCTAATTGTGAATCCATTTCAGCATCTTGTACAGAATGCAAATCATGGCAGATTATGTACTATGTGTAATTCAGACAATCGCTCCACCTTACTAATACAAACACATAGTAAGTACATAATAGTTATGCTGCTACGTTATAAAGCAGATGGAACCAAACACAACTGCAAGCTGACTGGATTCACACACGGTCAAGTGTCACTTGGAAAGAAAACCTTTACAACACTAGGTATAATCTACCATGCAGGAGCCACAACCAATGCAGGTCACTACACTGCATACATTAAAAAGAAATGTGGATGGGTGGAATGTAATGATACCACCATTACTCTAAAGCAGAGATTACCAGCTAATCTTACAAATGCGTATTTAATCTTCTTGAAGCCAAAGTTTAATAACTAATATGTACTTCTACATTACCAAAAAAAGAAGGGAAAGACTACAAACAGTTAAAATACGCCATCATGTATCTAACTGCCCAAGACTGTATAACAAGGACACAGATAAATGAATACCACAGAACCGTAACAATAAATGCACAGTTATAATGCTGCAACAGGTACTTAGCTGTTAAAAATCGGCAACAAGGCAACAATCATAACATTAGGCAGAAAGAACAAGGAAACACTCAAAGAAAACAAAGAAATAGTTTGTAGCATAGCAATTGTTTTTGTTTTTTTAATCCGACAAGGATTTTTTCCCCCAGACCCAAGGATTAGAAAAACAAACACAGAAACTGAGCACAATGCACAGTACACTGGTTTGTGAACTAAATATGAGGATAAAAAAAAATAACTGAACTGTCTACTATACTTTGTAAAAAATGTTAATAAAATGCAAACACTAACATGCTTTTTTCTTTTATCACAGAAATTAAAAAAGGCAACTTTCGACAAGTACTGCAATCATGTAACACATGTATGGAATCTGAACAAATTAAAGAGTTAGTATAATAACAGTAATTTCATACATATGCGAATGTACACGGCTAATCAATGGCAGTAATATGGTGCAGTGCCTGCAGGCTGGGCCTAGCATCTTTGATGAACAACCTACCACCTACACCCTACAGCCAAGCAAGCAAGATTATAGGGCCTACCCACAACCATCACTCCATATGAAAGCCATGGTGCTTCTATTTTCACTACTTCTAAGTTTAGTTTTCGGTGCATGGTCTGCAGCCATGCAGCCAAGACACTACAACGTGCACACAACCACCGCACCACACCACGCCCATGTTCACTTATAACCTCACTGCTAATGACTTCAGTGTTGGGTGCATGGCTTTTGGCCACATCATATCATACCCATTGTGCTTTTAACAACATTACGTATGAATGAGCTGTTGGGTGCATGGCCTTCGGCCATGCACCCATGACTGCAGGCCCTCCCCACAGCCACCTGAGTGATGGCCAATACTACGGGTGTATCTATAGCTGTGATATGCTGCAGTGGTTGTGGCCAGGGCCTAAAGTCTTAGGTGTATGTCCATACATATTTCAATGTGTGGGTATGAAGTGGCTTAAAGCTCCAGTGTGTACAACTTTGTTTTTGCCATGCAGCCAAGACTCTACACACTCCCACAACCATATGACCAATAACGAATACTACAGGTGTACCCATTGCTGTGACATGCTGCAGTGGTTGTGGGCATGGCCTAAAGCTTTGGAAGCATGGGCTATGGCCTACACCCATGCACCCAAGAGTCTGCGGCCTGCCCACACCTGCGAGATACATACTCGATTGTATGGGTGGCATGTATGAATATGATATGCTGCAGTGGTTGTCGGCAGAGTGTACATACTAGGGTGTAAGGCATACAGCCTGCAGCCATACATCCAAAAGTCTGTCTTGCCCACAACCACCGTAGTATGTAAAACCCATGTTGGCTGATAAGTTAAGAGGTTATAACTTTTTTGTTGGGTGCATGGCCGAATCTGTGCACACTCTCCACAACCATCTAACCCATTAGCAATACTACAGGTGTATCCATGGGTGTGACATGCTGCGGTGGTTGTGGCCAGGGCCTACAGTCTTGGAAGTATGGCCCTCAGCCTACGGCCTACGGCCATGCACCCAAGACTCTAGGCCCTGGCCACAACCACCGCAGCATATTACACCCATGCTCGCTTATACATGAGTAACACACCCATTCAATGAAACATTATAGCTGTAGCATGTACTCATTTTGTACCCAGGACTCAAGGCCCTGCCCACACCTACCAGATATGTAATAGAATGTATGAGTGTGATGTGTGAATGTGATATCCTGCACTACTTGTGGCAGGTTCTACAGTCTTTAGTGTATGGCCTACAGCCTGCAACCATGCATCCAAAAACTGTACGTTCTGGCCACAACCACTGCATTAGGTGAAATCCATGTTGGCATGTAACTTTAGAGTTGCCAAGTTTGTTCTCAGTTGCATGGCCTTCGGCCATGCACCCAAGACTGTACACACTCCCCATAACCATCTAATTGATAATCAATACAACAGGTGTATCCCTTGGGTGTGAGGTGATGTGGTGGTTGTGGCCAGGGCCTAAAGTCTTGGAAGTATGGCCTTCGGCCTACGGCCTACGTACTAATCAACAGCACACCCATAGGGAAAAATAATGTAATAACGATATGTACTCAATTTCAATGTTCGCTAACATCACACGTGTCCTTAGAACAGTTTCAAGGTGCCTTTCCACAGCACTGTGTGAAATACGACCCTTATTAAACCCCTCATTTTCTGTAAGTGCAAACATTTTGAACAAGGCGGGCATAGATGGAAAATACATCATTAACACTTACCGCCTGAACAAATACAGTTTTTCACCCATCTGTGAACCTCCCCAAGCACTATGGCACAGCGAAATAGTTTTCAAAATAGCATGTTCCCGCTGCTCGGGCGCATCCAAACAATCTGACGCAGAACACATCTCACTGCAGCCAATCGGCAGACACGTTGCATGTCTGAGTCCATGACGGCAGCCCCTTAGCCAATCAGTATCTTGTCCGCTGAGCGAACAGGGAAGTGTGACCGTGGAGCGGACATAGATATCACTAATTTTTTTAGACCTACTTTTTGGTCGTTTTAAAGAAAAGTACTGCACGGATTGTCACCAAATTTACAAAAGCACGCTTTCAGGACCAAGCCCCTGCCGCAAATTTGATGAAAATCCATCCAGCGGTTTAGACTGTAGGCATGCGCAAAGTTTTTCCCCCATTCAGTCTATGGGAAAAAAAGACGTTTTGGGACTCCCCCTATAATTTCCCCTCCCTGGACCAAACATCACCAACTGCAAAAAAATTCAGAGTGGCCCATATACTTTTTTTTGCAAAGTTTGGTGAGTATTCGTCCAGGGGGAGCAGAGTTTATAGGCCACCCAAAAAGTGCTCTTCCTATGGAAACAGCAACTTAACCATAACTACACGGCCACTACTGTGGCCGATATATATGTATATATATATATATATATATATATATATATACACACACACACACACTACACAGCCTGGTTAAGTTGCTCAACTCAGAGCGATTTTTGCATGGCTTATAACTTTGCCCCCACGGACGACTCCTCGCCAAAGTATATGGCCTCCTTGGAATGATTCTGTGAAGTTTGGTGCAGTTTCATCCAGGGAGAGAAAAGTTATAGGGGGGTCTCAAAATGTGTGGAAATCCTCATAGACACAATAGAAATAAAATGTGCCCACACCTAAAGGCCAAACCCGCTGGACAGACTTTCCCCAAATTTGCAGCAGGAGCGGCGTCTTGGTCCCCAAAACGTGCTTTTATAAATTTGGTGTCAATCCATCCATTATTTTTTTTTTAAAGGGCCAAAAAGTAGGTAAACAAAAAATGGGAGATATCTGGGTCTGCAGGCACTGTCCTGGACCAATCAGGGTCCGGCGTGATGTCTGCGGACATCTACACACCCGCTGATTGGATGGTGAAAAGCGTGAGGTGCGTCATATTTTGGGAAAAGGCCACCATGTTGGATCCGCAGACAGTCGCCGGTGTCCGCGGATAGCTCGGTGCGTAAAAAGTCTGGAAAACACATTTTGGGTTATTTGGTGGTTGAAAGAGGGGCTGGGAAGGGGTGGAATAAAGAGCTGTTTGTCTAGGTAAAAAAAGTGGGTGCCGTTGCCATTCTCTCTGCGGACGGTGCGGTAGTCCGCCGACAGCGCCATGAACGAGTAGCTTGGATAACACATTTGGGGTTATTTGATGACTGAAAGAGGACGTAGAAAGGGTAGGGGAGTAGAATAAAGATGATCTGGAGCTTTTTGTATAGGTGAAACAATGGTTTGCAGATGCCGCTGGGTCCGCAGTCAATACTGGTGTCCGCGGACATCATTTTGATTGCAGGGGGCTCAGGGCGAGTTTTATTATTTGAAGGTGTATTGTACTTATTTGTTATGTGGTTTAATTCTATTGTGGTGTTGTGGCCAGTGGGCAGCTTCTTCGAGGCATGGCCGTAGGCCATGGCCCTAAGAATCTGCTCACTGGCCATAAACACCACGGTAGTAATATGTGTATAGTAATTATAAGTAATGTAGTGGGAGTATAAAGTGTTTGTAATATGATGGAATGATATCATTGAACTGTATATGGTATTTATGATTGTAGTCCAATTGAGGACAGTGCCTATAGAATATGTATTTGTTTATACTTGGTATCGCTACTTAGTTGCATGCAGTAATGAAACTGGAATCTTGTTCCTTTTCTGTGGAAAAAACAGTATAATTTGTTAAGCAGGATAGTTAAAGACCTTTAATTGCATACAAATTTACAAATCTATTTACTTTTTTGTACCCTCATAAACAGTACATTATGTGTACTATGTTTAGTACAACATTAGTGTATGATACACTATTGTTGTATTGACATTAAATAATCATTGGATCATTAGGAAAAAAATCTATACAGGATTAAAAAGAAACTATTACAATTATGAGAGTGTTAGTGTGATAGTATGTTTGTAGTAGTTATATACCTGTTGGCATATTCTAACTACATTAGCCTTTAGAAGAAGTGTTGTAGTAACAAGAATTGTGATGGTGTATTTGAAGTGCATTGTAATGAAGGATATTTTTGAAGTAGTTATAGACCTGTTGGTGTATTCTAACTATATTGTCTTTTAAAAGTACTATTGCAGTATTATGATTGTAGTTAGATACCTGTTGGCGTATTCTAACTGTTGATTGTGCAACAGTTTAGTGGGTAAATTTGGGTTGAAGGACCATTAAGTAGGCATTTGTTAGGTTTGTTGGATCCTTCCTAGCTAACCGTACAATGAGAGTGTTCTCCCCATCCAATCCAAATATCTTGTGGTGTCCCACAAGGTTCGTGTGGCTCACCAACAATGTATAACATCTTCACCAAGCCCCTATTTGACAAACTTGACTGATTGGGTCTCACATATACCAATGCTGACGATACTCAGATCCTCATTCCCCTCTCGGGCAATTTCGTCGAAGACACGGCTCTGGTGAACAGAATATACCTCCTCATTCAGGCATGGATGGCCTCGCATGGACTCTGCCTGAACAACGACAAAACTGAGATACTGATCCTGGGTTCTGACTCTAACCTTAAAATAACTCAGTCCTAACTACGCTGCATTCACTATCGACGGCAACATAATCAAAGTAGTCAATCAGGTAAAAACACTAGGCTTTTACTTGGATTCCACACTATCACTAAAAAAACAAGTTAGCTCCATGGCCTCCTCCACAGCCTACACGTGTAAATTAATCAGGGCCTGCAGACCCTTTTTATCTAAAACTATCTGCATTACTCTAGCTAATGCACTAATAATGTCTAAACTAGACTGCTGTAATGCCTTATACGCCGGAGCTAACAAAAGCACCATTAACAATGCGTTAAGAGCAGTCCTGAATATACCACGAAGGGAGCATATCTCCAATCACAGAAGAGACCAGCGCTGGTTGAAAATTAGCGACGGGATACTACTCAAAACAGTATCCCTCACCTTCAAAGGTCTTAATAACGCTGCTCTCCCCTATCTTTCCGCTAGACTTACTCGAACAACCACAACACACCACACCAGAGCGTCCAATCATCTTCGTCTAGAAATTCCCAGATACAAACTTTCTAAAGCAGGCAAATCTAGCTTCCCTGTTAAAGCTGCCCTCTTCTAGAATGCACTACCTGCTTACTTCAGAATGGAGCAAACTTATTCCCGTTTCAAACGGAACCTACAGAACTGGTTGTGAGCTAACGACACCTAGCTCTAGACCTCCAGCTGGACCCCGACTTCCCTGCTTGAACACGGTATGCACACATTTCGCCTTCCTACTTGCTCATGAATGCATCTACCAGTTCCCCTAGATACTAGACCTAACTGAATGCTATTTATTTCCTGTTGCTGTTTCTTGTTCCATATATATGCCTGTACTCTGTAACTAAGCTTTGAGTATTCTTGTACCGCTGCGCCCAGCTACCCAAGGGTTTGGTGCGCATTACCAAGTAAACAAACAAACAAACCTATGTTTTGGAGTAATAAAGGTGTCGTTACATTCAAACCAACCATTTCTTTTTTTAACATATGCAGTATAGTGTCCAGAAGTGGTTGTGGCACCAGTGTAGTATATTATGCCTACTGTTTTGAAGTTTTTTTGCCAAGAGATACTCGGCCATGTTTAAAGCCAGTGAGCTTACAGTTATTTTTGGTACCATCTGCATTGCACCTTAGATGCATTAGTATGACATATTGTGAGTTTATTTGTATGCTGGAACGATTGTCTGAATTGCAAAAAGGGCATAATATGCGATGATTTGCATTCTGCAGAGGCTGGTGAAATGGAATGGATTCACAAATGTGTATGGTTACAGATACATATCGTTTGTTAGGGATGTGCTCTTGTGAAACATGGTTGCAAAGAGTGCATGTCTGTTTCCACTTGTATGAAATCTTGAAGATTTCATTTATAGGGATGGTTTTGGTTTCCAGTACTTGTAGTTAGTACATTAGGATTTCTTGAGAATCGTCTTGTGTGTTTATGGTATATTTTACCATTCCTGCACAGTAGTCCAATTCTTGCCTTATAGCTGAGACACTGTATGTGCTATCAGGATTATTTGTGTCATTTCTATGAAGGACGAGCATTTGCAAACACAACTGGTCCGAGCCGTTTAAGTAAATGTTGTGAACAACTGGTGGCAATTGGAAGAGAAGATTGATTGTTACATTTGCATAGCAATTACTCCAGTTGTGTTGCTGAATTTAAATGGACCAGATATTTGTGTCCCTGCATCGTTTGATGGGCCTGCAGATTTCTTTGTAGAAGAGCTATTTCTCTCTTTCTCTTGTGATGGACATGCAGTTGAGTTTGTAGTAGACAGTTTTGTGGTTGTATTATTGGGTTGAGAAGCATGTGGTTGTTGTTCCTTTAGTGGTATTGTTGTAAAATCTTTTATAGTTTCTGTTTGTATTACTTTCCTTTTTAAAGGTTTTTCTTTTTGGAGGTACAGGGTACATATCTAGATAGGGGGTGTACAGTGCATGTAGCCTGTTGTATTCTAGGATGCAAGGAATGTCAGCGCTGACTTTGTTGGCATCAAAGTTAACTAGGAATAGACGATTGAGTGTACTGAGGTGTGAAAGTGCTATGTAACTCATACCTTCTTCAAAGACTGTGCTGCAAATGTCACTCAATGTGTGATCTAGGGTTAGACCTTGCGATTTGTGAATAATGACAGCAAATGCAAGAGATAGAGAAAATTGTTCTCTGTGTATGTACATGTCGTTGAAAAGAAGGAAACATGCTATTGTACAGCCATTTTTTTTAACTTCGGCAAGTTTGTCAAAGTGGATGTTGACAAACTGAATGTTGTTGTCATGTGGATATGTTTGGAAGCCAATAATTGTACCAATTGCTCCATTGACTAAACCTTGTTCTACGTCAAGTTTACATTTTAGAATTACTCTGCAGTTTAGACACAAAGTTAACATTTTCTCCAATCCAGCTGTGTTGGAGATACATTTTTCTAAGCTATTTAGTTGTGCTGTTGCTTGTTGACACACAGGGAGTGTCATGCTGTGCACTTCTAGTTTGTCTGTGGAGCTGATATGCAGCATGGGTTGCATTTCTTTTTTTTAACATTGTATCATTGAATTGCCTGCAGCTTGCAAGGGTTGGCATTAAGGGCATGCATTTTATATTTTGTTGAGTTAATTGTTTCATGGCATCAGGAGCAGATGTGTTTTGCACATATAGCTCATGGATAAGTCTACTATGTAAGATGGATTTTGCATCTTTAGTAAGCAGACCATATCTAATGCTTTTTAAAATGTTAGCATTGGTGAGGTCTGCAGACTGACGCATGTTTTGAGTTAGTTCTCTGAACTGAAAATGATGCCAGAGATTTACATTTCCAATGCTGCCAAGTGTGTTGCAGCATTGTGTCCTAATGTTTTGAAAATAGGTTGACCTTTTACTGGTGTTAACTGTAGGAGGTCTCCGAAAACAATAATGTGTTTCCCTCCAAACAGTTCTTTGTAGTCGGTTTTTAGGACTTCTTGAATTCTGAGTTGAATTAAAGCCAACATGAGGTTGGAATCCATGCTTACTTCATCTAAAATGAGCACTTCCATTTGTTTGAGAATTCTGCATACTTCAGTAGCAGCTTCTGCTGATAATTTGTAGTATTCTAATTTGTTTTGGCATTCTATTGGAAGGAGCAGTAGTCGGTGCAAAGTTACACCTCTTATGTTGTAGGCAGCTAAACCTGTGGAGGCTGTAACAACAGCCAAAAGGCTGTTGTTTGTTACTTTTTGTAGAAATGTGCTGATTATTTCAATTAAGAATGTTTTACCAGAACCAGCTTCACCACTTACATACATGAGCAGAGGTTTATAATTTTTACAGCTACAAGTTTGATGAGTTTTTCATCATTTAGCTGTGATTTGAGCACTGACAAGTCTTCTTCAGATTGTTTATATTGATGCATGGTATTTTGTATCTCAGTCATAAGTATTTCTGCCTCCTTTAGAATGAGTTGTTCTCCAAGTGGTTCTTGGCTTCCTGTAAGGGAAGGTTGACTGCCTTCAGGAGTGTCTTTATCTAGTTGAGCTTCAATTTGTACTTCTTGTTGGAGTCATTGTTCAACATTTCTTTGTATTGTTTGAAATTGGCATTTGTTATACTGCTTCCATTTGCTTTGAATGCAGCTTCAAATGAGTCATAGTCATCTAATAATTCTTCTTCTTTTCTCCAAGGTTTAAAAAGTTGCAGTAGGACCATTTAATACAGCTCTCTATGTTGCAGAGATTTAAATGATAACTTTATATGTGTTTGGTAAATTTTACTAGGCTTCCTTCCCAAGTTGAGACTGCATATTTGCCAGTTGTCTCATCTGGTGTGACATTGTTTTTGTTGTTGTTTGGGTAGAATGTTTCTATTAAATTGTTTTTTTTAAAATGTCCTGGCTGTTGGGATCATTTGTGGCTATTGTTTCTATCTCTTGGTAGGATTTTAGTACTCTTTTTCGGGATGAAGCTGGACCAAGGTTTAGCCATACAATGTGTTTAGATTTGCCATATAAGGCTGTACCTGTTAAACGGTCTGCAGCTTCGCATCACCCGTGTTCTCTATGGTAGAGCATTTTTATACCGGAGCTGTACAATTTTTGTGACAGTGTTTTGTCAGATGATATGTCATCCCAGAGATATTTTAGTTCCGTTTTCTCAGTTTTGGTGAGACATATCTTGCAACTGCAGTGGAATTGTCTGCAATGTGTTGTATGTCTATATATATATATATCATTCCACAAGAGGGCAGTGATTGCATTGTAATCATTGATGTACTTGGATGCTTCGTCCCTTTTAATATTGTGTGTGTTTTTAGGGGGTTTGCCTTTTACTCTGTGTCTAACAGAAGACATCAATCTATTTACTTGTCCTTGTCTTGCAAACTGGTTTAGGGAAGCCAAAGCGACATTTGGTATAGTATTTACCTTTTGTTTTTATATGTATGTCATGTTTTTGAAAGCGCATATCTGTGGTTTCTGAAGAGATGTCGCAGGTAATACATTTTTTTATGAACTGTAAAACAGTGGGATCACTGTCAAGGCCAAATTTGGGAGCATCTTTTATCCAAAAAAACATGTGGATGTGTGGTGATCCTCTGGATTGATATTCTTTTCTCCAAAAGAAGTGTTGCACTACTCCTAGCGGAGGGGTAGTTAAATTGCAGATCAAGTGTGGCATGGAAATGAAGTGATGGTGAATGTACCTTGATACGTTGACAGGATCAAGAGAACAGAGTTCTCCTGGTGTTTTTATATCTATTCCATCTTTATTTTGGTTGGCAGTGTGTGAGAAGCCGTGCAGGTCATACCATGCGTACTCTGCACAACTTAAAGTAACAAACCATGTAGGTGGGCCTAGGTTCCTTAGCATACAACGTACATCAGTGTGACGTTGGAACCAGTATTCTTTTGTAGCACACATGTTTGTCAAGACATTTGTGATATTTGACTGCAAAACTTCATCTTTTTCTTTAATTTTTTGAAGCAGTTGAGTAGGGGATATGTTAAAAAAATTAAAGCCTGTTTTTTTAGTGTATGTGCAACTCCATAACATAGAGTTGCTAGTTTACTTTTGAACAGGAGGTGGAAAACGTATTCTACATTTTGTCTGACTCTGAGGTCTTCAGAATACATTTGTAAAGAGCAATATTCTGATGCACTAATTTGTTTGGACCTTTCATCATATCTGCCTCCTGTGAGAAACCAGAAGGTGTCTCACCCGCTAGTCCATGGGGATCTCTCTCTCAGGTGGCCAGGACACGGCCACTACCTTTGGATCCAGACCGTGGGGGTGGACCAGTGTGGGAGGATCACCTGCGTGAGGTGTCTTCGGGGAGTGGGACACATGATGGTGAGACGCGGTACCCCCCGCCCCATAACACCTCTACTCCATCCTACCAGGTAGGATACCTGGGAACTGTAACTCCCCCCCCCTTCCCTACACAAACACTTTAACATGGACAGCCCGCTCTGGGAAAAAACACTCATACTCGAGCATTGTACCTGACATTCCCCACTACTACTATGGTCAGGCAATTACTGTTAACAACTCACACCTAACTTCCATTAAGCTTCCCCACATGGATAAAAGGCGGAGCACAAAAGCACACTTTGAGTGAGGCAAAGCACACGAAGGAATAGCTTTTTCCAGACAGCTGCTGAACGAGGGGAGAATGGCGGCAAATCGAGAAGGGAGAGCAAGGAGGGAGATACCCTTGACCTTAACGGTGAGAAACCGTTGCTTTCCAGAAACCTTCAGATTATAAGGCGCAAGGCGTGGAAACCAGATTGAAAAATCCTGCATTGTGTGTTGGAGATACCCAGGGCCCTCCTCATGACTGGCCAAGTCAGGGAGCAGCAGCAGCCACTGTGGTACCATCCCCCAGAATCAAAGCAGCACCAGAAAGATCAACACAGCCGGTGAGTTGGGGAGACCGATGCAAGACTGGTCTGTGTTGAAGTCAAGGTTAAGTGGCAACATTGTATTAAGAGCACAAGGGCAAAGAATATTAACGTGTGTGTTGAAAGACGCGAGTAATGCTCAATTGCTGATGAATGTTTGAACTTTAATACGAATCAGAGAAGGTACAAGACAAAGTAACAGAGTGATCCGGCACCGCAGTTGTGCTCAATCGAATGACTCTGTGTGCTGTAGCCAGCCAAGAAGTGGCAGAAACAAAAGCAATAAAGTGAAACTTATGGATGAAGTCAATCGAAGGGGTCCTGCAAGGGTTTCAGAAAAATCCATCGCACAGTCGAAAGTCTTTGAATTTTGATAACAAAAAGAAAGAAAAAAAAGTGAGATTATATGGTCTGAACCTGACTGAGGAAGACTGTGGTCCGAGCCGAATTGAGGGAGACCAATTGTGGACAGACATGTGTTTAAGGGGGTCCGAGCTTGGTCGAGGGATATCCGTGATGAACAGTAAACTCGAGAACTTATGAATTATGAAAATCCTGATGAGAAAGGAACTTTGGTACTTGTTTGGTTATGCCAGGCACTCTGCAATAAGAGACTTTTCTTGGGAAAGAGACTGGCACAGAAGTTCCAGATACCTATGTTGTGAACTGCATCCTCATGGCAGAGAAGCCAGAGTGTTTGCAAATCTCGAGTGTACCACCTTGTCCCATGCTGAAAACGCGGGGAAGGGAAGCAAACTGCTCAACTATCCTTACATATTGCTTCTTAAACACTTCCCTTTTGAATACATTGTTTTCCCATACCATTTGTATTTAAAAGTAAGGATTGGCAATAGGTTTTTTAGAATAGGCCCTTTTATTTTGACATAGACTTCACTAGGACTGCGTTATTATTATTTGATGGTTGCAGCTTGCTCCCATCCTTAGATTTAGGGTTAGATAGGCATTTCATCAACCCATTAAAGTTCAATAAACACCCTTGAACTGTGATCACTTGTGTCTTTCTTCTCTGTTTGATACTGTGCCTTCCTTACACTCCTTTTCCTCTAGGAAAGAGTAGATGAAAAGAACATGCTTCTACACTTTTTTCCCATATGCTCATTGGGGATCCTTTGGCATGACGCTTTTGATATGTGTCTAATGCATCTTCAATGGTGTCTTTGGAGTGTAGTGGGCAAATTGTATACTGGTCTAAAATGTTGGCTGCAGTAACAGGATCTACATGTTCAAATTGGCCTGTTGCCATTGAATCTTGAATTATTTTGTGGTTTCTTTTTTTTCTCTATGTTTATATCTTTGTAGTGTTCATTGCTTTCTTTCAGATATTGTAGGGCTTGTCTAACTTTATGTCGGCTAGTTGTTGCCAAATATGTTTGTCTTTGTTGGTACACCATTAACTAGTACAATCAAAGATAGATATATTGGTCGCTGTACTCCTAGAGTTTGTACATTTTCTTTAAGATCTAATTAATTTAAGATATACTTCTTTGCCATAGATGCCCTTTAGTAACTCAGGTGGAGGTAATTTGGCTGTTTTCAGTTGAAGGCGTATTATAGCTTGAAATGGGTGTATTGTTTGGATTATAATGCTCCCATACAAGTTAAATTATTAATGATTGCTCGTGAAGGCATTTGGTTATTATCAAGCTTTGTGTTGCAGTACGTGCAAGGTATTGAGGGGTCACTTATTTTGAATTTATTTTCTGCTGTTGGATATAAAGCTAATTGTAACCTTTGGGACACCTCATTGTCAACTATTTTGTAAGGCATATCGTCTATTTTTGTGCTCTATTTATCAAAGGTTCTGTGACAACAGCCACATATTGGTATTTCAGCAGATCTGTTTGAAACGTATACATTTCTTTTTTGTATGTGGTTGTGAGGAAGTTGGTGTTTGTGAGGTTTTGGTAATGTTTTCTGAAGTTACTGAATTGTGTAAGTCACATAGAATTTCTGCTCCTGTTTACAACTGTTATTCCAATATCGTTAAATTGCTAAATGCTGCCTGCTTAATTTTGCTTACCATTGACACTGTATAACTTGTAACTTGTAACCTTTTACTAAGCTGTATGTTTTCTTACACTTCTGCCCCCTTATACCCTCGGGTCCAGTGCGCATAATAAATACTAAACAAACAAACCAACAAAAAAACTTCAGTTGCAAAGTATTTACTTTGCATGTGCTCTATTTCTTGAAGGAGTTCTATGGCTGATCCATGTATGAGAATGTTATTTCAAATTTGCAGTTGTAGAGTAGGACTTCTTGCGTAGTATAGTCTATGTACAAGATTCCGTATAGCAGAATCGTGTGTTGTTAAAATTTTGATGTGGCGGAAGGTGCTTTTGCAAGCAGTTCCTAAAATGCAGACTAATTAATGTCCTCGAAGTCTAGTTGGATGCGTACTGGACACGAGTCCATGGTTTGTAAAGTTTTCATTTTACCTTTGTCTGATAGTTTCACATAGTGATTGAGGAATTGTTGTAAAGATTTAAAGGATTGTTGGTGCATATTACACATTGAGCTGTATGTCCATTTATACACAGGACGGTTTGTTTGGGCAAAAGGAACATTTGATTGAAAGTTTGTTGGGGATGTTTTTTCTATAAGGGTTTCTTTTGCCATAATGCTGCCTCCTATCTTTTTATACCCTTGGCCATAACTGTCTATGGTAACTGTTTTTTTTGTTCTTGTTCATAATGCGCTGTCAGTAGTAGTAGTTTTTAAGCGTAGATCGTGACCTTTAAACTTTTGTTATAAGAGTGTGAAGAACTCTACGGTGGAAAATGTTTTGTTATATTAATTTTTGGATTGCTTTATAGTGGCTACGTTAACACTGGTAGATATAGTGTTAGGTTCATTAGTGGGTCTGTATTTTTTTTAACTTTTAGTTTCTGCATGAGGGGCCTTACTTTTTTTAGTTGACACAGGTTTTGTTTTGTTGAGTGAGGTTACTAGCTCTTTTGTTTAATGTTTTCTGTACATTGTTTTAGAGGTGTATATAACTATATGGCTTGCTTATATTTTATCTACTCTATTTTTGTTTTCTTTTCTATGGAGTTGCTTTTTAGTAGGTATTTTGTAGTGTCTGTTGGGAAAAAAGAAGGCTTGGATTTGAAAGTTGTGGAATGTATATACATGTATGGTGCATGGTTGTATCGGTATGATTGTAGAGATAAATAGCGTGCTGTTTGATTTGGAGAAGTGGCATAATCGGTGTGGTTGGGAAAGTTTAAAGAGTAAGAGTCTGTGGAGGTGCTATTGGCTTGGTTTAGTGAGGAAGGGAGTGGTGGTGTGATTGAATAGGGAAGGCAGGATAGCTCAGGGGCAACTTGTAAGAAAGACAACGCGACACAACACATGTTTGAATCCTGATCCTGTGCTTAGAAACCACTCGCTGGCATTAAGCATGTTATAAATGAACAATAAAATTAAATAAATAAATAAATAAATAAAAGTAAGTTGGGACATTGTGGTGGTTTGAGGAAAACAGTGGGTGTTGTAATGGTAGTGTTTAGATGGGAATAGAAAGAGTGTGAATGGTGCAATATAATGAGTTAGAGTGAAATAAATGTTGATTCAAAAATAGTTCTCTGGGCTAATATATAGTGTGAACTATACTCTTGCAATTACAGACGTATTCATGGTATATTAATATACTTACTTTCTAGGATGTGAAGGGTATTCTTTTCTCGGTAGCTGTCTTTGGCAATGTGTGTCTTTCCTGTAATTGTAAAAGAAAGTTAGTGGGGATATGTGGTAATGGTGAAGTACTTTTACTAAGTAAAGTTGTTATTTATAAAGGTATGAGGAGTTGTTGGGAAGAAGAGTTATGAAGTTGTGTCATGGGTGGTGTACTAAAGTGTGTTCAGTATGTTAAAAGAATTGGAGTAAAAGTACTTCTGTTTCGCACATTAGAAGTAACAAGGCAAACATGAGTGTGAGAAAAAGGTGCATTTCTAGGTTATTTTTGTGGTGCAGACTTTAATAAAAGAAGGGTTATGTGTGTGGCGAAATGTATTTGTATTGTGTTGCAGTGTTTTTAAAGAATAGGGAAACTGTAGCCTAGTGGAAATGTAATGGCGGATTGTTTTTTGCAGCAATATTTGGTGTCTTATAGTAGAGGATGGGAAAGAAGAGTACTTTATATTTAAGGTGAATTATTGTATATAGATACTTTGGCGGTATACAGATATGTGTGAGCAGGTGGAGAATGATGGCGTAAGGGATGTAATGAGTGAGGTTGGAAAGTGTGCCATTTATATTGAATGAAAAATGGAAAATGCTTGCCATTTAAAAATGTTTATTTTTAGGACATTTTCATGTTAAGAAATGCATATATGCGTTTATGGAAACTCTGTGTAACTTTTTTGCAAAAGAGAACAAAAGCAGATTGAAAAGATTTGAACATTTTTATATGGCACTTGGTGTGTGGAAGTTTAATATGTTAGGAGTATATGCATACTTGTAACCTACATGATGCATTCTGATTTGTAGGTGCTTATGTAGTCCTAGTTTTTTGTTTGCATTCTGGCACTTGTAGTTCTATTTTTCCCAGGTCCTTTGAGGATGCCTGGCTTGGAAAGTGGAATGCGGAACAGCGGACAATCGTGGATGTCTGCGTTCATTGGGTGAGCAGCCAATCAGGTTTCCTGGGTGTGGTGTTCAGAAAGAGAGGGCAGCAGGAGTTTTGTTTGGTGAGAGCATTGAAGATTGCTACCGATATGTCTTTGAGGAGGCAGAGTGTATGGATTTTGGGGGACTCTTGAATCCATTTGCGCTATTCTGAGCATTGCGGATTGGCTGAAAATCTTAGATTCCATGAATTTGAAGTTTCATGTTATGGAGTGCGAGGAATGAAGTGGGCGGACTTCCTGCTGTTTTGTAAATACATGGTTCACTTGAAACATCCAGACATCATTGATGTTCATTGTGGAGTGAACAGTTTGGGCTACGTTGCTGGAATTTCATTGCAGTTTGCAATGAAAGATACATTTGGAAAGTTGATGGAAATGTTCCAAATTCAAAAATAATTTTTTTCTCGGATTGCTGAGACAAATGTGGATGCGTTGGAATTTATTTTGCCCGCAAATGACAAGGCATGGCGCAATGTGAACAAAGCTGTATGTGCTTTTTCATGAGATGTTGGCATGACATCTTTTCATAATGAAAACATTACATTTGATATTGTCAACACTTTTCCAAGAGATGGGGTGCATCTAACTGATGTGGGCAATCCGATATTTCTGGAAAATGTTCAAAATGCATTGAAGCAGTTTTTGTGAACACATAAAGTATGGATTCAAGTATTTGTTAGACGTTGCATTAAATAACAATGAAAAATAGACAAAAAAAGTAGAAGCACTTTTTGTGAAAGTTACAAAAATAATTGCGTTTTGTAGAATCTTTGGTAGTTTAGTATATAAAATGAAATAATAAAACAAATATTTAAAAGTCAGAAAGACACAAAAAGGTTCTTTTAAGAGCCACCATTTTTGCACGAACATCAATTCTAATGATTTCCCAGATGTCCACGGACTACTGTGTTCTCCGCGGACCATGCAGGCTTCAAAGGAGCCTGTGAGTTTTTTTTCCAGCTCTATCTTTTAACTGTGAAAGGTGGCTACTAAAGGAACGGTTTATTTTGTGGTTTTGGGATTTTGTATTTTTTGGGCTTTTTGTGTTTTTTTTAGGAGAGGCAAGGTAAGGTGAGATAGGGAAGGGGCACCAACCACAGAGACATTGGGGCAGGTGGACAGAGGAAGATGTTTGGCGGGCCTTAAATTTAAGGTAGGTGGCAGTGATTCCCGTGCTCCTTGACCGCTGCCTTGAAAGCACTATGAAACTGCTCCTCCTTACAGATCGGTGCTTCACAGTACAAACATAGTATTGTGACCCTCAAAAGGTAAGGGTCAACAGCGTTCTGTATGCCCTGCGATGCGGGCACTGGAATCCTCTGCCCCAAAGGAGTATCCTTTGTGGTAACAGGAGTGGTTGAGGAAGATGGGGTAGAGGGTGTCAACCTACTTCTCCCTGAGGAAGGTATCGCCTTTCTCAGAGCACCCGGGTGGTTGGATTTGGTGTGGCGGTGCATGGAGGTGGTCCCGTAGGAGTACAGCCTAGGTTTTCTGCGACTGAGTGGCACTCAGTGCATCTTACCTTGGCTGCCCAAGCATTTGGTACATCCCCAAAAAACTACCGCACCAAGGACTCACCCGGGGTGTTGGACATAGTGACTTCCTTTACCTCATCCTCAACTTCCTCTTGATCCTCATCTGTATCTCTGCTCCTGTTCCCCTGTCCAGGCCTTCCAGAGGGTGGTGGTGGTGGCTGAGGAGGAGGAATGGCCATAGCAGATGCCATGAAGAAGTTTTCCAAGGTGGTCTGCAAAGCAGGTGTCACTCTTGATGCTCTCTCCTGTATAGCCAGATTGAGAATGAGGAAAAGTAATAGGTGGGTCCCTTTAGAGGAACTGTCCATGGATCGCGTGACTATAAGCAGACTGCAGAATCACAAATAGGCCTTGAAAAGTTGTAAAAAAAGTTGGAAGATCAACCAAGAATGGGTCTAAAAGCTCTGGAAGGGTAAACTTTGAACTTGAAACACCCTAGATTATCCAAAAATGCAGTTTCAAACTGTCCACGGTCAAGGACACCGCCCGCGGACAGGCTGTCACGCCGCACAAGTGCGGTCACATGATGATGTCCAGGGATGTCCACAGCCATCCGCGGACACCCATCGGGCAGGAGACGCAGGGCGCATGTGCGTGACTGTCTGTAGAACACGCGTGTTATCTACGGACTAATTAAAAGTGCAGCATGTGAAACTGGACGTGTCTGGACACTGCGCCTATCTGGGAGCACCTACATTTTGTGTGCAGACAGCCCAAACAGTCGTACTGTCCTTGAACTATTAATGGGCTCTTAAAAATAAAATGACAGAAAAATATACAAATATATTTATTGCATAAAAGATAAATCTATTTAGGAAAGGGATAGGGTATCGGAATGGGAAACATAAATGGGAGAATTAGGATTTTCTGTACAATAATGATCAGGGGAGGATGGGAAGGAGGTTTCATCAAAGCGTCTTTCATTCAAAGGTTGAGCATTTGATGGGGATGATTGCTAGGGAAAAGGGGGACAGGTGCAAGAAGGACAGTGATAATGAACATTTTTAATCACAAGATTTGTTACATAATTTAAAAGTTCCTTAAAGTAATTACTGACTTCATCAGATTTCGCAGACAACATCATGATTTCATTATGTACAGTTGGGGACGGGACTTCTCTTTGTGATTCTTGGGAATTTGCATAATTAAATTGGGGTGTTGTTTCTTTGTGAAGACTATGTACTATAAGAAAAAAATACATTATTATTTCAGTTATATATGTACAAATTATTTTATTTATTTATAAGAAAAGATTTATTTTATACCATTACAGAAGTTATCAACTCTCATTTCTTATTTTGGGAAGTTTTCTTCCAACCACTCAAGTGTGTTTTCCATTTTTGTAAAAATAAAAAAGTGCTTTTTGCTTATATGAAATGTTTATGTAATGAATGGTAATAATAGAGAAATAAATACAGTTTACTTACTATTCTGGAACAGCTTGTGGTGTATATGAGTCTGTATGCAGATTTGTACTGAGGTGATAATATGGGGTGTACAATTATGGTTTTTGCTTGGTGCATTCCATTATGTTGTGCGCTACATGAAAACATTATTAGTACATTTTAAAATTATGGTTACGTACAAAAAAAGTAAATTTGGGTGTAGTAAATGTACATAATGTTGTTTTATGTATATGTGTTTGCTAGTTGAAAGGTACAACATTTTTTGTTCTCCCCTGTGCTTTTGATCTTTGTGAATTTGTACTGTCCGCGGCCTCTACAGTGGCTACATTGGGGATATGTATAATATAAGGAACGTGTACCAAATTAAGGGGGCACTGGTAAAAACCTATAAAATCCACAGAAAAAACTTTGTTAAAGGGATGTTATGGTTAAGTTGCACTAATAAAAACCTATGAAATTGAGTGAAATACATTCTTAAAAGGAAGTTATGGTTACAACTAAAACTGAAAACCCCCAGAAATTCTAAGCAACCATAACTTGCGCCACCACTGTGCACTGCTAAGACTAACACCCAGGACATTAAACATGACACCACAAATGCCATTGATGACTTATTTAAGTGTCTTATGGTCTTTAGGATCAACAATGTGATTAATTCCACATTTTTGCAATATTTTTGCAATGGCTGATATGTGTTAAAGTGATTCTGAAGTAAGTCCCCATCATTTTGTCATTTTCTAGGGACGCTTATGTGTAAGTATCTTCAAGACAATATTTGGCGCCAGCAACTCAATCTAAGATTACTTAATGTAGCTTTAAACTGCACTCTTTTCCCCACTGCATAGCTTTTTCCCTATCTTTCTTACCCCTCTTCCATTTTTCCCCTACGGCACTTGCAACAGCTTCTGCACAGTGTGTTCACTCGCTGTAGAGATGTATTGGCCCTGGTTACACTTTCAATTGAGAGTAAAATTGTTGGAAAAAAGATCACACAGCAACAGTATATGCTTTTGCAATTGCAAAGTATTGGACAGTGCCCTTAGACAATAAATAATATAAACATGGGATAATGAGGACATATAATCCATGGGGTCGGGCCAACCCTGCCATTAATGGCCCGGTACCCAGTTTAGGCGCCTGTGTGAAGCAACAGTCCGGTAACACAGTGGTAGTGCTGCTGAGAGTCATGTCACTATTCGCACCTGCATACCTGACATGCGGGTCTTAATGGCCCTTTAGATTTTGCAAAAAAGAAACAGACCTTATGCAGCGATTGCATGAAGCTGCTGCACTTTGAAAAGTCTGTTTTCTTTTTTTTATTTCTTTTTTTTGTTGAGAATTTCTTTATTGACATTTCAAGAGAAAAAACAACTCTAACAATGCATCACCAAACCCCCCTCCCATACCCCCCCTCCCCCCGGTACACATAAAAAGGTGGCCCCAAAGAAAAAAAAACAAATCTGAAGGGCCGGGTAAACCACAAAACTATTGTTCTATACACAACCATTCCAATTTCTCCCTCCCCCCCATGGGGGATGTAACGCTTAACTGTCCAATCCGCAGTTCTAACTACAGAGAGCAGGCTGAGATCTCGCCCCCGGGTCAACCCACTCAGAGGATCCCTGTGCCACAGGAGATGCTGAGCTCTCTCCTCCCGACTGACCGAGAAGGTACATTGTATACGCATCCCATATCCGGCTGTCACTCTGATGTCCTCCCCATGGTGCACCCCACCGCGTCTCCATATCATTACAGTACAGTATATCTTGCGACCATTGTTAAACTGTCGGGCTGTACCCCCGCCCCCAGCCCATAGCCACCCGGCGTTTTGCCAAAATCAGGAGGAGACCCACCAATTTCCTAGTCTCTTTAGGCATCTGTTTCGTATATCCCAGCAGGGCCACTACAGGGTCCGGAGTGAGGCGCTGCCCCACAATATCTCCAATTACCCCAAACACCTGTTGCCAAAGTGTTCCAGTTCCACGCACTCCCAAGCCACATGCAGAAAACCCGCCATCTCCAGGCCACATAAGAGACATGCTCCCGATCTCTGTGGAAAATAGCCCTTTTAGTTGAGCTGGAGAATAGTACCCTTGATGTAAAAATTTAAAGTGAATCAACTTGTAACTCGAATTAATTGCCCCTTTCCTGATCATCATGCAACAGTACTCCCAGACATCATCTTGGATTTCCTGCCCTAGGGACCTCTCCCACAACCTCTTGGAGGATAACCCAACACTAGACCTGCCTTTCAAGGCCAGACCATACAATTCGGAGAATATACGCCTCCCTATATCTCCCCCTATCACCCTATCAAGCATCCCAGCAACCCCAGGTGGTTCCGGAAAAGAAGGAAACATCCTCTGCAGCGTCACTCTCAGTCCATAATACAGAAACACATCCAATGCCGACAGAGCCCCCTTTTCCCTCAGTTGATCCACAGAAACAAACATCGGGGTACAGCTCTCCTCATGTGTTGACACCCAGCCGCTTCATCATAGTTACATAACCCGCCTCGCTAGTCAAGGGAATCCCAGGAGTGAACAATGGTGGGAGTTTCGGTGAATAGAGAAGACCACCATTGGGATCCCTCTCCAGCCGCGCCCAAGCCCAGCACGTCAGTTCCACCAAATTCCGGGGGGACCGGGAGTGACTCGGGGCTGTCAGAATGACCGACCTCAACAATGCAGGGGACGCAACAGATCTCTCAATTTCTATGTGTCGATGTTCCGCTGCCATTCCGTACCAGTACCAAAGGTAGCTGGCCTGCGCCACCTTATAGTACAACTAAAAATCGGGCAATGCCAGCCCACCCTCACAAACTGGCGCCGTAAGCTTCTCCCAAGAAATCCGAGCTTTCTTTCCCGCCCAGACGAAATGCAGCACCGAGGACCGGAGGTCCCGAAAATATTTTTGGGATACCCTTATAGGCACATTCAGAAACACATATAAAAATTTGGGGAGAATAGTCATTTTGACCACAGAAATCCTACCGTATAGATTAAGCGGGAGCGAGGTCCAACTCGCCATCGCCCGTTTAGCGGAATCCAGCGCTTCCACATAATTCCTAGCGTATACCACCCTCTCGCCACTATGACCCCCAAATATCTAGTACTCTGTAGATCCCATTGGAATTCCCAATTATCTCGAAAGGGAGCTACCCCATCCGTCAGTGGGAAAATAACCGACTTGCTGGTGTTTATGCGCAGCCCCGAAAGCTCGCCAAAACGTCGTAGATCTGACATAATCGGGTCCAGGTTAATGTCAGGATGGCGAATGAATAGGACCATATCGTCCACATATAACGATATAACCGCCTTATGGGTATGCATCTGAACCCCTCGCTGTAAATGAAACTCCCGAACCCACTCCGCCCAAGGCTCTATCGCCAGGGCGAAGAGTAACGGAGACAACGGGCACCCCTGGCGTGTTCCCCGCCCAAGCGGCAGCACCCTGGTATTCCGCCCATTCACCCTCACCCTAGCTACCAGGTCAGTGTATAGAAGTGACACCAGAGATATGAAAAACCTGCCCAGGCCTAGCCTCTGTAAGACCATGAATAGGTACGGCCATTCAACGGAATCGAATGCCTTAGTGGCATCCAACATAACCGCCACCACTGGGTCTTCTGCCGACATCAAGCCGAACACCCTCCGCAATCCGAAAGAAGTCGACCTACCCGGAATAAAATCTGCCCTCACCAAGGTGGGCATCAGCGGCGCGAGCCGTCTCGCTATAACTTTTGCCAAGATCTTAGTATCAAGATTGATGAGCGAAATCAGGAGATATGATGAACAGTCCCCTTCAGGTTTCCTGGGCTTCAAAAGTACGACCACTACGGCCTCCCTGAGTGTGTCTGGTAAGCGTCCCATGGATATCGCCTCCTGGTACATTGACAACAGGCGCGGTGCCAGGTTTTCAACATAGCACTTCGGCTGTAAAGCCGTCTGGGCCCGGAGACCTCCCACCTGGCAGAGACCTAATAGCGCCCACCAACTCTTCCAAGGTCACCGGCCCGTTCAGCCCCTCCCTCTGCTCCTCTGAACACCAATATAATCCCACCTCATCGAGGAATGCCTCCAAGTCCGCCCGCGTCACCGTCAACTGGGATGAGTACAGACGGCCATAAAATTCCCCAAATTCATGAGCAATGCCCTCATCGTCATAATGGTCAACTCCCATCTCATCCGTAATCACCGTTATCCTGTTGTCTCGCCCCCCAATCGGGTAATCTGAGCTAGTAACCGCCCCGGGGCCTGTCCCTCACCATATCGCCGAGGGGCAGCTCTGTCCCACATATACTTAATCTCCCTCTGCGCCAGTGTCTGATATTCCTGCAGCTTCCGCTCAATGGCACCCTGTTCAGTCCTATTCGGAACGGGGGCCCCCTCCTGCAACACCCGAATTTCCTCCTCTGTTGCAGCCAGCTCTCTCCTCAGCTTCTTCAGGATCCCCAGCTTTTTAGCTGTACATTCACCCGTTATCACATATCACCCTTATTCGCCTTCGCTAGTTCTTCCTTAAAGACCCTGTATGTAAGCGCCTCACTCTTAAACCGCCAGGGAGACCGACCGCACCTTATCCTGGCCCTCCAAACAAATCGATAACAAAACTGGAGCATGGTCCGATAGAGTGCGGGCCAGGATACCCACCCCAGCGGACTTACCCCTAGCCGCCTTGGACACCAGGAAATAATCCAGCCGAGCCGTGCGGCGCCGAATAAGGTGGCGTACTCCAGGATTCCGCACCCTCCAAATGTCGGCAACATCCCACACTGTGCACATGTCACGTATTTTAAAAGAAGTCCTAGTGACCGGACACGCAGTACTCCCCATCCTGTGCAGGGATGTATCTAAAACAGTTGAAGTCTCCGGCCCAAATGATTTCACCCTCGGGAAGCAACCCCAATTGCTACTCTATCCAGTCCAGGGGTCTAGGGCCCAATGGGGAAGATTCGCGCTATTACTGCCGGCGGATTTCCCGCCGGTGGTAATAGCGCGAAATTTCAGCTCGGAGCTGGGGGGAAATCTGCCAAACCTGTGATTTGGCGGACCCTTAAATGTGGCGGTAATAGCACTAGGGCATTTAAGGGTTACCGCCAAACTCGTGATGAGGCAGTATGTGTGTTGTCAGCCTTCCCTGCTCTCCCCTCTTCACACCGGCACAGTTTATCCACTTTATGGATGTAGCAAAGTATCCTGATGTCTGGACAGTTTGTAGGAATCTGCAGGGGTTCTGCCACGTCGCGCAGTTGGATGTAAATGAAAAAGTGGGAGGACTGTTTGGATCTCCTATTCTCCTCCTGTTTGGACTGCCAGTAAGCCAACATTGGACACTCACACTCTGACAACCTGCATGCACCCAGTATGGTTCCCCGTTGCCCTCCTGGGGTGTGCTATTACATTGCATGATTCCAGATGGCCTGGGGCAGGTTGGTTTGTGATATGTATCTACAGTTAATTGATTCGTAACTTGATCTGAGAGGCCACATTGTCATCTCTCTGCGTTGGTGGATAACTGACTATGTAGGCTGCAGTTGGTACTTGAATTCATTTCTGATCTATGTCATTATGTACCCTTACAACTATGTGGCCTGCACTCTTTGTGGAAATACAATGGAACTGGATTGTAAGTGAAGGGTTCTAGTGAATAGCTGTGACATGGCCCATCTTCGACATGGCAGTGTCCAAGATTAATGCAAAATGCTCAACTTGCTGCCTGCGCTCTAGATGAAGGAACATTACATCATATGAACCTATAAGTCTTAACATGCTCCATATTGTTGGTTTGGAATTCTGAGCTGGTTTACGCGTCCACGTATGCATGGGGTAATTGACAGTCAGGTGGTTCGCTGGGTCATGCATATATATTGGCTCACCTACTAGGTGCAAAGACCAACTGGGTGTGAGGCTTTCATAATGGTATAGGCAGCTTGACTACAGCACTGTCTATCCAAAGGTGATTAATGTTCCTTCATTTCAATCGGGAACATCCTGTGACAAGATGTTTCGCTTCATTGACTGGTTTATTGAATCAAGGGTCACTCATCTCCGCTTCTACTATTTCCCTCACTGTTATGGATGTGAAGTTTAATATCTGATATTTAAGTCCCATTAAATAATGGGGGTTGATGGTGTATGTAGGTATCCTTAACATGCCACTCATTCTAATGTGTAGGAAGCTCTTGTTGACTTGAGAAGATCTATTACATGACCCGAAATTCATTGGTCCTACCCTGTATACCTTATGTCCAGAATACCTGTGATAACACGGGTCACAATATATGGGTCTTCGCATTATGCCAATTGAGGCAGCAAGAAAACCAGGCAGATATTGCGCTTGATTTTAATATTCTTGGAATTATGGGTCTGAAGTTAATTATCTGGGACTGTACCGAGTTAAGAATATGGTCATACAGGCCTATTGTTTTCTCATGGGGTTGTTTGATTATTCTTATGGACTGGTCTGGGGCTGGCCCTTGTCTGATAGACTGGAAATGGCTTGGTTGTGGGAGTCATTGTATGGTACAGCATGCTTTTGATAGATATCCTAATTTAACCGTCCATTTGGTCTTTGGGTTCATTATATGCATTCTCTGATCAGCGATTCATTGTTTTAATTTGGCCATCATTAATTATTAACAGTTTTTTGCCTTCCCTTTTTTGTTTGGTTTGACATGTGGGGGTCGGCTCTAGACTGGTCCACTTTTGTCATGATGTATTCATGTTTATTAGCAGAACAATGCACTATATGTTTTCTCCAATTGCCTTCCTTGCGTTGGTTGTTGAATTCTTGTTATACTGTCAAATATATGATGGATGGTTCTGTGTGGGGGAGGGTTCTCTTTGTTTTTGTGAGGGATTGCAACAAATGATTTTGATATGGATATTACTTTGGTTGTCTACAATTTGTAGTTTGTTTGTGGGCCTTTTACGATTGCTCTTGCGTGATATATTAGTGGAGATTAATTTATGTGTTTGATATCCTGTTGCAGATTACCTAAATTTGGGATGGTTGAGTGGTTGGAGTTGATAGGGTATTTGTGCTTTCCAGCAGTTTCTAACTGTTCCTCAGAAACTTAATATAATGTTTGTGTTGGGCTTCATAATGGTGTGATGGGTTGGCTGGAGCCATCATATGTGATATTCAAGGTGGCTTGTTGGTAATTTTTGTGGGATGCTTGCTTTTTTGTAACTTGCCTTGAACTGGTTGTCTCGGTGTTAGTGAATGCTATGTGTCATGGGGATATGATTTTGTGATTGTTCTAGGAATTATATGGAACAACAGATGTTTAATTGACGTGTCTAGGGATGGGTGTATTTTCGTGTGGTGGAATACTATAGAGGGTTAATTTCTTCGATTAGAATTGGTTGGTGGGAGGGGGTTGGGTAGGTATGGGTTGGATGTGATTTTGATTTTGTGCACTTGGGTGCAGTTGGATGCGTAGTCTGTGAGTGTGTTTTATGTAAGATAAGTGTGGTAGTGATGGATAATACATCAAAATGAAGGGATTTCTGATTTTTAATTGCTATGACTTATGGAGGGGGAAGAGGGGGTTTCCTGTTGTATTTTTGAGGTGGAGGAATTGCGGAATTTGTGGATCAATGGTCAGGAAGTTGTTAGTTGATTGGTCTTACACTTTATGGTGATAGGTTCTGCGGCTTTAATTTAATTATTTTGGAGTACACTTGGTTTGTTATGGCTTAAAGCAGGGTAAGAAATGTATTCATATATTGTAGAAGTTGGCCTAGGATGCCTGGTAGGTATAGTTCTGAATAGAAATTGGTGTGTATATATTTTTACTTATTATAAGCCTGATGGTGGTTGGGCTTCTGGTACTGATAGATATGTGTGTTTTGTGTGTCTTTTGTTGTCTTTTATGTGTTTTGGGGTGGGGTTTTCTTTCTTTATCACACATTTTTCTTTTTTCTTTTTGACTTTTTTTATTCTTAGGTTGAAAAATGTAATTTCTCTTTTGCGAATGAATTTCATGATACAAATCTGTGTCAATAGATGGGATGGTAATTATGTGAAATGCAGATAATTCTAGGGGTGAGTTACTGATCCTTTAATCTTTGTTTCGTGGAATGTCAGGGATATTGGGTGTGTGTTTAAAAGAAGGAAGGTTTTGGCACGGATATGGAGGAGTAAAGGTGAGATTGTGTTTCTTCAGGAGACTCATTTGAATGATAAGATTGGGGATTATTTGGCTACTCGCAATTACCCACAGGCGGTATCAAACTATTATGATACTAAATCTAGGGGGTTAGTATTTTATTTAGGAGGGGATTGTCTGTCAAGATTGAGAAAACAGTAAAGTATCAAGAAGGTCGTATTCTTCTGATTGATATATTACATAATGGGAAGAAAGTTACTGTGGGGACAGTATATGCTCCATGTGCCCCGGATATGGGTTTTTTTCAGGAAATTGGATGACCATTGGGGGGAAATGGAGGTAGAGGCGATTATTTTAGGTGGAGATTTTAACTTAGTGATAGATGGTGATGTGGACAGAAAGTCTGATTGTAGATATGATAGTGGGAAATTAAGTGCGGAATTGAAACAGTTTGCTTTTAAGTATAATCTGGTTGATATTTGGAGGGTTCATCATCTAAGAGATAGGGAATATTCGTTTTATTCGCCGGTCCATAATTCATACTCTCGGATTGATTTTTTTTTGGATTAGTGATAGAATAGTTGGTCAGACGTTTAGTTCAAGTATTGGGGAGAGGTGTATTTCTGATCATGCACTCATAGATCTGAAAATCAATTTACATGGTTTTCATCAAAAGAATATGAGATGGAGAATGCAAGCCAATTCACTTAATGACCCTCAAATTAATGTGGGATTGGATGAATTTATTCAGAAATACTTAAAGGAAAATAATGGATCGGCTGACATTAAGATTGTGTGGACTGCTTTAAAGCGGTTTTAGGGGGTGAATTGATTTGTAGAACTTCCCATGCTAAAAAGAAAAATAAAGTAAGGATTGAAAAGTTGGAGAAGGAGATTGTGGGTTTGCAAAGGAATTGTGCACAAGTAGGGAAGGTTTGCATGAAACATAAATTGAATAAATTGGAAGAGGAGTTAAAGATGCTTTTGCATTCACAAGCAAGGAAGAGTTTATTTTATACGAAGCAGCGCTTTTTGGGAATTTGGGGCTACAAATGGTAGACTTCTGGCAAATTAACTTAATGGTCTGATGGTGGACAAGTGTATTCCATCTATTGAAAATGATAGAGGTGAGGTATTTCATAGGAGTGAAGATATTTGTGAAGAGTTTAGATTGTTTCATAAAGAGTTGTATAAGGAACAATTACATCCTACTGAAACAGACTTGCAGTCTTTTTTTGATAAACAATTGATTCTAGAGTCTGCAATTGATGTGGCTGAGATTACTGCTGCAATATTGCAATTGAAGGAAGGAAAATCGCCAGGGCTGGATGGGATTATTTTGGAATTTTATAAAAAATGTGTTGAGCAAATATCGCCTATTTTATGTGTCCTCTTCAATGAATTTTTAGAGTCAGGAATAGTATGCGATTCAATGACAGATGCGATGATTACTGTCATTCCTAAACCTGATCGAGATCACAGGAAGTGCAGTAATTATAGACCTATTTCGTTGTTGAATGTGGATTTCAAGATATTTACAAAAATTTGGGCGAATAGGCTTATGGTTAATATGGGTGATCTAGTGGATGAGTCTCAAGTGGGTTTTATCCCGGGCAAATATGGATATGATAATATCAGGACTGTTTTAGATGTCAATGGAATACATCATAATAAAAAATTGAAAGGGATAATTGGGTTTTTTGATGCAGAGAAAGCGTTTGATCGGGTTAATTGGAGGTTTTTGGAATGCACTTTATTAAAAATGGGATTTGGACCAACCTTTATGAAAATGATTAAGTGTATTCATTATGAGGTTAGAGCAAGGGTGACTATAAATGGTTTAATATCGGAGTCTTTTTCTTTGTCCAAGGGCACGGAGCAAGGGTGCCCTTCATCGCCTTTTTTGTTTGATTTAGCACTTGAGCCTTTGGCGGCTTATATTAGGCAATGTGGAGAAATTAAAGGTTTGTGTGTTGGAGGTGTGGAAGTTAAGGTATTGTCTTATGTGGATGATATGTTGGTTCTATTGTCTAATCCTGAGCAATGTGGATTGGTTCTGAAAAGGATGTTTGAAGAAGTGGGTGAGATTTCGGGCCATAAGATAAACTGGGATAAGACTGAGATATTTCCGTTGTCTAATGAGTGTAGTAAGGATATTTTGAAGGTATGGAAATGCAAATGGTCCCCTGAGTATGTTAAATATCTTGGCGTATATATCATTGGTGATTTGAGGAAAATTATGCAATATAACATTGATAAACTCATGGATAAAATTATATATCCAATAAGACGATGGGAAAGACTACATTTATCATTATGGGCAAAAATAAATGCGATAAAGATGATTTTATTACCAAAAGTGTTATATATAATTCAGTCGATTCCATTATTGATTTCCAAAAAACAGATTTTGCAAATTGAAAAGATTTTTCAATGTTTCTTGTGGGGGTTGGGTAAGAAGCCGCGGATCCCTAGATTTATGTTGATGCAAAGTGTGGATGAAGGAGGTTTTGGATAAGGCGTACCTGCTCAAGAAGGGTACTTATTATTATACGAATGATGATTTCGCAGGTGCTATATGGCTACGCATGGAGAGAGGGATTTGCAATCTGTATCGTTTAAATAGCCTTTATACCATGGGCAATATGTCGGTTAATAGATTAAAGTTGAAGTCTATAGTGGCAACCAGGCAAACCTTGCAGGAGTGGTTTGGAGAGAATGGCCAGTCGTATGGTTTTAGTGAAGATGCTTCTCTTTGGCACAATGAGGTTTTACAATTAAACGATAGATGTCTGATTTGGCAAAATTGGGTTTGGAAGGGGGTTTTGACAATGGGTGATATATCGGATGGTGATGATCTTTTGGCATTTGGGGACATACAGAGGAAGTACGGGTTGCATGAAAGAGAAAGACGAAAATATGAAGACCTAAGCTCCCTGATTCATCTTAGGAAAAGAATGCTAGGTAATTCATTGGGAATCAAACCCGCATTGTGTCAATTGCTTACAGGACAGGAATATTCTGTGCGTACATATATGGCCTTTATGCAATTGGAAGATAAATATGTTGCCGCGTGGGATAAATTGAGAATGGTGTGGTCGGATGATCTAAATATGCATTTTACGCATAGGGAATGGAAGGATATTCTTAGGGTGAGTGTCAATGTGGGTACGGATTTGAACCTGCATCTGATTAGACAGAAGGTGGTAGGTAAGGTGTACTGGACACCAGTTAAAATGTATAAACTGGGGTTACAATCTGATAATCTATGTTGGGGATGTGGAAATGATGTTGGTACCCTTATGCACCTTCTATGGGATTGCTCTAGAGTTCAGACTTTCTGGACTGATGTGATTGATAGAATTGATTTAATTTTGGATGTGACTTTACAGAGATCGGGTGGGAACATTATCTTATTTCTACATCGGGGTAGGTGTAGGCGTTCTTTGAAATATAGTGGTTGGATACATAAGGCTTTATTAGTGGCCATAAGACTGATCCTTCAAGTTTGGAAATCTAGGAAGAAGCCTGCAGTTGAAGATTGGTTAGTTGATTTGCGCACCTTATTGAATTTTGAAAAGTTGTCATTTAGAGTGAAAGACAACGAAGAGGTGTACAATTTCTTTTGGGATCCATTCAATGCCTTGTATGATTGACTATATAGGCTGTGGATTAGTATAAGAAGTGGATAGAAATGTTAAAGTGGGAAAAGGAAGAAGAAAGGAAAAGAGATAGGGAAGGGGAAAAGAGGAAGGGAAAGATATTTTTTTTTTCCTTTTTTTTTTCTTTCTCTCACTATTATACTTTTTGGGGGATTTGGTTTGGTGTCTGTGTGTTGTCGGTGTTTGTGTGTATGTTCTATGTTAAATGGTTTTATTGACTGTTGTATTTTGCTCTTTTATTGTTTACAAAAATGAAAATGTTCTTAGTATGTCGGAGGGATCATTTGATTATGCTGTTTGGTTATTGATATGTTCTTTGATTGAATAATTTTGATTTGTGTTCTCTGGTTATCTATTCCTTTCTGTATTTGATTCTTCTGTGATTTAATTTAATGACATACTAATAAAGAGATTTGAAAAACAAAAAAAAAGAAAAACTGCATTGTATGTATGTCGGTGCCTGCATGTTCAAGAGTGGGTCCTCTTTACCGTTATTTCTTCATTGCAAATCTCTTTTCTAGCATGCACATTATGAAGCCCCTTGTTGTCCAGCTTCTAGGCGCTTCGTGGCACAACATACCTATATTGCATTTATATTTCATCAGCGGTTTTGACATTTATCTTGCTACACGTGTGCAATCTAAAATGTATCAACTTAACCAGAATAGTAACACTAAAGGTAACACATATCCCATTCCCATTAACTACACCAAACATATGAAAAATTACAACATTACACCAACTTTGCCATTTTCTCAGTCATCAATATGGCGTGCACAATGTGAACACTTCTTTCTCATTGTGGCCTTTACTGACCACCCCAACATTGCCCCCTTAAGTTAATACTTGAACTAATAAACCAATGTCTTGTTCTTTAAAACCATCTTCTAGGGCAAAAAACTCTACAATCATCTGTCACACTGGTCCCAATATGAGCATACTCCTCTGCTGAACAAACCCAACTCGTCCCCCCACTATTTCCGCAATCTATCCGCTGCTCTACACAATCATCCGAACTTGGTGGAAGGCACAAGACAGCTACAGTCTGAGTACCCATGTGATATGAAATGGTAGTGGTTCTAGCTTTGGACAGGGTCACAGTCATCATGGCAGCTGCTTTTGGCACTAGGGCAGAACAGCATCGTTATAGCATTTAACAAGAACAAAAGATAACGAGGGTAAAGAAACAATTGACATTAAGATCTTGACAGCCAGGCTCATCCTAGACGACACCCAAGAAAAAAGAGCATCCAACCAAGGGTCATTTGTGATTCCTGCTTTGTTCTCCGTGACAACTCTAAGTTTGTGTAAAGAGGAAATTGTTTGAGGCAGAATCCCATTCTCCGAATCCTTGGGAGGGACAAATGTGCAACAAGCAATCCCAATCATCTGCCCTTTAGCCCCCCGCTCCATAGCTTTTAGGAGACTCAGGATGTACCTATTCTGCAAGGCAATGAGCCTCAGGGCCCACTGAAAGCTGATTCAGAGGAATTTACAAATAATAAAATATCATACCGGATCACCTCGAGCCACTTCGCATTCGCAACAGCTTGGACACCAGGGGCCAGGAGAGAGGTAAAAAAGACTTCAGTCCAGCTGAGAAAACGATATGGCTACGAAATGTCCACTAGATCTTTTGAAGATGTCACCAAAATGTAACTTGACCTCTTAGATCGTTGCAAGGGCGCCTCTACTTTGCGATCAGGCAAAGTAATTAAATTGTCTGTGTATGATGGCACAAGGGACGCAAGGGGCACAAGGGACAAAGGGGGCACAGATGTTGCTTTGGACATCGAACGGGCGAGTACTAAGTGTTCCTCAGGAATAACAGGGACATGCACATGAAACATAGTGAGACTGCACACACCTCGACAGGCTGGAGGCAATTGTCTGTAGGCATACTGTCCACAAGTCCAAAACACAACATGAAGTGCAGCTGTAGCCTTAGCCAGATCAGTGATGCAAAGCTTGCAGCTGCAATTCCCATTTGTGCAGGCGCACACCGTGCCATCTCCCTTAAAACATAGAGAAAAATGTGTGAGTAACGGAATCTTAACAGGTTTCCTGGCTTCTTGAGCCACGTTAGATGCTTCAGGTACTTCCTCCATACATTTCCACATTCTTGGTTAACTTGTGCTACCCCTTCTTCTGAGAATTCTCTCATGCCCCTAGCTATGCAACTCTTCACTCCTTGCTCCGGTTGTTTATTATAATAGATTCTTTTAAATTCAACTGAACTCTTTGCGTACAAGGCACATTCTTCTGCACTTTACAATCCGTTGTCGAACATTCTTCATCAACAGGTAAAATAGATGCTGTGACTGACTGCCCTTGAAACCTGCCCTCGGACCCTGCACAAAGATAGGTGCACTATACACAGTACATCCACTAGCTCTATCTCATCTGGGATAAACACCCTAGGGACACCAGAAGCATGGGGGATGAGAGAGCAGATGTAGCAAAATACTATTGATATCACTGATCCCACTCTCCTCATACGGTTGTATCATACATTGGGCCTCATCACGAGTTGGGCGGTAACGCCGGCGCTATTAGCGCGGGCACTAATAGCCCTACCGCCAAACACCCCAGCGCTATTAGTGCCGGATCACGGTCTGGCGGAATGGTTATTGCCCATTCTCCATTGGGCCCATTCGGGAATTCCTGATTCCCCATGGGGCCCAATGGGGAAAATTTGCGCTATTACCGCCGGCGGATTTCCCACCGGCGGTAAACGCTCTGAAAATCATCAGATTTGCAGCGGATTTCCCCCAGCTTACAGCTGGGGGAAATCCGCCACGGTCATCATCTGGCGGACCCTTAAATGCGGCGGTAATAGTGCTACCGCCGCATTTAAGGGTTACCACCAGACGCGTGATGAGGCTCGTTATCTGCTGCAGAATCATGCGGATACAATGCGACCCCTCCGCAAAAGGTGAGTAAACTATTATGTTAGTTACTGATGCTCAGGCTAACAAGTAAGTTGTCTACTACACTAATGTAGTCATTATGTGTTTTTGCAGGGTCTACCACTCAAGTGTTGTCCCAATGATATAAGATCCCCAAAATCGCTGACATTTCTTAGAACATACCCATTGCTAAGGGGCCAACAAGATTAATTGTACTTGAGACATCTGAGATGTCGACCCCTAAGAGTGATCCTCACTACCTGTAAAGACTGCAATAGGGTATATGCCCTTCTGCTCTCTATATGGTTGGGACAAAGGCACAGAGCAATTCCAGCCAAGGTTCTCTATGTGGTAGAATGGACGAGCAACCAAGACTCAAGCTCTCAGGAGGTGATGCAGGCAGGTTCTTAAGTACATTGAATCCCCAAGCCCCAAAAAGGAACGTCCACACACTATGTTAGCTGATAACACAGCTTCTTTATATAAAATAAGGTTGCTACATAAATATATACACATAAATAATAACACTTTGTACTTGGAAATACTCATTCAAAGAATGGCAAATATATACACTCTATGTGATACCACACAAGACTTACATTCATTCATAGATGCACTAACTTCTGCTTGTTTTAAATAGGCTTGTGAATTCTTAAGTGAGGTGTAACAGCATAGAATAGGGAAGACAAGTAGGTTAGTTGTGAACAGTGGCAGAATGCTTTCTTTAGACTAGATTTACAATTCTGTGTGAGTATCCCCCCACCTGGGAAACCTGTAATGGAAAAGTTAGGGAGTAACTTATCTTGTATTTTACAGCCGAGTACAATAATGTTCAATAACCCTCTCTTTCTTTTAAAAGGTTCTACCACACCAAAGTACATGATAGGCCACAGCAGAACATGATCCAAGATGAATCTGGGTCCCCTGGATGAATCCTGAGGCTAGAAGATGCTCTTCCTCATCACAGTACCTTTGGTGCATTGGCAGGCAAAGTGGCAGAGTTTCTCGGTTTCACTCAACGACTCCCTCTGAGGATGGACCCCCCTTGGAAGAAAGAGCCACTGGGATGTTGAGTCTGCGAGAAGAATGGGACCAACGTCTTTCTGAAGTGCAGCAGTTTGACTCTTTGCTGTGCTCTCCTTTGGTTGATGATTTATTTCTCCAACTGTAGAAGTCCTGTGAAGATGAAACTTGCTGTGGGCTCCTTAAAGGCTTGGCAGATGAGGATAAGACCCCCGAAGACCAGATTTTAGCGGTTGTCTGACTTTCGGTTCTTCTGTGCTGCAACTGCAGCACAGATCTCTGGATGGCTTATAGTGCCCTGGACTCGACCAATGGAGTGGACCTCGGACCCTCACCAATTCTGGACCCTTGGGATGTCTTTGTTAGCTTCTGATGGTGGTGAAACCCACTGGCGGACCTTCCTCTGCACCTAGCGACTCTGGACTCTCTCTGAGGGGAAATAGTGGTCAGTGTTGATTGTGAGGATGTCCTTTGAAATGTTCTTATGCAGTTTGCTCGTGCATCCGAAGTGCCATCTTAAGTGGCTGTTTGGCTGTTCTGCGAGGAGACGAGGGGTGAGGAGTCAGACAAAAACGCAAGGTAATTTAACAAACATAAAATACAAAAATAAGTAAATAATCCCTGTATTTTTTGACCTGCGCATTTATTAATTGTATGTGCTTTGGGGTGCGACTTTCTTATATTCCTTTCTTGTGCTCTTAAAAGGCTCTGCCGCTGGTTATTCTTTAGGTTCCTCCCACATGACACTCTTTGAAAGTCTACTAGCACGGAACGTTCTACAATAGTATCGACAGTTTGTCATTCTTTCACACTAGTGAGCCGCACCCGACTGCGTTGCTCTTTAAAGAGCACTGTTGCGTTTGGTGGTGTATGTATCCGCCTAGTTGGTAGGAATTGTATAAGCTCTGCATCAGCTTACCACAGCTTCTCTTTATTTGTGTTGAAAGGGGCTACTTCTATGTATACATATTCATTTTGACTGCCTCTTATTCATATAATGGAAATCACGCTTAGGAGTGGGAAACGCTTTCGAGATCTTCCCAGTAAAGAAGCTGTAAATAGATCTACAGGCACTCTGCACCCCTCGAAAAAGATGTCTCTCAGTGGCAAAAGCTTGCTCCTTCTGTATCATTTGAGAATGCTGCTGTCTTGACATCTATCGAGACTGCTGATACTGTGAAACCACTTTCCCAAGGAAATTCTGCAGTAACATTATCACAGGAAGAGCAGAAGCTATCTAAATTAAATACACAGTTTTCATTAAAAGACATGAATGAATTTGAAATAGATACTTTGCCATCAGGGCAGGAGCTCACAAATTCGGAGCTGGCACAGGACGTAAAGCTGCAAGAGGATGATTTTGTCCCAATTTTGGACACCTCCATGATCGCGCCTGTGGTGATGGCAGAATTGGATAGAAGAGTGAGTCTTTCTCTTGGTCCCTCTACTCATGTATCCAATTCCGGTATTTTTCGTGAACAGATCCATCTTCATAAAGCTGAGGCTATGCCACAGCCTAATAAGTATGCATCTCCAAAAACAATTCCTTTAGCTTGCTCATCTGCATCCCCCTGGATGTCTGTAAGCTCTCCGTCTATGGACATGGTAGCATTGTATGATAATAAACATTTGCACAGCCATGATGGTGATCCTCTTGCGAACTTCCATGCCGACGATGCCTCACCCTGGGTGAGTTCTTCACACTCCCCTGTGTCCTCTATCGCACAAGAAGAGGATACTCAACATCTATTAGAACAAGAGTTCCAAAATTTTCCAGTTCTGACGTGAATCCTTAATCTCTTAGATAAAGGCCATGAGTACACACACATGGCCTTAAAAGAGATGAAGGAGATTGTTTTGACTAATACCGAAAAACTGAGTAAATCAGAAGGCTTCATTCTTGCACAAGAAGCTTGCCATAAATTTCACCTTGCATGCCCAGTTGTCTCCTTCTCTACTAGAACTCAAACTTCTGATGATCTCCTCCTATTAAATGGCATTCCGACCAGTTATGCTCGCGCAACTCATAATCTAAACATCATGTCAAAGAAGATACCCCAAATTCAACCTATAGATCTTACATCACGAAAGGATCCTGCAAGTGGAACAAATCTTATTTAATTCAAATCTTGTTCTGAAATCCTATTTCGCAGAACAATCTGCTGGTGACGAAATTGTCCCGAATGAAAATTCACCAGATAGTCCATCTGCTATTACCGACATTCTAGATCAGGAACACGCGGACGAATTGCTAAGCATAAATGTTGTCGCTAAGGAAGAGACATCACTAAATTTTTATCATATGTCATGAAAGGCTAAAAAAGTCCATCAAAAAGCTGTCAAAAGAATACATTGCGCTAAAAACACAGATAAAGTGCCTGTGAAGGGCACAAAGTGCATACTTCCAAGACAAGTTGCAGTAAAAGCAGATATGCAGAAGTTAGACACAGAATAATCCGGTGCCTGAAGACCAAGTTCTCAATCTTAGTCAATTAAACGACGAGAGCAAAAAGGTTCTGGAAATTAAAGTTAAAGAAGAGCTTTCCTCACCTGCTCACGACATCAATGTGACTACTTACCTTTCGGCCCCATACAACAACACATTAGATCTTAGGCCTAGCTTAACAGGAGTTCAACCTGTTAAAATTTTAGAATCGTCATCGTCTATACTATACCAAGCGTTGTCTTCCCTCATTGCTAAGCAGGAAGGTGAGAGTAAAGCTGCCCTGTCCAAGCTAATATGAGTACATACTTCCCTGTAATATCTATCAAAAAAACTTCAATGGTTACACAAACAGACAAATCCTGCATGAGGAACAAGGCTCTTACTGTGACAAGTCCCATCAGCCACAGACGTCTGCCTGTAAGCAAACTGAACCCTTAGGTTCGCAATCAGTTGTTTCTCAAACCCCTGCTACTCCCTTTCAAGTAATAATGGACAGGTTACCAATCAGAGCCACACAGATATATTACTCGTGCTGGAGGCTCCTAGGGGGCCTCGTTCTGAGGCCCCTCAAGTTGTGTCTCATTCTAAAACTGAGACTCTTTCCGGAGTCAAATCATCGCCATTCCCTTTGGTAATCTCCAAAGCAAGCCTCACTCCATTTTCTGAAATACCCAATGAAATTAAAACAACGCTTGGTTGGACTAGCGATCCAAATGTTAATGATAACGCATGTATAAATCGATCCTTTCTAATGAATGCCTTATTCAAAATTCCATCTTTACGCAACCTTGTTACCCATGATGTAGAATGGATTAGGTTTTCAAATCAGAATAATAATCGGATGTTATGTAAAGTTCAATCACTTATCATTGCAAAAATGCTTTGGGATTTCAAATCTGACCTAGCTCTTCTAGGTCTAGAAATGCAGGCTTTCTCCTCATTAGAGGAAGCATGGACATTTCTCGACTTTCAGCCCCTAATTAAAGTTGAATCTGGGAATGCTCACGATAATGCTTCTGCGAAAAGTGACAATAGCAAAACCATACTGGAACAACTGGCCTCTCTAACTACGGCCTTAAGTGGCCTAACATGGCTTGAACCTCTATTAATGGTAGCAGCCACAAAAGCACAACCTGTTGTTCCTTCATAATTAAGTGATTTGCGTATTTGCTTGTGGAACTGTTGCGGATTGAAAAATCTGCGTAAATGGCTATCCCTATATGCCTTTAAAGATGCTCCCTCTTTTCTGTTTATTCAAGAAACAATGTGCTCTACTGCTCTGCAGTCTGATGGATTTACCTCCTTTACACAGCCGGCTTTGAATAGAGATGCAGGTAGACCCACAGGGGGTCTGGCAATTTTAATTAACAAAAAGTTAAGATTTACAGTTAACCATACCTACGCTTCCGACTTGTATCTTATTCTTGAACTGGGTATTAATCTACAGTACTGTAGTAATCTCTTACTTGTCTCACTTTACTGGAATCCTGCTTCTTTATCTATCAATCAGGCCATTCTTGCACTGAAATCTGCTCTCCTTGAGACAATCACCTCAAGTTCCAATGCGGAAATTCTGATTGGTGGCGATTTTAACGGCACACTTTATTCATCCACAAACTCAATTCATAAAAATATTACGTCTGCTTACCACAAGCTTTCGTTGTTGCGTGGGTGCACTTGGACTCAATTCTTTAAAGAATGGGATATTCATTTGGTGCGTCCACAATCTCCTTTAACCTTCTATACATGGCAGAGAGGTTCATCAATGTAGGCTATTGACTATATTGCTGCTTCAAGGAATCTATCGGGACTGATTTTGCCGATTGTCACACATACTTCTCGGCTAGGTGACCATTTGCTAATATCAACGTCTTTGAAAGCTGTGTATAAGGACTTCTCCCTAAACCCAGTCTTATCCATTATTCAAATAGACCGCCAAATGCTTTCAATCAATTGGAATACAGCGAATTGTAGAAAACTAACCTTTTTAGTCAACTGCGATTTATGGCCACCTTCAAGCCTCTTTGATGCCTCTGTAGAATTAGAAAAAATAATGCAATGGAACCTAAAAATGATAACATTTCATCTTAACACTATTGCTTTTGCTGCCAGAGCTTCTCTGCCTTGCCCAGTCTCTTCTCTCATTTTTTGCCTCATTTCGCTCGCCTCAAACAAAAGAATAATTACGAGCTTAGAAGTCTAAAAAAAGTATTCAGACATTAGATGCAAATACTTACTGTTTAGCTAAAAATCAAATTACTACACATTATACATAGGAGGTAAAAAGAGTACGCTTACAAATACTATTGGAAGCTAATCAAAAGATGGTGTCTAATCTCTGCAAGCATAACACCAAAGATATCTGGAAACTATTAAGAAACTCTTGCAAATCTCCTAGTTCACCTTTGGAGTCTTCTATTGATGGTCTTTCTTGGTTTACATTTTTTTAAAATAAATATTCTCTTCCTGCATCATTCACCCCCTTTGATGCAACTTCTCTACTTCACTATATTCCAGACTTATACCCATGGTTTTATACAGACATTGTTTACACAATTCCTAAACTTAAACCATTTGTGCAGGACCTGATGGTCTTCCACCTTGCGTAATTAAAGACGACCCACTACTCTGGCCAAAAATTATTTTGGATTATTTAACTCCATCTTTAGGTCCAAAGTTATTCCTGTTTCATGGCTAACTTCTATTATTATCCCTCTTCACAAAAATAGGGTCCTTTAAATGACCCTACTAATTTTCGCTTGATTACTTTAATCGACGTGGCTGCTAAAATCTTTGCTCTACAAATTCTCTGTAACGTGGAAGCCTTCATTACAACAAATTCTATTCTTTGCAAAGCACAAGTGGGATTCAGAAAATCGATGGGAATGCAGTTAAATGCTACTATCCTAGCCCATCTCATTTTCGTCCTCTCATCTCCCTGATCATGGCCCGGTGTTTATTGCCTCTTTAGATCTCTCCTCAGCCTTTGACAGTGTGGTGAGAGGTGTGCTTTGGCAGAAAATGTTTAACTACAAATTCCCACCGCATTTAGTCACCCTGATAGCTCTCTTACACCATAATACCAACTTTAGGGTGCGGATTACACATGAAGGCTTGCTGACTGACCCAATACCAACTGCGATCGGTGTCAAGCAAGGATGCAACCTTGCAGCAGTACTGTTTAATCTGTACCTTGCTGACATCGATCGCATCTGGGACTTTTCAAAATCTTTTTCAGCCCGTTTGGGTGCCTCATATATTAATTGGATCGCCTATGCAGATGGTGTCCTTCTTTTAGATCGAACCCAGACAGGGCTTCAAAATAAGTTTTGTACTGCACCCAAAACAATCTATCTGTTAATCTGTCTAAGTCAAATATAATAATTTTTTCTTCTCGAAAAAAACTGCACAGGTTCAAATGGTCGATTAACTTAATGAGATTAACCTTGTACAGCATATAACCTATTTGGGATATAACCTGCCTAATAATACATCCATTACGAAATGGCAAACATCTCTTGCTGAAAAAGTTTTGCCATTAATGGGACAAATGAAAGACATATTTTTCAAAGATTGCACATTTTCCTTACTACCATTAATCGAATTCTATTGCAAGAAAGTAGAAACAGTTATACTGTACGGTTTAGATTTATGCCTCGTGGAAATGGACATATATCTAAACAAGCTCCAAGGTAAAATCTGGAAATTTTGGATTTGGATTGCCCAATTACCTTCCTAATGTTATAGTGAGGCATGAACTTGGGCTTAATTCTTTAGCCTCCCGTTTCAACTGGAGACTGCTTTCCAGCTTTTCTAAAATCTTATTTCCTCCCTCCAACTATTTATACGAGGATCTTTCTAAAATGTTAGCAGCCTCTCAGCCCGCGTCTATAGCTCAATTCCAACTACACATGATAAAACTATTAGAACAAATCAATTTGCAGCCTGAAGACCTGAAATGGCAGCTACGCCTTGCAAAAAAAGGCACTTCTTGAACGATTGGGCTGCGACCTCTGACCTAATTGCCTCCTATTCTTTGTTTTCTGAATATGTTAATTTTAGGCATATTCAATACCCCCGTCTTCTATATTTGACCTTATTTCCTTGTAATAAGTCTCGTAACACATATATGAGGTTTCGCCTCGATTTGTTCCATACAAAAATGCGGATTAAGCATTGGTATTCTAATGCGGAGTCCTTTAACGACACAATATGTAGATTCTGTCATTTGACGCTGTGGAAACTCTAAAACATTGCTTTCTTTTCTGCCCATGGTTCGAACAAATCAGAATACATATGCTAAAAGATTTCAAGAATGCAAACACAACATCAGCCGGAAATCTTATCTGGCTTAGATCCATGTGGGGCAGAAGCAATGCCATAATTCTAGCTACTGCTTGCTTCTTGTATCACATCGAATTAGAATTAGATGCTTGCAGCACAGGGTAATACCAAAATCGTAGCCATTGTCTGTTTGATTTTCTCTTATTTTTTTTTTATTTTTTTCTTTGATGCACTCATATAGTTATTGGTAAAAAAGTTCTTTCATAAAGTCTTATGTTTTTTTTTTTTTTTCCAAAATTATTTTTATTGTTTTCAACATAACAAGTCATGTAGAGGATAAGATCATTGCATGTATATCGACTTGTTAGAACATATGGCTAGGAGAACATTACTTTGCATATTTTAGTCTTAGCTGGTCTTACGTTCTCCTCCCTAATAAGGACAAAAGAAATCATAACAGAAACAACTACTACAGGGTGAGGGAGGTGAGAAAGGGGGGGCAAGGGACAAGGAGCACTTTTCGCAGGGAGCTGTTTTTGCTCAAGAACAGGTTACTGTCTATTTTGCCAAGGAGATTATTTCAAGGGTTCGATGTGGGGCTTCGCTAGGTTACACCAGGGTGCTTTCGTGTCGGGTCTTCCAAGTCCGGGGAACTCGATTGATTTTTCGTGGTACTTCGGAGGACTGGAGGAGCTCAGTTGCCTGTCTGGCTTGGGGTTGTGCTTTCTTTTTCAGTCTTGAGTTTCCATCCAGCGTAAGTTGGGTGGCTGCCTTGCCACCCCAGGGAATTGCTGTCCGTAGTCCAGAAAGGGCGCCCATGTGCGTTCGAATTTGGGTTTATTGCCTGACCTGATGGCTGTGACTTTCTCCGCTGCGGCGATTTCCCAGCACTTAGACCACCACATCTGCGTGGATGGACCCTCCGGGTTTTTCCAGAGTCTGGCGATTGAGATCTTGGCGGCTGTTAGGAGATGGGAGCATAGGTCCGCCAGGTTGCCGGTTAGCGGGAATTGGCCATCTCCCGTCGACCCCAGTAGCACAATCCCTGGGTCCCAGGGGATGTTGAGTCCCGTGATTGTTTTAATTTGTTCCAGGATGTTTTCCCAAAATAGGGTGGCTTTGGGGCATGACCACAGGAGGTGAAATAGGGTTCCGCGGTCCGGGCATCCCCTCCAGCATTGCGCTGGGATAGCCGGGTTGCATTTGTTGAGGAATGACGGGGTTCTATACCATCTGTAGCAAACTTTAAACGCACTTTCTTTGTTCGTCACACATTTCGAGCTTTTCAGAGCGCGGGACCAGATGTGTTGCCATTCCTCCAGCTCAATTGGTCTCCCTATGTCCTCTTCCCATTTCACCATATATGGCTCTTTTTTTTCCGGGTCTGTTCTGTCTAGAGTTTTGTACAGGGCTGATATTTTCCCCTTAGGGGGGGTTGTCAAGAGGAAGTTTTCCAATGCTGTGAGCTCCCTGCTGCCTAGTTTCCTGACCTGAGGGTGCGACAGCCAGTGCCTCAGTTGGGAGTAGCGGAACCTTTCTGTTTCCTGGATCTTGAACTTTGTTTTGCACTCTTCGAAGTTCAGGGGGAGGCCGTTTTCGAAGAAATCCGAGATAGTTTCTAAGCCGCCGGCTCGCCATTCCGTGAACTGGTTTGGTGTGATTCCGGGGGAGAAGTCGGGGTTGTTCCAGATTGGCGTGAGTGGACCCATTGTGCTCCTGCATTTCCACCGGCGTGCAGCCGCCCTCCAGCTGGCGACTGTGTTTCTTGTTGCTGATAGGGGGCCCAGATCCCTGGCCCCCTTGGGCTCCCTGGAGTGGGGCAAGGATTCCAGTGGGGACTGACACCAATCTTCCTCCAGAGTCAACCACCGGGGTCGGTTGGTTGGCAATTTCCAGGCAAAGGCTGGGGCCAGTTGGGCTGCCAGGCAGTACCTTGACACGTCTGGGACCCCTAGGCCGCCCAGGGCGGTGCTTCGGAGCATTATGCGCTTTGGGATGCGGGATTTCTTTCCTTCCCAGACTAGGTTCAGCACCTCTCTTTGCAGTTTCTGCAGGGCCTTTTCCGGGATCGACACCGGCAGGGCTTGGGCGTGATATAGCAGCCGTGGCGTGAGATTCATTTTTATCGCCGTCGTTCGGCCAAACCAGGAGATTTCCTGTTTTTTCCAGCGGTTGATGTCCTTTCTTAGGTCTCTGAAGAGTGTCGGGAAGTTGGTCTTGTACAGCCTCTTAGTTTTATTGGTTATCTGCACCCCCAGGTAGTTGAAGCTGCTTCCGGCCCAAGTAATTTGGAGCCCCTCTTCGAGATGAGCCTTGGTCTTTCTTGGGATGTTTATGCCCAGTGCGGTGGATTTGGAGATGTTTATTGTGAATCCCGATGCTGCTCGGAATTCTTCGAGCGTTTGCCATAGGGCTCTTATTGACTCTTCCGGGCTGGTGAGTGTGAGGAGCACATCGTCCGCGTAAAGCGCGATTTTGTAGGATTCTTTCTTGTGCGTTAGGCCTGATATTGATGCATTTTGGCGGACCCTTTCGGCGAATGGTTCCATGGATAGGGCAAATATAAGTGGGGAAAGAGGACATCCCTGTCTTGTGCCTCTGGTTATGTTTATTCTGCTGGATTTAGTCCCGTTGAGGCGAAGATTTGTAGAGGGTTTTTGGTAGATGGCCAGAACCCATTTTGCGAAGTTTGGGCCAAAGCCGAAGTGCTCTAGTGTGTTCCTAATATAGCCCCAGTCGAGCATGTCGAAAGCTTTATGCGCGTCTAAGGAGAGGACTGCCAGTTTTGTGCCCAGTCTGTTCGCTGATTCGATGATGTTGATGGTTCTGCGAATGTTGTCTTGGGTGCCCCGACCTAGGATAAATCCAGTCTGGTCCGGGTGAATGAGCTCCGGGAGGAAGGGGGATAGCCTATTTGCTAAGATTTTTGCAAATATTTTCGCGTCGTTGTTTAGGAGCGAAATAGGCCTGTACGATGAGCATTGTGTTTGGTCTTTTCCTGGTTTAGGGATCAGCACTGTTATTGACTCGTTCATGGAGGGGGACGTAAGGCCGGTGGACAGGAATGAGTTGAATAGATTTGCCAGCTGTGGGGCGAGCAGGTGAGCGAATTTTTTGTAGAATTTTGCTGAAAACCCATCCGGGCCAGGTGTTGTGTTTTTTAGGTGGCGGATCGTCTCGCTGACTTCCTCCTCTGAAATAGGGCTCTCTAAGTTCACTAGGGATGGGGGTGGCTGTTTCTTTGGTACTGGGGTCAAGAATTGGGTGATGGCTGAGATAGTCGTCGGGGGCCCTGCCATGATTTCCTCGTGGTGTTGCACCATTAACCCGAGTTTTTCGGAGTCCCGGTGGAATAGGGTGCCGTTCCTGTCTTGCAGGGATTGGATGTGGTTCCTGGTCTGAAGCTTTTTCAGTTTGTATGCTAAGAGTCTGTTCGCTTTGTTACTGTTCAGGTAATAGTATTGTTTGGTATAGGTTAATGCTTTAGCGGCTCGGTCCGCCAGGTGGATCTCGAGCTCTCTTTTAGTTTTTTTGAGTTCTTGGTGCGTTGTTTTCTTGTAACTGGCTTTGAGTTTGCCTTCCAGGGCTGTGAGTTTTTGCTCGAGCTTTTGTTGCTTGAGTAGGTTTTGGCGCTTGAGTCTGGCTGTTAGGTCCATGGCGACCCCTCGGATCACTGGTTTCATGGCATCCCACACCATGGCTGTTGAGGAGTCGGGGGTTGTGTTCTCAGAGAAATAATTCCGAATTGCCTCAGCGAGATCCGAGCTAGCCGATATATCTGTCAAGATGTAATCTTGCAGTTTCCATTGCCTCTGGGCAGGTTCCGGGGCCCCGTGGATAGACACCACCATCGTGACTGGAGCATGGTCCGATATTGCGATCGGTCCGATCTGAATCCTCTCCACGCAGGGGGCCAGGTTATTTGTGGCGAGCAAGAGGTCGATGCGTGAATAGCCTTTGTGCACGTGCGAAAAGAAGGTGTAGTCCCTATCCCCTTGGTTGTGGAATCTCCATATGTCTATTGTTTCGGTTTCCCGCAGGAATTTCGCCAAGGCAAGGGATCTGCTGAAGTCCTCCCTTGAGGCTGGAAGCGTCTTATCCATTGTTGGATCCGGGGGGAGGTTGAGGTCCCCTCCGATTATTAGGCATCCTTCTGCGAAGGATGTGATGATTGGAAGGAGGCTGAGGAGGAATTGGTCTTGTTCTTTGTTTGGCGCATAAGCGGCCACCAGGGTGATCGGTAGCTCCACTAGGAGGCCTTTCAGGAGTAGGAATCTGCCCTCGGGGTCTCTTTTGATGGTGATCTGTGTTAGAGGGAGATCTCTTTTTAGTAGGATAGCTACGCCTCTCTTTTTCTGTGTGGCTGAGGCGAAGTAGCGTTTTGGGTAGCGCCAAAATCTTAGTCGGCTTTGGTCATCCGCAATGAGATGGGTTTCCTGAATGCAGACAATATCGGCTGCTAATTGGTCTAGTTTGTGTTCCACTGCTTTCCGCTTTCTGGGTGCGTTAAGCCCCTGCACATTCCAGGTTGTGATGGTTAGGGTTTTGTCTAGCGAGCCCATCTTTTGGATTTCGTGTGAGTCGGTTCAGATTGTTCCTTGAAGCTCTCTTGTTCCTTGTTCCTGCATGGCGAAATTCTCCGTTCTTTCCTCTTTATCATGTTGTCCTCCGCCCCTCGTCCCCCCCCAGCCCCCCACCCCCCACCCATCAAACCATAACAAGGTTTCCGGGCCAGCCTTCAACCAACGGGGCATACGGCCGGACCGGTATATGAATTCGGTATGGAGGCAAACTTTGCCTCTTCCTTTAGCCAGTAAACATTCAGGATAAGTTTAACTGATTTGAGTACTGTAGGTATCTCGAGGAGGCTCGGCTCCACCGTCAGAGGGGCAGAAAGCTCGGCCAGGGGGGAGCTTGTGTTTTCCGTGTTCTAGACTGCCCCTTTAGCGGTCATTGTCCCTTTTGAGTTTGCCCGCGGGACCACGGGGTCTACGACGGCTAGGTACCTTTGACCAGGCTCTGGTGGCTTCCCCACGGGTACCTCTGGGGACCTCGGCCGCATTAGGGGGGGGCCCCTCTTCGCTTTCCGGGTTCATAAACCTCTCCGCCTCTTTGGGGGAAGGGATAGACCAAGATCTGCCTTCCCAAGTGAAGAGTAAAGAGGTGGGAAAGCCCCAGCGGTATGTTGTTTTCCGTTCGCGCAGCCACTCGGTTAGTGGCTTAAGAGCCTTCCTTTTCGTGAGGGTGGTCGTCGCTAGGTCCTGGTATAGGGATATTTCGGCGTCTCGAAAGAGAATTCGGGCAGAACTTCTGGCTTCTCGCATGATTTCCTCCTTTACTCTATAGAAGTGGATTCTTGCTAAGACATCAGGCGCCAGATTTGCGTTTTGTCTAGCTCTGACTCTGTGGACCCTATCCAGTTCCAGGGGGGCTCCGTCTGGGAGCGTTGTGATGAAGCGAAATAAGTCGTTGACATAAGAGTTGAGCTCCTCGTCGGAGACCGAACTCGGGATTCCCCTCAGGCGGATATTGTTACGTCTAGACCTGTTTTCAGCCTCTTCTTGTTTGTTCTCAAGGGATTCGCATCTAGCCTCGAGTGCGGAGAGTCTATCGGCCCCCTCCCCGATCTCAAAGTTCTGTTCGCACAGGGTGGTTTCTATTTCTGTTGTTCTGGTTTCGATCTCGCCCACTCTCCCATCCAGGGACGCAATTCTGTCTTTCAGTTCCTCTGTCCCTTTCTGGTATTCCTTGGTTATGGCAGAGAGGAGCTCCTGTAGGTCAGCTTTGGTCACCGCTTGGGCTGTGGACCCCCCGTTGGGTTCTTGGGCGGTTCCCCCCATGTCGCTGCGGTCTCCTTTCTTGTTCTTTTCACCCATGTTAGTGGACAGCAATGTCGCAATGTCTGTTTGTTTGGTCACTTTTGGGTTTCTGGACATTGTTTCTTGTGGGATGCACCGGGGCCCGATCCACTCGGGGGCAGAGTGACTGTTATGGAGCACCTGGGTCTCTCTCCGGGCCCCTCCCACGCCCCCTCTACAGGCCAGCCAGATCGAGTCTCGGGGCCAAACCCCTGAGGGGCCGCGTCTAGGTGGCCAGTTCGGTCATCCCTGGGGTGCTAGGGCAGGCCGGAGGGGCGAGGAGAGCCCCGCAGTTGCGGCAGGTGCCGCCTTACCTTCCCTCTAGGAACGTTCCTCAGGCTCCACACCCCCGGGAGGACGGCGGCTGAGCCTTTCAGTCTCTTCTCAACAGTTCAGGGCTGCAGGGGTCTTCCCGCCTCGAACCCGCCAGGCCGCCGAATGGGGGGGGGCCACCTTCTTTTCCCTTGTGCCTGATGGGGTTGGCTGGGCTCTCCGCCCGCCGCGCCGCTCCGCGCAGGTCCGGGGCGGAAGGAGTGCAGGCAAGCCTCCGGAGGGAGGCCGGAGGAAGGCCGGCGGAAAGCCGGGACCCGCGTCTCTGGGGGGGGGGGGAGTCGCAGAGTTCGTCCGGGGAAGTTGCAGGGAGAAATCGGCCCCCCGGCCGCCCGCTGCACCCCCGGGGCCCCCAACAACGGCCAACAGCAGCGGGGGCGGCGGGTGGCGGGAGATTCTGGTCCGCCGCGGGACTCTCGGGACCCTCGGGCCGGGGAGGGGGAAGGACTCCAACTTATTTCCGCGTTCGGCGGAGTATCGAGCGGGCCCCTCGCCCGAATCCGCTCCCCCCGGCAGCTCCCCGAGGGGCGGGTGGCCGCGGGTGTCGCGGGGCTCAGCGGGGCCTGTACCCCCGTTCTCGGGAACTCCGGCGGAGGGGAGATTCCACCCCGATGATCCTCGGGCCGGGTTCGGCTCACGTCTCCGCTATCGGGGGGGTGCAGGCAGTGCCCCCAGTCAGGCTCCTCCGGGAGGGTCCACGATTGTGTGCTTCGGAGGGGGAGGCTTCCTTAGTTCCAACTCCTCTCGTTCTTCGGAGGTGCTTCGTTATGTCGGGCCGCTGTCCGCCATCTTGGCTCGCCGCGCACCTCGGAGTCTCCTACCGGGAGAGGATGGGCTCGACACAATCCAATCCCCACTTTGAACTGCTGAAATTAAGGCACGAGCAGCCCGAGCCTCCGGGCTTTGCAGGGAACGCTTTCCTTCGCCTAGTCTAGCTGTTTACTGGGGCATTTTAGGTAATATTCGGTCGCGGCCGGGAGCTCTCACCGGACTCGACCGTTCACCATGGCGCCAAGCCACGCCCCAAAGTCTTATGTTTTATGATAATAATTAAGACTATTCTATCATGTAAAAGAAGTAGAAGTGATGTGTAAAAGTTTATATTTGAAAGGGTGTTTGTAATATGGTTTTAAATGTAACTCTGATGTAAGCGGTCTTAGTTTTAAGAATTATATGTAAAAAATGTGTAAAGGTGTGTATGCACTAAAAACAAATAAAAAATAAAGAAAAAAACGTTCACAGCTCCGGGTGTCCAGCAGCACTATGCCAGGGTACCCCCTCTTCTGGGAGGTAGACTGCAACGGCTTCCAGCGGTCATGAAATGATCCTCCGTACCCTGGGTGACACCAATGGACTTCTCAGACTCGAGATGTCCGGCCACTCCTCTTCAGGACTTACGAAGACCCCTTCTCCGGATGGCAGACTCACAGGACTGGCTTCCAGGGTACTTCGATGAAGAGCAGCACCTTTACACAATGGTCCCTCGTAGCTGGGGTAGAGGTCTCCTTTGCAGGTCCTCTCTGGATAAGTACGTGGTAGACACGACAGCTTTTGGATTACATTGAAGAAATTGTAGCAACAGACTTCTCCTCCAGCTGGGCTTCAAGGAACAGCTTCTTCGTGCTTCAGCTTCGACTTCAGCTTCTGAACAAATCGGTAAGTGAGAGGTCCCCGGATATACACATCTGTTCCTCCTTCACTCTGGCTGAACCAGGCTCAGTCAGCCAATCACACAGAAGGGCATTCATGCATGCAGGGAGCTAATCAGACTCACAGGCATTCAGGCCATTCACTTCCTTCAGACACTCGTAACAAAGAATGTGAGTTGACTCCCAACTCCATTCATACACGTCCCACCCCAAGGGTCTACCCACAACACACAACCACTGGGAAGGCTCCAGTCAGTCTGACAGGAGGCAGGCCCAGAGCCATATATGGTATTTCCACCCAACTGCCAGTCAGGGGGAAAGGGAACAGAGACATAAATGGTGTTTCCACACAACAGCCGCTCAGGAGGAAGGGAACAGAGACAGGGCCAGGACTTTAGGAGACAAGGTCGAAGGCAATAGAAACCAAGAGGCCACAGATTCCTATGGTAGGGCCTGGGTGTCCCAAACATGGAGGACACTCGGAGCCATGTCCAAGTCAGCATGTAGCTGCCACCAGCCCATATCCTGCTCTGTGGGCAACACAAAGATGCCCAAAAACACACATAAGGGTGTACTGCAACCCATGGTTGCCATAAGGGTATCCCATGGATGGTGTTAACCAAAAGGAAAAATGAAGAGCTGTACTGCCAGAACTCCAGGCTGGACCTCAGTGGCAGAAAACATAGAGGAAACACACACCCAGAAGTGGTAGGACAAGGACAGGAGGCTATCTCCCTCCATAAGGCATTTCCAGCATCACATATGCCCCACCGACCCCCAAAACTGAGGTTAGGATAACTGATCTCCCACAAGATTGTTACCCTCATCCAGACGGTCAACATACCATCTGGAAATGCCATCTCCATTATCATGACTCTTCCCTGGCCTATGCTCAATGGTGAAGTCTATCCCTTGCAGGCTAATGGACCACCTGAGCGGTTTGGGGTTTTCACCCTTCATCTGCATAAGCCACTTTAAGGGCTTATGGTCAGTTTGGACCTTAAAGGCAGCCCCTGTAAGGTAAGGTCTAAAACGCCTAAGTGCCAAAATTATACTAAAACACTCCTTTTCAACAGTTGCCCACCTAAGTTCCCTGCCCTCGAGGTACCTACTAATGAAAATTATGGGGTGTTCTCTCCCTTTGTTGTCTGAGACAAGACAGCTCCAATTCCAGTGTCACAGACATCAGTTTGCACGATAAAGAGTTTTCTGTAGTCAGGGGCACACAAGACAGGTGCCCTGCACATATTTTCCTTCAAGCCATCAAAGGCCCTCTGACAGTGTTCACTCCAATGAACCTTCTTAGGCTGTTTGGGAGATGTCAGAGCTGTCAGAGGGGCAGCTATGGTGCCATTGTCTGCCATGAAGTTTCTGTAATACCCAGTGAGGCACCAAAAAGATCTCACCTGGTTTTGAGTAGAGTGAGTCTCCCAGTCCTGTACAGATTGTACTTTACTAGGGATAGGTTGGATTTGACCCCCTCCTACCTCCTTCTACCTCATGACCAAGGTAGGTAACCTTTCAGTAACACTTGGTTGCCTTAATAGTGAGGTTGGCCCTTTTGATGGCCTGAAACACCTTATCCAAGTGAGCCAAATGCTCTTCCCAGGTGGAACTGTAGACAGCAAAGTCGTCTAGGTAGGCCACATAGAAGGCATCCAGCCCACTGAGAGCATTATTGATTAATCTTTGGAAGGTGGTAGGGGCATTCTTCAATCCAAAAGACATAACCGTAAACTGGTAGAGCCCTTCTGGTGTTGAGAAAGCTGTTTCTCCTTGGTCTGGTCAGTCAGAGCTCTTTTCCAATAGCCTGATGTGAGGTCAAAGGTGCTCACACACTTGGCAGCACCTATCTTGTCCACAAGCTCATCAGCCCCAGGCAATGGGTGTGCCTCTGTCTTGGCGGCTGCATTGACTCCTCTGTAGACCATACAGTGCCTCCAATGCCTGGTACCTGCCTGGGAACTTGCCTTAGGGACAAGGACCACTATGCTGGACCAGGGACTGGTTGAGGGTACGACACCCATGTCCAACATCTTGGCAACCTCTGCCTGGATGTGGTTTTTAACAGTGTCTGACATTCTGTAGCATCTGTTTTCGACAGGTACACTGTCACCAGTGTCAATAACATGCTTACATCATGGGAGATGCCTTGTGTCCGTGAGAACAGAGGGGCATACTGCTGGAGCAAAGCCCTGAAGGTCTTCTGCTTCTCTGGTGTCAGATATGGAGAGAGAATGATTCCCTCCACTGAGCCATCCTGAGGGTTGCTATGTAGAAAATCAATAAGGGGCTCCCACTCATCCTCTTGCTCGGAAGCTAGCAAGAGGGATGAGACTTCTCCTCTCCTGTGGAAAGGCTTGAGCCTGTTGACTTGAGCTTGTTGACATGGAAGGCATGAGGGGCAAACCCAGGAATACCCATGTCCACCAGATAGTTGACTTCACACATCTTGGAGATTATCCTGAAGGGTCCAGTCCACCTATCTGCCAAAGCTTGAGGCTTGGAAGACTCCATAACAAGGCTCTCCTGACCAGGAGTCCAATTCACTTGTGAGGCTTAAGATCATGCCAGTACTTGTTCAGTTCTTGGTTTGCCCTAAGATTGGCTATTGTCTGGCCCATCATCTGTGCCATCCTCCTTCTGAGGCCTAAAACATAGTCCACCACTTGCTTGGTAGGTCCTGGAGGGGTGGCTTCCAAACCTTCTCGTACTAAGGGATGGGCCCCCTCACTGGATGTCCAAAGAGGAGCTCAAAGGGGCTGAAACCAACACCCTATTGAGGCACCTCTCTGTAGGCAAACATCAGGCATGGTAGGAGGAGATCCCATTTCCTCCTTAGGGGCTCTTCCAAAGCACCCAAATGCCCTTGAGAGTCTTATTAAATCTCTCAACCAGACCATTTATCTGAAGATGGTAGGAGATGGTGGTACGCTCACCTGGTCTCTGCGGAGGCATTGGGGCACGATTGCAGCCCTCCCGGGGGTGAGTTCGCTCGGGTCAGATTTCGCCCTCTGCGCTTATGTAGTGACTGGTGGTAATAGGTGATGCTGCTCGGGACTGCTCCTGCTTGGAGAATAGGGGGCTTGAGTATGCCAGCTTGTGCACCTGATCCCCTTTCAGACCCCTTCTCCCAAACCGTGGTACCCGTGGGATGCGCTGTCCCTGGAAAGCTCATCTGTTGATTAGTTTTGGCGATCACTCCGGCCTGCTGCTTCTGGCAGGGGCGCTTATATGATCTGGACCGAGTTCCTTCACTGGTCCCTTGCACGTGGTAGTCCAGTGCTGCTGCGACTAAGCCACTATACTTCAGGTAAGTGTTCCTGTTTGCTTTTGTCTTTCCTCATCGGTTTTTGTTGTATTGTAAAGTTCATTGTCTTGTATTGCTGTCCGTTCCACTTTTGATGTTTGCTATTTTGCTTTCTTCCCTTGCAGGTGATGTTGCCGGCCCGTCAGAAGCTGCGGAGCTCGAGGTGACAGCCGTAGGGAATGAGGAACAAAGCTGCAGCGGTCCAATAGCTGGTAAGTGGTTAACAAGAGGGCGCGCGGGGTTCAAATGCGGCGCGGCCCTAGGACGGATGTTCTAACCTTGTCTTTCTTCTTCTTCTTCTTCACAGCGTCCGAGTTCGTGGATGCGGAAGTGCAGTACTGCGGCACCGGGATCAAGATCACTGGATGTCAGGAGATGAGTCTGCAGATGAAGCGATGAAGCACCGGTATCCTGGAGGTGAATATGCAGGAGAACGCCTGGCTTGAAAGTTAAGTAAACTGGTCCAAGTGGCGGTGAGCGTCACGTTGCACGCGAGTGCACAGTAACGCGAAGCACCAGACTTAAGGATGGAGCAGCTTATATAGCTGAGCTTCTGAAACCACGCCCACCAGGTTCATCCTGCCTGCCACACCCTGCCACACCCGATGCATCACCACATGAAGACCAGGCCTAGGGAGCCGCACCCGATGGGTCAGCACATGAGGATGTTCTCTGGAATAAAGGCTTTTAGCTCCTGGAAAGTTCTTGTAAAATAAAAGCACTCTTGCACTGAAATAAAGTAAAAGCACTCCTGCACTGAAATAAAGTGTTCCTGCTCACATCTCTATATGAGCCAGGGCCCCTGTGTTTATAGGCCCCAAAGGGACATAAGTGAGTCAAGTGACCCATTGGCCTCATCACTAGATGGTGTGGTTTTTCTGTTCTGGGGCCTGTGGCCATGACAGCACTCCCCCTCAAGGCCCCTCTCATGGGTGGTTTCCCCACTGGCTCTGCTTTAGTGGGGTTATTGCGGTGGAACTGCCTGATTAATCGTGGAGCGTGGACATGCTCACTGGGTTCCCAGGTCCGATTTTGGGGTCCATAACCTTTCCAGTCTATAAGGTAGTATAACTTGGACCGGACCATCTTAGAGTCTATGATCCCTTTAACTTCGTATTCTGGTTCTCCTTCAACTATTTCGGGATCCGGTGGAGTATCGATCTGCGTACCTGGTCTCAATGGTTTTAGGAGGAAGACATGAAACACCGGGTGGATCCGCATGTGGGCCGGTAATTCAAATTTCATGGCCGCAGGGTTCATCACAGCCTTGAACGCCTGTGGTTCTTTCAGGGGGATGTTTTTGGATGCTAACCAAACCTTGTCTTCGACTTGGTAGTTGGGATCTTCCCTTCAGTGTCGGTCCGCAAACTGCTTCTGTTTTTCTTTGGCTCTGGCAAGATGCTCTGCTGCTTCCTTAAAAACCTGGGTGATGGTTTTGTGTAAGGTTGTTACAGCGGGCATTTCTAATGATTTGAGTGGGTCGAAAACAGATGTCCGTGGATGTTGACCGTACACTATGTAGAATGGGCTTTGTCCCATACTGGTGTGAATGGAGTTGTCATATATGTATTCTGGTAACCAAAGTATGTCCTTCCAGGTATCTTCGGTTTGTTGCAGCAAACACCTTATGTATTGCTCGAGGGTCTGGTTAGCCTGTTCGGTCTGGCCGTCGGTTTGGGGGTGATGGCTTGTAGATAACCGTAAGTCGATTTTGTCAATTTTACAACACCTTTTCCAGAATGCAGAGGCAAACTGAGTTCCTCGGTCTGATATCAATATTGATGGGAACCCATGCAGCCGGACAATCTGTTCCAAAAACACAGTAGCCAGAATGGGAGACCTTTCAGGGGAACAAAGTGGGCCATTTTGGAAAACAGTGTAACGCTCACCTGGTATCCACGGGGACGTCACTCAGCCTGTTCTGACCTCTTACGACCTCAAACCCTTCCCAGGAGTCTACTCGACTGGAGACTGGGCCTGAAACACAGGATTGGTAGAGTTTAACTCCCTATTGTCTCTTTGAGCTTGAACCCCTTCTTCCCTGGGATCCAACCTTTCCCTTTGATCCACAGCTCAGCTTGTTTTCTTGGAAAGTGTGCTCTCCATCCTGATTTCAGCGCAGGGGCGTGTTGATTGATGCAGGCTCGTTGCTGCCTAGTTACTTCACTGGCAAGAGTCCGAAAGGTAAGTATAATGAGTCTTTTGAACAGTTCTCTATCTCCGTTCCTTTCCTTCCTTAGATGATGGCCGGCGTCCGGGGATGGCGACGTGCTGCTGAGATGAGTAGCGCTGAAGGTGAGTGAGAGCGCGATGCGACCCTTTCGTATTTGTATTGAACGGAGTTCTTTTTCTGTGTCTTTTAGGTGCCGCAACGTTTTCAGCGTGGATGCCGGTTATGAAGAAGAATGCGGTGAGTAAGCGCGGTATGCGGCGCCTCTAGATGTTTCCACGCTAACCTGGAATGTCTTTTCCCTCTTGCAGATGGATGAGAAGTTCCGGAGACAGAGTTCCCCCAGAGCGGGTGGGATTCAGGTAAGCGTTTGAAGCTCATACAGTCTTTAAAAATAAGCGAAGATCTGCTGAATGCTTACTAATGCCTTTTTTCTGTTCTTTTCCCTTTTCCTTAGGAAGCGGCGTGCCGGGATGGGAATGACACCGCCGAAGATGCCTGCAGAACAGAAGAAGCGATGAATGATGGACAGAAGCGCCGCAAGGTAAGGCTGTTCCTAACGGTGTTCTTGTTCTTGCAGGAGCTGAGCGCAGAAGAATGATGCAGGCCTACTGGAGACCGATCCAAACACGGTGAGTGACACGCTGCAGGTGCAGAAAACACAAAGCATGTTTCTCAGCCTGGGCGTGGCTTAAATAGTCTCTGGGTATCCCAGGCTGAACCACACCCAAAAGACTAGACTGCACATGCAGTTCTGGGAACCGAAATATGTGGGGGCATCCATCTTGTCCCCATCAATGCACTACAAGTCCAATCCCCAATGTTAACCTATGGGGGTGAGTGAGTCTGGTGCCACAAGTGCCAAGTCTGTCTCCAAGTGGGTCTTTGGAGGGATGGAGAGGCCCTTGAGGGCCATGTAGGTGATCGTGGCCTGGCTTCAGCCTGACATCTTGGAGGGCTGGGGACATGAGGGGCAGGAATCATGACAGCACTCCCCCCCCAAGGCCCCTCTCAAGGTGGCTCTTCTGTCTGGTCCTGGTTTGTTTGGATGGTTTTGATGAAATCGTCTAAGCAAGCGAGGTGCATGAATGTACTCGCAAGGCTCCCATGTCCTGTCTTGTGAACCATACCCCTTCCAGTCTACTAAGTAGTGTAATTTGGATCTGATGTACTTTGAATCCATGATGTCCTTGACTTCGAATTCTGGCTCCCCGGCGACTACTACTGGCTGCGGTGGCGTTGCTACCCGGGTCCCAGGTTGAACAGGTTTAAGGAGAGACACGTGGAACACAGGATGAATCTGCATGTTTGACGGCAAAGCTAGTCTGACCGCCACAGGATTTATCATGGAGGTGATGGTGAATGGACCCAGGTATCTTGGACGGAAAGTTCGGGTTCCTTTAATGGGCACGTGTTTAGACGCCAGCCAGACTTTGTCTCCCACTTGGTAGTTGGGGGCCTTTGCTTGGTGTTGATCAGTAAACTTCTTTTGGCGATACTTAGCTTGAAGAAGGTGTTCAGCTGCCCTTTTAAAGGTTTGAGAAATGGTCATGTGCAAGGTTTTGACTGCTGGCATTTCCAGGGTTGTAGGAACGTCCAACTTAGAAGTACGTGGGTGTCTGCCATACATGGCATAAAAGGGCGTCTGCCCAGTGCTAGTGTGTAGGGAATTATTATAAGCATATTCAGCTATCCATAATAGGTCGAACCAGCTTCCTTCAGCTTGGTGTAACATGCAACGCAGAAACTGCTCGAGCGTCTGATTTGTCATCTCAGTTTGACCATCCGTTTGGGGATGGTGACTGGTGGATAGCCGGATGTCGATCTGGGCCATAAAGCAGCATTTTCTCCAGAAGTTAGATACAAATTGAGTACCTCAGTCTGAGACTAAAACTGAAGGAAACCCATGGAGCCGTACGATGCCTTCAAGAAATACCTTTGCCAGAGTGGAAGCATTTGGGAGCCCCGTAAGAGGAATGAAATGTGCCATTTTTGAAAATAGGTCCACGACCACAAGAATGGTGTTAAATCCTTGACTGGGTGGTAAGTCAGTAATAAAATCGAGGGACAACGTGTGCCAGGGTGCTGGTGGTATTTCCACTGGTTGTAATAGCCCAGCCGGTTTCTGCTTGGATGACTTGTTTTGAGCACACACTCCACACGATAGGATGAATTGGATAATGTCTTTACGCCAGGTGGGCCACCAATAATTTCGTTTTACCTTGGCTAGGGTTTTAGCGATTCCAGGGTGGCCCTCGATCAAGGAATCATGATAACTGGACATGACTTGTTCTCGTAGTTCTTGGTTTGGTAAGAATAAACGATTCCTGAAGTAGGGCAACTGATCTTTTATCATGTAATATTCTCCTTGTGCACTCCACGCTTGTAATTGCTCCGGACGCATCAGGTTTTGGATTTCTTCATGTAATTCGTTCTGAGTTATGGTTGCTGTGATTCCTAGGAGCTTGTCACTCGGGATGATTGCTATTGGGTCAGGGGTCTGATACCCTTGCTCTTCCACCCCCAGATGGGAAAGGGCATCGGCCTTCCTGTTTTTCACCCCTGGTCGAAAATGTAATCACGTAGTCATATTCAGCAAAACAAAGAGCCCAACGTAGTTGTCGTGAGGATTGGGCCTTTGCCGTTTTCAGGTACTGGAGTTTCCGGTGGTCAGTTATTACGGTGATTGTGTGTCTGGCGCCCAAGAGGTAGTGCCGCCATGCCTTAAAGGCTGACTTAATGGCCAGGAGTTCTTTGTCTGTGATGGCGTAATTGAGTTCAGGGGGTGTGAATTTACGCGACCAGAAGGCAACAGGGTGTAACTGGCCCGTTTCGGGGTCCTTTTGTGAGAGGACGGCTCCCATAGCCATGCTCGAGGCGTCCGTTTCCACCAGTTATGGGAGATCAGGGCGAGGGTGGCGTAAGACTGGGGCAGATGTGAATCTTGCTTTGAGTTCCTGGAAAGCTTCCTCGGCTTCTGTTGCCCACTGGAACTTTTTGTTGCTTTTCCTTAGCAATGACGTGATAAGATGCACGATTTGCGAAAATCCTGGGATGAACCAGCGGTAGAAGTTTGCACAACCCAGCATACTTTGAACCCCCCTGAATGAATTTGGGGATGGCCAGTTCAGGATAGCATCTACCTTGTGTACATCCATTCGGATTCCATTCGGGCTGAGAATAAAGCCCAGGAATTCCACCTCAGAGACATGGAATGAGTACTTTTTGAGCTTGGTGTAGAGTTGGTGTTGACAGAGTTTCTCCAATACGGATCGGACGTGTTTAACGTGGTCCTGCTTTGATGCGGAATATACTAGAATATCGTCGATGTACACTAGAGCACAGACATCAATCAATTCCCGTAGGACAGTATGAAGTATTGAAATGCTGCAGGCGTGTTGCAAAGGCCAAAGGGCATTACTTGATATTCGTACAAGCCGTATTTGGTGCGAAAAGCGGTTTTCCATTCGTCCCCCTGTTTTACGCGAACAAGGTCATATGCCCCCCTCAGGTCTAGTTTTGTGTAGATTTGGGCATCTTTGACTTGATCAAGCAATTCAGGGATCAGTGGCAGGGGGTAGTGTTTTTTTACGGTAATCTGGTTCAGTGCGCGATAGTCGATGCACGTTCTCAAGTCCCCCTCCTTTTTCGGTACGAAGAATAGAGGACTGGCTGCTGCAGACTTCGAGGGACGGATGAACCCGTTGGCCAGGTATTGGTCAAGATAGGCCTTCAGGTGCTGGTTTTCTGGTTCCGCGAGTGCGTAAATTCGCCCACAAGGAATTTGTGCGCCGGGTATCAGGTCGATTTGGCAATCGTATGGTCTATGCAGTGGCAGGGTATTAGCCTGTTCTTTCTGAAAGACATCTTGAAAGTCCTGGCATCACTTGGTAGTGTACCGATTGCCACAGTCGCAAGCGTGGAGGTTCTGGTGTTTATTGGTTGTTTCTCTTGGCGATAACATGTGTGGGCGCAAGTCTCGGGAAAGGCTAATTCTTTTGCTCGCCAATCGATTCGAGGATTGTGAGCTACCAACCATGCCATTCCCAAAATCAACTGGAACTGTGGTGCCTTAATGAGGTTGAAAACGATAGATTCTTGGTGTCCATCCTGGCACAGAAGGGTTAAAGCTGCAGTGCATTGGGATACTGGACCAGAAGCTATTTCCGTGCCGTCGACAGTGGTAACAGTGTCGGTGGTTGATTTAGGGCATAACGGAAGCCCCATCTATGCCGCAAGATCCTGGTCGATGTAATTCCCAACGGCTTCACTGTCAATGTACGCTCTTACTGCGTGCATCCGAGATGGTTGTTGGTGATTGATCAAGACCACAGATAGTGCAAAATGGGAGGTCTGTAGTTCACTTTCTTCGCTCGACAAGTGGACCCCTACACTTGCCTGGCTGGGAGTTTTCTGATTCCTTGATGGTATCTTCCTTGTCCGTGGCCCCTACCGCCCTCCTCGGTGGCTTCACAGGGCACTCTTTAAGGAAATGACCTGACCTTCCACAGTACAGACATAACTGCTGCTGTCTCCTTTTATCCCTTTCCGCTTTAGTCAAGGGAATCTGACCCCCCGATTTGCATTGGTTCTCCTGAACCTTCCGTTGTGCGGGCAATATTGTCCTTTGAACGCACATATATTGGGCGAGGGTCCGGTCTGGTTCGATCTGCTCTTCGGTCCTGCAACCTATGATCCAGTTGAACAACAAGGTCAATGAATTCTGAGCAGTCTTTCGGGGGGTTCACTACTTGTGTGAGAACATCCTTGAGCTCCCCCCGCAAACCCCTGATGAAATAACGTGGTTCTCTTCTCCGCTGGCCCTTCTGCTTCAACTACGAGTCTATTGAACATGGCTATGTATGTTAATAGTTCGTTGTCTTATGCCTGCCCATGAGTACGACGGGCGAACAGCTTTTCCATCTCCTGCTGAAAGCCCCTGAAGTCATGCAACAAAGGATCGTCTTGGGCTACAAAGGGTACAGACCAGTACGCGGCGCTACCTCTCATGTAGGATGTAGGATAGCACAAAAGCGACCCGTGATTGGTCATTCGGAAAGTCCCCTGGTCTACAAAGGAAGTGCAGGCGGCACTGGTTCATGAACGTTGCAAACCTCTTGGGATCCCTGTAAATCGTTTGGGCGGGGCCAAGGGAACTGCCCCAGGAAGGGTTGTCTGAACGGGATTGGCTGATGGTGCTGGCATCGAGGGCACGCTTCCCGGCAATGGTGCATGCCCTGCTTGTGACTGGAGAAGTTGCCGGCTTAAATCATCAGTGCGTTCTTTGGCTACTATCAGTTCTCTCCTCAGGGTGTTGGTCTCCTACCTGGCTGCATGTACTTCGGAACGTAGCTGCCCCAACATGTTGGCTAACTGGTTGGTTTCTGACGTTTCCATGACGCACAGGTGGATTTTGATGTGAGTCTTTGTGTTCTGTAACGCTCACCTGGTATCCACAGGGACGTCACTCAGCCTGTTCTGACCTCTTACGACCTCGAACCCTTCCCAGGAGTCTACTCGACTGGACTGGGCCTGAAACACAGGATTGGTAGAGTTTAACTCCCTATTGTCTCTTTGTGCTTGAACCCCTTCTTCCCCGGGGTCCAACCCTTCCCTTTGATCCACAGCTCACCTTGTTTTCTTGGAAAGTGTGCTCTCCGTCCTGCTTTCAGTGCAGGGGCGCATTGATTGATGCAGGCTTGTTGCTGCCTAGTTACTTCACTGGCAAGAGTCCGACAGGTAAGTATAATAAGTCTTTTGAACAGTTCTCTAACTTTGTTCCGTTCCTTCCTTAGATGATGGGCGGCGTCCGGGGATGGCGATGTGCTGCTGAGATGAGTAGCGCTGAAGGTGAGTGAGAGCACAATGCGACCCTTTCGTATTTGTATTGAACTGAGTTCTTTTTCTGTGTCTTTTAGGTGCCGCAACGTTTTCAGCGTGGATGCTGGTTATGAAGAAGAATGCAGTGAGTAAGCGCGGTATGCAGCGCCTCTAGATGTTTCCACGCTAACCTGGAATGTCTTTTCCCTCTTGCAGATGGATGAGAAGTTCCGGAGACAGAGTTCCCCCGGAGCGGCTGGGATTCAGGTAAGCGTTTGAAGCTCATACAGTCTTTAAAAATAAGCGAAGATCTGCTGAATGCTTACTAATGCCTTTTTTCTGTTCTTTTCCCTTTTCCTTAGGAAGCGGCGTGCCGGGATGGGAATGACACCGCCGAAGATGCCTGCAGAACAGAAGAAGCGATGAATGATGGACAGAAGCGCCGCAAGGTAAGGCTGTTCCTAACGGTGTTCTTGTTCTTGCAGGAGCTGAGCGCAGAAGAAAGATGCAGGCCTACTGGAGACCAATCCGAACACGGTTAGTTTCACGCTGCCGGTGCAAATAACACAAAGCATGTTTCTCAGCCTGGGCGTGGCTTAAATAGTCTCTGGGTATCCCAGGTGTCTCTGGGCTGAACCACACCCAAAAGACTAGACGCACATGCAGTTCTGGGAACCGAAATATGTGGGGGCATCCATCTTCTCCCCATCAATGCACTACAAGTCCAATCCCCAATGTTATCCTATGGGAGTGCGTGAGTCTGGTGCCACAAGCGCCAAGTCTGACTCCAAGTGGGTCTTTGGAGGGATGGATAGGCCCTTGAGGGCCATGTAGGTGATCGTGGCCTGGCTCCAACCTGACATCTTGGAGGGCTCGGGATATGAGGGGCAGGAATCATGACAAACAGATCTACGACCGCTAAGATGGTATTGTATCCGTTAGAGGATGGAAGGTCTGTAATAAAATCCATTGATAGCTTATGCCAAGGTGCTGGGGGTACTTCTAAAGGACGTAGCAGACCTGTGGGACTTTGTTTCTGGGACTTGTGTTGTGCACAGGTGCCACAGGTTGCGCTGAACTGGACAATGTCCTTTTGCCAAGTTGGCCACCAATAATTTTCTTTATTTTAGCTTGGGTTTTGGCTATTCCCGGAAGCCCTTCTACTAATGAATCGTGATAGTTTGCAATGATTTGATTCTGTAATTTCTTATCTGGGATGTACAATCGTCCTTGGTAGTATGGTAGGTTGTCCACGATCGTATACCGGTACCCTTCCCTAGCCATTCCTGTTGCGCTGATGGACTCATCAAGTGTTGTAGGTCAGATTTTGAGTTGTCTAGTGTGGTGGTTGCGGCAATCATACCTTGGATTCATCCTTCAGGGATGATGGCCACTCGGTCTGGTGTAGTGGATGCCTCTTCTCCCTCACTCATGCGAGGCAGGGCGTCCACTTTTGCATTGTGTACTCCGGGTCTATAGGTGATGACGAAGTCGTATTCCGCAAAGAAGAGAGCCCAGCGGAGTTGGCGTGATGATTGCGCTTTAGCTGTCTTCAGATATTGTAGATTGCGATGATCTGTGACGACGGTGACTGTATGTCTAGCTCCAAGAAGATAGTGGGCCTCATTACGAGGCCTGCGCTCCCGTAATGAAGGGTGCCGGTACGGGACCGGCACCCTTCATTACCGGATGCGCAATTACGAGGTTCCCTTTGCGGGACCCTGAAAGGACACCTGGTAAAACCAGGCATCCTTTCCGGGTCCCGCGAGGGGAAGAGGGAGGTAATAACGGGCCATTTGTAATGTGCCCATTATTACCTCCCTCCTCATTCCCATTGAGCACTATGGGGGCTTAAATGGGAATGGGGATGGGTTCCTGCAAGAAGGAATTACAGGAACCCGGTATTGGAGCACGGTATGGAGGCAGCCATGGCGCTAATAGCACCATGGCTGCCTCCATACTCGAAATGAAACCCAATGTCTCCAGGCTCTGAACTCTGCCTTAATTGCTAGCAGTTCTTTATCAGTGATTGCATAATTCAATTCAGGGGCTGAAAACTTGCAAGACCAGAATGCCACGGGATGCAACTGACCTGTTTTGGGGTCTCATTGTGACAGAACTATACCCATTGCTATGTTGGAAGCATCAGTTTTGACCATGTATGGTAGTTCTGGTCGAGGATGCTGTAGAATTGGTGCTGTGGTAAATGCTTGTTTTAGCTCCTGGAAGGCTTTCTCTGCCTCTGCGGACCAATTAAATTGTTTATTTTTCCGTAGTAAAAAGGTGATTGGGTGGATGATCTGGGAGAACCTGGGAATGAACCGGCGATAAAAGTTGGCGAACCCGAGTACACTCTGTACTCCCTTTATGGATGTCGGTGAGGGCCAGTTAAGGATAGTGTCTACCTTGCAAGTGTCCATGAGTATGACCCGTGGTGTGAGAATAAAGCCAAGGAAATCTACGTCCGTCAAATGAAAGAAGCATTTCTCCAATTTGGCATATTGCCGGTGTTGCCACAGTTTCTCCAAAACTGCCCGGACATGGTTGATGTGGTCCTCCTTGGTGGTCGAATAAATAAGAATGTCATCAATATAGAAAAGAGCGCAAAAGTCCACGGGTTCGCGGAGCACATCATTCATGAAAAATTGGAACGCCGCCGGGGCATTACATAGTCCAAAGGGCATAACCTGATATTCATAAAGGCCATATTTCTTGCAAAAGGCCGGCTTCCACATGTCCCCTTTTTTGACTCTTACTAGATGGTAGGCCCCTCGTAAGTCTAGTTTTGTATATATCTGAGCTTTTTTGACTTGATCCAACAGCTCAGGGATAAGCGGTAACGGGTACCAGTGTTTTACTGTGATCTGATTAAGTGCTCTGTAGTCGTTGCAAGTTCTCAGGTCTCCCTCCTTTTTAGGCACAAAAAAGATGGACGAGGATGCAGGGGACTTGGACGGACGAATGAAGCCATTTGCCAGATACTGATCGAGGTAGGTTTTTAGATGCTGATTTTCTTGTTCTGTTAGGGCATAAATCTGGCTGCAGGGAACTTGAATTCCAGGTACCAGATCAATTTGGCAGTCATACGGTCTGTGCGGAGGTAGGGTGTTCGGTTGCTCTTTTTGAAAGACATCTTGGTAATCTAGGTATTCAGGTGGTAGTAAACTGGTGAGGCCCAGTATGGTTTCTTTCTTCGACGAACCTGGGTTGGTAAGACCTTTTAATGAGAATCCCTTTCTATAATAGGTGTCAGCACAGTCTTGGGGAAAGGTCAGAACTCGTTTACGTCAGTCAATCCTGGGTTTGTGGGTCTCCAGCCAGGGCATTCCCAATATCATCTGGAAACTGAGGAGCACCGATGAGATCGATGTCCTCTTGGTGAACGTCCTGACATAGAAGCGTGACCTTCTCAGTGTAATGCGTCACTGGGCTGGATGATAGCTGAGATCCATCAACTGCTGTGACATTTTCCAAAACCTGCTTTTGTCGGAGAGAAAGGCCTATCCGGGTAGCCAGATCTTGGTCCATGTAATTTCTCACAACCACTGTCAATGCATGCCTCCAAGGCATGTATTTTCGACGGTTGCTTGTGGTTTACCGGAGCACAGGCTTGACTAGATATGAGGTCTGTATAGGTTCCTTTTCACCGCTCAACAAGTGGACCCCTACACTTGCCGGGCGTTGGAGTTTCCTAAGTCTTGTTCTTCTTCATCCTAGTCAGTTGCTCCAACTGCTTTCCTGGGTGGTTTACCGGGCATTCTCGGATATAGTGACCTGCCTTACCACAGTAAAAACAAAGTTGCTGCTGTCTCCTTTTCTCCCTTTCTGCCTTGGTGAGTGGGCTCCGCAAGCCTCCAATTTGCATTGGCTCGGACTGATCTTGTGATTTGTTTTGATTCTCACGGGGTCGCACGTAGACTGACCGCCCCTCGGCCTTGGCCCGATCAATCTTCCGATCCTGCAATCTGTGATCGAGCTGCACTGTCAGGTCGATGTATTCAGCACATCTTTCCGGGGGATTAACTACTTGGGCTAATACGTCCTTAAGTTCCCCTCGCAAGCCCCTGTAAAAGAGCATAGTTCTTTTCTCCTCTGGCCAGTTAGTTTGTGCTATCAGATGATTGAATGAAGCGATATATGTTAGTAGGTCTTGATTACCCTGCCGTAGTGATAACAGTTCATTGTCCAGAGCCCTCTCTTGAGTATGCCGTGCAAATAGTTTCTCCATTTCATGCTGGAAACCTCCAAAGTCTCGAAGCAAAGGAAGCAAAGGATCATCCTGGTTTCAGCTGCACTACCTCCCAAATATGAGAGTACAAATGCCACTCTCGCTTGATTGTTGGGGAATGCCCCAGTTCTGCACAAGAAATGTAGGCAACATTGATTCATAAAGATGGCATACTTATTCGGATCGCCTGTGAAGCGTTCTGGTGGGGCCAGAGGAACCCCCTGTGGGAGAACCACCTGTACTGGCGTGGGCTGTGGAGGCGCGGCAGGAGGGGCATACCCCGGCAGTGGGACCTGGCCTGCCTGTGCCTGGAGCATTTGCCTTGTTGGTTCATCTGTCTGCTCCCGGTTCACAATTAGATCCCTCCTTAGGGCATTGGTTCCCTGTCTTGAGGCATGAACTTCAGCCCGTAACTCTCCCAGTAATCTGGCCAACTGGCCCGTTTTAGAAGTTTTCATAACGCCCAGGCAGAGATTCGAAGAAGCTTCGCGTTCTGTTATGTTCACCTGGTCTCTGCGGAGGCATTGGGGCACGATTGTAGCCCTCCCAGGGGTAAGGTAGCTCTGGGCCATCCTCGCCCTGTGCGCTTATGTGGTGACTGGTGGTAATATGTGATGCTGCTCAGGACTGCTCCTGCATGGAGAATAAGTGGAGTGAGTATGCCAGCTTGTGCGCCTGATCCCCTTCCAGACCCCTTCTCCCAAACCGTGGTACCTGTGAGATGCGCTGTGCCTGGAAAGCTCACCTGTTGATTTGTTTTGGCAAGCACTCCATCCTGCTGCTTCTGGCAGGGGCACTTGTATGATCTGGACCGAGTTCCTTCACTGGTCCCTTGCACGTGGTGGTCCAGTCCTGCTGCGACTAAGCCACTATACTTCAGGTAAGTGTTCTTGTTTGCCTTTGTCTTTCCTCATCTGTTTTTGTTGTATTGTAAAGTTTGTTGCCTTGTATTGCTGTCCGTTCTGTTTTGATGTTTGCTCTTTTGATTTCTTCCCTTGCAGATGATGTTGCCAGCCCGGCAGAAGCTGCGGAGCTTGAGGCAACAGCCGTAGGGAATGAGGAACAAAGCTGCAGCGGTACAATAGCTGGTAAATTGTTAACTAGGGGGCGCGCAGGGTTCAAATGCGGCGCGGCCCCAGGACGGATGTTCTAACCTTGTCTTTCTTCTTCTTCACAGGCTCCAAGTTTGGATGCAGTGTGCGGTGCTGCGGCACCGGGATCAAGATCACTGGATGTCAGGAGATGAGTCTGCAGATGAAGCGATGAAGCATCGGTTTCCTGGAGGTGAGTATGCAGGAGAACGTCTGGTTTCAAAGTTAAGTAAACTGGTCCAAGCAGCGGTGAACGTCACGTTGCAGGCGAGTGCACAGTAACGCGAAGCACCGGCCTTAAGGATAGAGCAGTTTATATAGCTGAGCTTCTGAAGCCACGCCCACCAGGTTCAGCCTGCCTGCCACACCCTGCCACACCCGATGAGTCAGCACATGAAGACCAGGCCTATGGAGCCACACTTGATGAGTCAACACATGAGGCTGTACTCTGGAATAAAGGCTTTCAGCTCCTGGAAAGTTCTTGTAAAATAAAAGCACTCCTGCACTAAAATAAAGTAAAAGCACTCCTGCACTGAAATAAAGTGTTCCCGCTCACATCTCTATATGAGCCTGGCACCAAAGGCACCAGGACTGAGTCCAGCCAGGGCCCCTGTGTTTATAGGTCCCAAACAAACATAAGTGAGTCCAGTGACTCTTTGCCCCCATCACTAGATGTTATGGTTTTTGTGTTATGGGGCCTGTGGCCATGACAGATGGAGAACCTATAAATTACACCACATTTCCTTCCACGTAGCTTGCATATAACTAGAAATGAAATTGGTTCCTCGTTCAGAGATGTCGTCTTTAGGGAAACCAACTCTGGTGAAAATGCCCAGGAGTGCCCTGGCAACCACCTTGGCTGTTATGGTCCTCAGGGCAGGGGTATAGCCTCAGGGTACCTGGTGGCATGATCTACCAGGATGAACCTGTGTCCACCTGATGTGGAAGGATCTAAGGGACCAACAATGTTGATGCCCACCCTCTCAATCGGTGGGCCAACCACTGGCAAAGGCTGCAGTGGGGCAATGCCACTGCCTCCAGTCTTGCAAGACAACTGACAATTGGGACAGGTCTTGCATTGAGCTTTCACTTCTACTCCCATCCTGGACCAATAAAAGTGGGCTGAGAGCCTTTGCTTGGTTTTCATTGTGCCAAGATGACCAGCTAAGGGCACCTCATGTGCCAACTGCAAAAGGAAGGGCCTGTGTACCTGGGGTACAACCAACCTCTTGACTGCACCTGGTTCAGGCTGATTGGGCTCACTGTAAAGGAGCTCACCCTCCCAATAAATCTTAAATGACCAAGGCACTTCACCTTGTGCCTGGGCCTGGACCTGTTTTCTTAGACCCTCAAGAGAGTGGCACTCTCTTTGACCCTTACATAAATCCCCACTAGAGGGCCCACCTTCAGCCAGCAGGTATTGACGTTCAGGGTGATCTTCTGCCTTGAGTAGCACTCCCCGAGCGGGGTCCTCCGGCTCTTCTCCCTGTGGAATAGAGTCAAGGGTCTCCACTGGGCCTAGTCCCGCAGGAGCTGGGATCACCGTGGGCGTTGCTAAAACAGCTGGAAGAGCAGAAGCCCCCTTCACAGAGGGGGCCTTTCTTACTTTTCCTCTTTAGCCTTTGGTCTCCCCTTTGGCTTGAGCTGACTGTAAGTCAGACCCTGTTGGACCTGTGACCTAGTGACTGGAGCAGTAGTCTGAAATTAACCCCATCTCTACCAAGTCATTACCCAAAAATGTTTTGGCAGGCACATTGCCCTGAACCAGGATAGGGAGCTTTGCTGTCTTATCATCAATCTGAATGGTGACTAGGGCTACAGGAGACATTTTGGGAGTCCCACCAGCTAACCTAGTGGTTCTCAGAGGAGCACCTACATAGTCCTCTGGCCTGAGTAGGGTCCTGTCCACCACTGTCATGCTATCCCCAGGGTCTCTAAAACCAGTGGAAAGCTGGCCATTAATGAGGACACCTCTTAGAAATCTTCTAGTGTTCTGTGGGATAGTGGCCAGTACTTCTGAGTACTGGTCCCAGGCCCCAAGGGACACTAAGGAAATATCTACAGGTGTGCCAAAGGTTATTCCCGGAGAGGAGGGGAGGACAGTGGCCTACGCCTCAGGCATAGAGTAAGGGTAGGTCAGGCTGACAGCCTGGACACCAAGTACCTTTGCACTTGGGATCACCTTTTTGGAAAGTCCAAGGCCCCACAGTCCCAACAGATGCCAGGAATGCGGGGAACTGTATTGGATCCACAGGTGCCTGCTTTGCAGCAGTAGCACCACTACTCTTTCTCCCACCCCTATGAGACTTATCCCCACTAGATGTTTGGATCTTAGAGGGAGAGTGTTAGGCATATTCAGATGTGGTTTCTTCTTGGACTCCTCAGCCTTCTGAGTGGTCCCTTTTCTTTGTCCTTTTCCTTCCCAGTGGGGTCCTAAAGGGACACCCTGTGGGAGACCCACTTACCAGCCAACTTAAAGGGATCCTAAATATTCTGTTCAGCAATGTACTGATGCAGCTCTGGTGAACAAGCCTCAGAAACGTGTTAAAAAAAACAAGAGGTGTGACAGTTCAACAAAAGACTTGGCTTTGTAACCATCAACCCACCCCATCATATTCATATGTGCAGCACACACCCAATCAAACCAAGACATGTCTTGCCAAACTTGCCAATCAAATCAGCTTTCATGCACTCATACTGGCCTCTTTCTTCCACACTCAGTTTCAGAATACAGTCATAACCAGTCTGAGGTACTCTACTTAAGAAACACTTTGCCCAATCTCTGTCGTAAATCTCCCTCCGTCTCACCTGTGATCGGGATCTCCCTTGTTCGGCCGCAGGATTCTTCCTGTGGATCGTTCGGGTCTTGAATAGGCTCACCCGAGCCTCGTCAGGTTGCAGGACGCGTTCAGCGTTCCGGGAAGTTTGTGGTTCCAGGGTATCCAGGATAGCGATGAACGAGTAAGTACGGGGGAAAATCCAGGAACAGGATAAAAGGCAAGGAAGGAAGTAAGAGGATCAAAGGGAACTAAAGTAGAGAGTAAGCACACGTCGAGTCACTACCGAAGATAGCGTTGAGACGCACGGACCCGCAGGGGCGTGACCAATTTATAGTACGTGCCACGACGTGAAAGCTAGTGCATAGCACGTAGCTTGGTATGGCCATGTTGGGAGGAACAAGGAGTACAAGCCCTTCGTGACAATGACCATGAGGTCCAGAAGGGGCAATTTCGCCGGGTCATGACAATCTCTATGGCCAACATCATGGATACCACAAGCCATTTCAAATGCTTATATCTATTGGAAGATATCAGAACCCTCCACATACACACCAACCAAATCTTTCATAAACTTGGTTGCAGGAGACCTGACACTCTCAACTGGGTTGGCTAAAGTTTCGACTTTATCTTTCTGTAGCTGGATTCTCTGACATTCAGTATATCTGTCTTTGAGTTTGAGATCTGTCTTTGTGTATTACTTGTGCCAACTCTTCCCTCTTCAACTCAACTTCAGTCTCTAACTTTGTGTATTCAAAGGCCAATTCCATCCTTAATTAATAACTAAAGTTCAAGGGCTCTGCCTGAAGAAGTAATGATGTGTTTTGGAATAGATGTGACAGTAGAGGTGGCAATCCCAGTGTCAACATCTGTGACTTGAACAGGGGTAAGGACACCATCAGAGCCTCCCCCAGTTACATCATGTTTGTCACAATCTGCCTAGAAATCCACAGGGGCAGCAATAAGCTCTGCCCTAGACCTATCTACAAAATCTACTTCTCTCACTTCACAAGCACTCTTGATTGTCATGGTCATGAAGTCAGGGGCACAGGCATGCAGGGGTTGCATGCACAGGAGACCTGGGTGGACACTGTCCTGGCGCCTTTGGTGCCAGGCTCATGAACAAAAGTAAACAAGAATATTCATTTAACACCAAAAAGCTTTTATTATGGACAGCACTTCAGATGCATTAACCTTGAACATTCCACCCATTAAGCAGGATGCATTAACCTTGAACATTCCATCCATTAAGCAGCCCCAAGTGTATTCTTGGGTGTGGCTGTTAATGGATTGCCTTCGCACATGCTCACTCTCTAGGAGCGTGCCCACGATCTCAGCTATATAAGCTGCCCCGATCCTCAAGACAGACGCTTCGCGTTATTCTGCACTTGCAAGAAGCGTAACGCTCACGGTCGCCTGAGGTCAGACTTACCTTTGAAGATCCAACTTCCTGGATATCCTGCTTCCTGCCAGCATACTTACCAACTGGGGGAAGCTGTTCTTACCTGTACATCTCTTCGGCGAACCAAGTATTCATCTTTACACTTTCCCGAACGGCGAAATCTTCATCTTGGCACCGCAGCACGACGCGCTCCTGCAAGGAAAAATAGCAGACAAGGTTAGACATCGAAAAAACAGTCAGTTTAAGGTTGCGCTTCACAATACTTCACGCTTTTCCTTAAACCATCACTTACCTGCTGTCGAACATTGCGGTAGCATCCATCTTCCACCCGGCCGCGTCTTCCGTCTCACAGCTGCATTGAGGCCGCATTTCCATCTAAAGGAAGAAAACAGAAGGGAGACATTATTGCGGGCATAAATAGGAGCAACATATAAAGACATTAAACAGAACGACCAGCATCACAAGAGCTCAAGAAAGACTTACCAATCATAAGGAGAAGCATAGTCGCAGCTGGACTGAACTAGCTCCCATTCAACGCGCCCCTGCCAGAAGTAGCAGGACGGAGAGCTTATCTTCCATAATTCACAGGAGCAGTATCATCACGTACAACCGCTCACAGCTTTTCTACTGAGGGAGAGGCCTGAAGGGGGTGATTCAAGTTCAGGGAGGGCTGCAACCGTCCCCCAACGTCTCCGCAGAGACCAGGTGAGCGTAACATTAATAGCCTCTAAGCTCATCCTAGTCAACTTACCATTTGCAATAGTTTCCATTGTTTGTAGTGTAGTTATCAGCATATAATAGGGAAGAAAGGCAGGTTAGTTATGCACCATGGCAGAATGCTTTCTTTAGACTAGATTTACAATTCTGTGAGAGGATCCCCCACCTGGGCAACATGTAATGGAAAAGTTAGGGAGTCATTTATCTTGTCTTTTACAGCTGAGTCCAATAATGTTCAATAACCCTCTGCTTTCTTTTAAAAGGTTCTACAACCCCCAAAGCACCTGAGAGGCCACAGGAGAACAGGATGCACAATGAATCTGGGACCCCTGGAGGACTCCTGAGGCTAGAAGAGGCTCGTCCTCGTCATAGTACCTTTGGTGCTTTGTTAGGCGAAGTGGCGGAGTGTCTCGGTTTCACTTGGCGATTCCCTCCAAGGATGGACCCCCATTGGAAGAAGGAGCTAGTGGGATGTTGAGTCTGCAAGAAGAAGGCAACCAAAGTCTTTCTGAATTGCAGAAGTTTGGCTCTTCGCGGTGCTCTCCTTTGGTCGATGATTTCTCTGACTGTAGAGGTCCTCTGAAGATGAAACTTGCTGTCGGCTCCTTAAAGGCTTGGCAGATGAGGCTAAGACTGCTGGAGACCTTTGATGACTTCTGGCAGCGACAGGTGCATAGGTCACTTTTGATGTTGAGTTTTGGATTTACACAGTTGTCTGACTTTCGGTTCTTCGGTGCTGCAGCTGCAGCACTGACTTCTGGATGTCTTCTGGTGACCTAGACTCAACCACTGGAGTGGACCTCGGACCCTCACCAAGTCTGGACCCTCGGGACATCTTGTTTAGCTTCTAGTGGCGGGAAACCCACCGGCCAACCTTCCTCTGCATTCATTGCCTCTGGACTCTCTCCGGCAGGAAAAAGTGGTCAGTGTTGATGGCGAGGATGTCAATTGAAATGTTCTTAGGCAGTTTGGAACTTTCGCAGCTCCTGATGTCCAGCAGCACTATGCCAGGGTACCCCCTTTTTCTGGGTGGTAGATTGCAACATCTTCCAGCCGTCACAACATGATCCTACAGATCCTGGGAAACACCAATGGACTTCTCTGATTCGAGATGTCTGGGCACTCCTCTTCAGGATTTACGAAGATCCCTTCTCGGAACGGCAGGCACACAGGACTTGCTTCCAGGGTACTTTGATGAAGAGCAGCAGCTTTGCACAATGGTCTCTTGTAGTTCAGGGAGAGGTCTCCTTTGCAGGTCCTCTCTGGATCAGTCCTTGGGAGACATGACAGCTTTCGGATTACATTGAAGAAATTGCATCAGCAGACTTCTCTTCCAGCTGGGCTTCAAAGAACAGCTTCTTCTTGCTTCCGCTTCTGAATACATTGGTGAGTGAGAGGTCCCCAGATAGACCTATCTGTTCCTCATTCACTCTGTCTGAGCCAGGCTCAGTCAGCCAATCACATAGAAGGGCATTCATTCAGCAGGCAGCCAATCAGGCTCCCAGGCATTCAGGCTATTCACTCCACCCAGACACTCCAAACTCCATTCATACAGGTCCCACCACAAGGATGTACCCACAACACAAAGCCCCTGGAAAGGCTCAAGTCAGTCTAACAGAAGGCAGCCCCGAGCCATATATGGTGTTTCCACCCAACAGCCACTCAGGAGGAAGGAAACAGAGACAGGGCTTCTGAGGACTTTGGGAAACAAGGTAAAATGCAATAGAAACCAAGAGGCCACAGTGGCCGTCTTGCCTTTGTTCAGGAATTCACTGATTCCTATGGCAGAACCTGGATGTCCCAAAAATGGAGGACACTCAGAACCACCACCAAGTTAGCATGTAGTAGACACCAGCCCATACCCTGCCAGGCAACACACAGGTGCCCAAAAACACAGATAAGGGGTGCAAGGGTGTACCCCCATCCATGGATGCCATAAGGGTATCCCATGGGTGTTGTTCACCAAAAGGAAGCATGAAGAGCTGCACTGCCAGAGGTCCAGGCTGGAACTCAGTGGCAGAAAACATAGAGAACACACACACAGAAGTCATAGGACAAGGACAGGAGGCCCCGTCCCTCCATAAGGCATTTCCAGCATCACTATACTCAACCTAGAACATGCTTTTTTTAAATAAAGAACGCCCTGAGGAGATCAAGGTGTTCCCCATACATTTAACATTTGATGCTTGAATGAGTAGAATATGTCAAATGATGGACATATTATCCCTTGTTGGGCTCATAGATTGAATATGCACGAATGATCATTTAAAATCACATACGTTTGTAAAATACAGTGTGGTAAATTAACCCCACTACCAAACAAGTCTGTGAAAAACAGTGTGGTCATTACATTTTTGTTTTTTCAAATGACAAGTCATGTGGTGGAAGTGGTTACTTTCCTTTTCCTTTTAAACCATGTTTTTTGGTTGTTGAGCACCAGTTAAAAATAATCACAGCCTGGATGAAGCTAAGCAACTTTTATATTTTATGAAACATATACTCTTTGTTTTTTATTAAATCAATTTCACATGAAAATGTTTGCTTTACAGTGTTTATTTATTTGAAATCATGACGGAATAGATTAATTCTTTCATAAAACCTCTAACAAGGGTCTGAGTGAACGAACTGCGAATCGTAAGGGCATACTTAAATTTGAGCCTTCTCCTGTGTTGGCAGAGGGGTGCCTGCATTCCTTTGCACGTCACTAAGATGGACTTAGCTCTTGCTGCCCTCCACCTTCACAGCAGATGCAGCTGCAAAAATCACACAGTGGGGTCTAAGGAAACACTGCTCGTTCCAGCGTCAAACAATTGTGGGATGTAGATCAGGTCCCGGGGAATAATTGAGGCTGGTGTAGATCGTCAGATTCTTTGCCATTTTTTCCTGTAGTCTGTTGATGAGAATACACAACCTGTGAAGATATAAGTCTGACACTTTTGGTTAAGTCCCTAAAATACTCCCTAAATTCTTCACCAAGGATCTGTGCAGATTGATGTGCATCTGACGCTGTGCGTACAGGTGAGAGTGGTGTATGTAACCTACGCCCAGTCACAATCTCATGAGGACTAATGTGGTGATATTCCCCTGGCTGATTCCTCAAATAAAAACATAACAATTGGTCGTCAATAGTGCCAGTTCTTGTGCAAATTAGTACATAGTTTATAGAGACGTACCTTAAGCACTCCTTTCAGCCTCTCTACAATCCCGTTGGCTTGAGGGTGGTACACTGAACTTAACCTGTGCATGATCCCTAAGAGCGAAGTAATTTCTGCGAACAAGGCATTAAAGAAGTGGGTCCCATTGTCAGACTTCAGGACCTCACAAATTCCCAACACTGGAAATACCTACCTCACCAAAAAGGTTGCTGCAGACTTGGAATCAGGGTGTATGCAGGGACCAACCTCAAGTCATCTGGGAAAATTGGCAAAAAACAACTATGAGGTAACAACAGTTATTACATTTCTGCACCATATCTATGAAATTAACATGGAGTTCCCGAAATGGCCCAGGGGTCCCCGAAAAAACTCCCCTTAGTGACCTCATGGTATTTCCAGGATTGAATTCCCGACAAACTATGCAGTTCCCTTCAAATCTGCTTACCTGTTCCTGGAGGTTTCATGAGAACCATTCCTTCTGGAGCTCTGCTGCAATTTGTCACCTAGAAGTGTGCAACGGTAGTGTAGTTGCTCTAGAGCCACAAGAAGCAGCTATGCAGGCATTACTACCTTCCCCGTAAACTCATGTCACCACACCAAATCCGTGGGTAAGAGGGCACATCCTCTCTTTGCCCAGAGCTCCTTTTCATCCGTAGGTGCTTTCTCTTGCATCGCCATAATTTGAAGCAAAGGGACTTCAGTGTACAGGGCTGGCAACTGTATCTGCTGGGACATGGTTTCCATTTTCTGGGGATCTGGGAACAGCAAATATGTGGCTTCTTTCACCCCCCCTGTGTGCGGCATCATTTACAAGCGCTATTGGATTAGTACGGTTAGTGTGCAAAGTGCATTTAACAATCCCTACCTCTGTGGACAGTGGTAGTGCTTTAATAAATCTGGACAGCAGTGCAGCATGCTGGACCGGGGTCCCGTCACATCTCCTAAACCCCCTTCTCTGCCACCTTGGTAAGTCTGAATGCACAGTGACAGTTACATACGCATAGCCAGAATAAATAATGACTCCTTACTCATTTCTAGCATCTCTACAAGTGCCACTAGTTCCACCGCTTGCACGGAGTAATGTGAAGGCAACCGTTTCCTTGTATTCCTCCTCCACAAGGCCCACAACGGCCGTACCTGTATGCTTCTCGCCAGCATCCTGATTGATTGTCGAGGACCCATTAACAAAAAGTACCTCACCTCCCTCCAAGGCATCCTCCTTAACATTCATCTTCTCTTCCGCTTCTCCCGCATAGGTCACACAATCTTGGACAATGTCATCAGATTTCACTGGCTCGCCTACAAATATCGCAGGATTTATTAGGTGACACTGTACGGGATGTATCAATGCATTTGATAGGATAACCTCATACCCGAGACTCTCTGGGTCGTCAAAGTCGACTTGGACTTTTCTAAGATCGCAAAGACTATGCTCCATGTACAATGTCACTGGGCAACCCATAGTAATGGTTGAAGACTTTTGAATCACAAAAGCCGCTGCCATTAAAGCCTGTTCACAAGGAAACAGTCCTTGCATCACTTGGTCTAGAAGTCTGCTGTAGTATGCTAAAGGTTTATGGCCTACTGATGTTTGCTGGGCCAAGACTGCTGTCATTACTTGCCCTTTTGAATGAGAAAACAGATTAAATGTTTTTTTGTAATTCGTGGTTGCCAAGACCGGAGCATTGCTGATCGCAGCCTTGAGTTCACGAAAGCAAATCATCATCTCTTCAGACCATTCTTTCTGACCCTTCCCTTTCGGCGCTTCCTTATGTCCCTGCAGTAAGGGCCTCCCATAACTAGAGTAGTCAACGATCCACGATCTACAATAGTTACAGAGTCCCAAAAACTGCTGCATTTGTTTCATTGTGACCGGTTGAGGCGTATTCTGAACGGCAGTGGCTCTCTCTGGCATTACCTTCCTTCCTGCGGGCGATATCACTTGCACCAAATATACTACCTCTGTCTGGCAGTATTGCAATTTTCATTGGTCCTCTTTGTACTCCTCCGCAACAGGGTGAGGAGTATTATTAAATCTCTCTGACACTGCCCTTTTGAAGTGTTACAGACTAGCAAATCGTTCACATACTGAATGACTGTGCTAGACATATGCACATTTCCTAAATCAATTTGAACCACCCTGTTCAAAACACTCAGAGATTCACAGTACCCTAGATGCAACCTTGTATGTTCGAATTTCTGATGACGATATGTAAACGCTGTGAGGTACTGAGAAGCGTGGTGTAAGGGGACCGAGAAAAATGCATACTTTAAATCAATCACTGGGAAGTGGGTCTACCCAGTAGGGATATTACAGAGAATGGTAGCAGGATTCGGTACCACCAGGAATTCCACCTCAACGATATTATTGAGAGGGCGCAAATCCTGGACCGTCCTCCAACTGGACCCCTTCGCTTTCTTTACAGGGTAGATGGCAGTGTTACATGGAGACACAGAAGGCTGTATTATGCCTTTGTGCCTAAATTGACAAATGGTCCTGATAGTGTAGTTGGGGCTGGACCCAGCACCAGTAATGTAATTGCTGCCACTACAGTGGCTAGTGTTGAGGATGTGGACGAAGAAAGTGCATCCTCTGTAATTCCTGCTCTGACTTCCTCAAATGCTGAAGCATTGGACAATTTGTAAAAGGACACACTTAGGCTCAAAGAGAAAGTGCTTGAGTTTGAAATGGCCAAATTGGAAATTGAGAGATTTGAAAAGCACAAAGACAGGGATCACCAGCTGAAGCTTGCCAAGATTCAGGCTTCAAAGGGTTCTTCCAGAGGATCTGGAGATGGTTCTGGGTTCTCTTCACATCCTAGGTTTCCTAAAGATCTCTTGAGTATGTATGTAGAGAAGAATGACATCATTGACTCGCTTGTAACTTTTGAGTATGCATGTCAGGTACAAGGAGTGAGTGATGCTGACAGGATTGCATGGCTGATCTGCAGACTGCCCCATTCTGGCTGCAGTGCCATTATGGAAATGTCAAAGGCTGATAGATTAGACTTTGCAAAACTGAAGCAATCTCTGATCCTCAAGTTTGGGAAGACTCCTGCCCACTACCTGAGGAGGTGTAGAGAATACAAAAGAAAAGAATGTATGACCAATGTAAGTTTTGTTGCAGGTTCTTTGAAGAACCTGTGTGGCTGGAAAGAAGGCTCACAGGCAACCACCATTGAGGGCAAGATCAATTTGGTCATGCTTGAACATATTTTTGCCTCTTGTTCCCGATAGGCAGCATTTGGCTGACTCCAAGGAGTTAAATCCAAAGAGGCTAGCCATTGCTGCTGACTAATGGGTATCGAATAGAGTGTCCATAAGGACAAGCCTGCTTCTGGTAAGCAGGAGGAGGGAAAGAAGCAGAAGGAGAAAGAGGGTGATTACAGATAAAACTATGCCCAAGAAGGCCCACAAAAAGTTTAATAAGGGGAAGTCATCAGAATCAGGTCAGGGTAGTGGGACTATCCCTCCAAGCATGTGAGTGGTTACTCTAAGCCTCCCTATGTGTCAAGTACCAGTGGGACCTGTTACACTTGTGGAGCAAGTGAACACAGGAAGGAGGACTCCAAATGTAAGGGTAAGACCGTGGGGGTCCACTCTGCCAGTCTGGCTTTCTCTTAGTATGAGGAAGAAGAGGTGTCAGCGGTGTCCTTCCCTTTAGACTGCATGCCCTCAGAGGAAGAGTCTGAAGTTAGTCTAGATTCCTTGGAAACTAGTTGTGGTTGAGCATTGGCTCCCCTCCCAATCCTACTGCATAGTGATAATTCTTATGAGGATAGTGTTCAGGTAGGAGGTGTAACTACCTCTACTGTTAGGAACACTGGGCCCAGTCCTACTAATGTAGCTTCCTTCATGGTAAACCCACAGGTTCTTGCTAGAGTTCCTGTGGGGGATACTCAGTAATCCACCCGGTCCGCAGGGGTGTAGCCCTGATCTTCCCGGAATGGATTCCTGTCTCTGTCATTCCTATGCAGACCTACTCTTTTGAATGCCTTGTCTGCAGGCTTTCTCTATCTCCGGGCCACTTTATTACTGTGGCTACTATCTATCGGCCATCTGGTCAGATCACCACCTTCCTCTCTGAGTCGGCAGACCTCTCCTCCTCCCTACTGGCCTCGGCCACTCATCCACGCAACATCCTCCGAAGGAGCAGGAGGGTCCTGCACTGCTGGAGCAGTTGCCCCCTCTCCCCCACCGAATCCTGAGCCCCCTGCTACAAGGTAGGCCTTGGGGAATTTGTGCCATACGGGCCTCGAACGGCAGTTCCTTCGACAAGTGAGTCGATATTTCACTGCATTAGCCGACTCCAGTGTAGTGAATGCACCGCCTTATTTATTTGGGCCAAATTGCTATATTTGCAGCGATTCTTGGCATTTCCCCACTGCCACCATACCTTGCACACGAGGAAGCCGACTCCAAGATCGCCGACGGCTTCCCCGGTGCCTCTGCCTGACCTGCCTTGCCTGTCCCAACCACCCCTCGTGCCCGATTGGCCCACAGTGCTTTTTGTTGTCCAATCCATCGCCAGTAGGCGATCGCCGGTCCCACCCACGAAGGACCACACACCAAGGACTGTTTCCTGTCCTGCACCCTCATCCACGCAACATCCTCCGAAGGAGCAGGAGGGTCCTGCACTGCTGGAGCAGTTGCCCCCCCCCCACCGAATCCTGAGCCTCCTGCTACAAGGTAGGCCTTGGGGAATTTGTGCCATACGTGCCTCGAACGGCAGTTCCTTCGACGAGTGAGTCGAGATTTCACTGCATCAGCTGACTCCAGTGCAGTGAATGCAATGCCCTATTTATTTGGGTCAAATTGCTATATTTGCCGCGATTCTTGGCATTTGCCCACTGCCACCATACCTTGCACACGAGGAAGCCGACTCCAAGATGGGCAACGGCTTCCCGGTGCCTTTGCCTGACCTGCCTTGCCTGGCCCAACCGCCCCTCGCGCCCGATTGGCCCACAGTGCTTTTTGTTGTCCAGTCCATCGCCAGTAGGCGATCGCCGGTCCCACCCACCAAGGACCACAAACCAAGGGCTGTTTCCTGTCCTACACCTGTCCATGCCTGTCCCTGCCTCCTGCCAGCCACTATGCTTGACGCCGACCTCGCTAGCCCAAGGTACTGCTATCCTTGCCGGGCTATATAATAAAGCCTTACCAGGCCCTACAACTCTGTTCGAGTGCCCCCTGCTCTAGGCACCCGCTGCTACCTCTGCCACCTAAACGCCCAGTGATCCACACGCCACCCACCAACACGAACTGTGAGTAACAGATCAAACTTGCTTCACTCGTAAAACCTGCGACGCCACGATCAGCATTCCGGAATGAACCCTCATCAGACTTTGTCGCCATTGACGCACTGTAATGATCATTGCACACATGTACCCATACTTTCTCAACCCTTCCCTAAGCCTAGCTCAACAGCAGGCCACCTATATCTTATTATCACTCTCCACTGCACATGCCTGGCCCCCTGTCTAGTACCCTGCCGGATACATCTCCATAGCACACCAGTTAGCTGTGTCATATTTACACTGCTCGCTGGCAATCTCCCTCATCCTGTCCCTTCTGCATCATTACACCTCAAAAGATAGAAATGTTAATGTCTTTGCATGATGTTGCCCCACTGCATTTTAGCCAAATGTACTATTTTGAATCTAGGTTTTGCCCCACTGCATTTTAGCCAAATGTATTATTTTGAATCTAGGTGTTGCCCCACTGCATTTTAGCCAAATGTATTATTTTGAATCTAGGTGTTACCCTACTGCATTTTACCCAAATGTATTATTTTGAATCTAGGTGTTGCCCCACTGCATTTTAGCTTAAGTGTTTTACTTTGATTCTAGGAGTTGCCCCACTGCATTTTAGCCAAATGTATTATTTTAAATCTAGGTGTTACCCCACTGCATTTTAGCCAAATGTATTATTTTGAATCTAGGTGTTACCCCACTGCATTTTAGACAAATGTATTATTTTGAATCTAGGTGTTGCACCACTGCATTTTAGCTTAAGTGTTTTACTTTGATTCTCGGAGTTGCCCCTCTGCATTTTAGCCAAATGTATTATTTTGAATTTAGGTGTTGCCCCACTGCATCTTAGCTTAAGTGTTTTACTTTGATTCTAGGTGTTGCCCCACTGCATTTTAGCTTAAGTGTCTTACTTTGAATCTAGGTGTTGCCCCACTGCATCTTAGCTTAAGTGTTTTACTTTGATTCTAGGTGTTGCGCCACTGCATCTTAGCTTAAGTGTTTTACTTTGATTCTAGGTGTTGCCCCACTGCATCTTAGCTTACGTGTTTTACTTTGAATCTAGGTGTTGCCCCACTGCATTTTAGCTTAAGTGTATTATTTTGAATCTAGGTGTTGCCCTATAGGCCTGCCCCCTACCCAGGTCAAACTAGCTATCTGCAAGCCACAGCCTGTGTTGCTCATCCAACTAGTTCTACAACTCAGACCACCAGCACTGCGTATCCTTGTAGCCAGACCATGATCACCTGGTTCGTTCTTATCATGTTCCCCTTCTGGGTCACGCTGGACAACGTACCTTGCAGCGGTAATAACTACATAGCCTTCAAGGACGGCCTAGCCAAACTTGGATGTCCAAGACACTACCCCATTCCCTGCCCCACGCCCTTCCTACCACCTCTGCCCTCCTTCCCACCCACTTACCACTTGCCTTCTACCTCCCCCATAAACACTGGCCTCCCAGCCAACGCTAACAGAACCCACAGCCACCTTAGACCCAGTGTTCCAGGCAGTGCCTCACCCATTACTAAGCCTAACCACACCAAACTGAACACTAAACCCCCTGCCCCACCTAAGCCTCCTGGACCTACCCCCACTATCACTCCTAACCTCACAGCCCGCAACAATAGACTAGACACTAGGCTCCCCATTACAACTAGCAGGCCTACTGCCAAATCCAACAAGAAGCACAAGGCACCTTATAAGCCCAAACCACTCCCACTAAAAGGAGCCTTACTTAATGTCAGACCCCTTGCTGCCCACCCTACAGAAATCGCCGACATCATTCTAACTAATGATCTTGACTTCCTAGCCTTAACAGAAACCTGGATTCATGAAGCGTCCGGACCATACTTATCGCTAGCCATCCCTGACAAATACACTATCCTCAGAGCTGATAGACCCAACGCCAGGGGAGGAGGCGTAGCGATCATCTCCAAATCTTCCTTAGACTTTAGATCAGTCTCCTCAGTGTCACTCAAGTCTTGTGAGCTACTTACAGTCAAGTTGCAAACCTCCCCCACAAGCACGATCACCTTTCACCTCATATATAGACCCCCAGGCCCTCCTGGGGTCTTTGAAGAAGACATCACATCTCTCATTGCTGAAAACTCCAAGCCATCAGCACAAATTATTATCCTCAGAGACCTTAACCTTGGTTGCCACTACCCTAATGACGCCCCTGCTGCATCCTTAGCTAATGCCCTAACAGAACATGGCTTTGTACAACTTAATGTCCTCCCCAGCCACCAGAAAGGAAGAATTATCGACTGGGTAGCGACCTACAACTGCAACACAATCTGTAAGGACCCCCAACCTCTTGCATGGACGGATCACTATCTCATCCTTCTTGAGGTTGACATTAATCATGTAGCACCCAAAAAGTGCCCCATGGAACCAGCCTGTCCTACCAGAAACAAACGCAACATTACTGCTGAGGCCCTACTACCCCTGGTCCTAACCACCCTCAACGCACATCCAGCCAATGCTGATCTAAACTTACTGATTGACACCTTCAATGACTCCATGGCCAATGCGATGGATACCATTGCCCCTCTGAAATTGCGCAAAGATAAACCAAGAGCTCATCTGAACTCGTGGTACACCCCCGAACTCAAGTTACTCAGAAAAAAGAAAGCTAAGGCACAACTCCTATGGAAAACCAATCCCTCTGCGGAAAATAAATCAAATCTTACGAATATATCTTCTTTATATAAAAGTGAGATAATTCACACCAAAAAAGATGCATACAACATCAGGATTGATCAGGCAGAGTCCTGCACTAAAGAATTATTTAAAATTCTAAAATAACTAGAAAATCCCAATTCACCTACAGACACCTGCTTGAAAGACACACCTTGGTGCACCAGCATCCAAAATGCCCTTAACAACAAACTAAAATTGAGGACAAACTTCAACAACTCTCCAACAACAAGTTTATCAACCCTAGCTCACCAACGCCCATCGATACCAAATCGGTCTTCACATTCAAGAAATTAACTACGGTAGAAGTTCAAAAAATCATCACCTCCTTAAAACCCTCGAACTGCAAAGGGTACAGCTGTCCCGTCCAAAACATAAAAGTCGCAGCTAGAGATCTATCCCCCTTCATCACTAAACATATCAACCTATCATTCATCAATAACTCAGTCCCCAGCAACCTAAAACAATCATGGGTTCTCCCACTCTTAAAAAACAATCACTGGACCTAGCCATACCCACCAACTACAGACCCATCATCACAGTCCCATTCCTATTGAAAATCCTGGACAGAGTCGCCTACCTCCAAATTCATGAATATCTGGAATCCAACCAACTGCTAGGAATACGTCAATCTGGCTTCAGACCTCAACATGGAACAGAAACTGCCCTTTCAAAAGTCAGATTGATGAAATCGAAGACAAAGTCAGATTGATGCAAGCAAAGACAAAGGTAATGCCGCGATCCTACTCCTCTTAGACCTTTCAGCGGCCTTCGATCTGGTCGATCACAAAATCCTCTGCAGCCACCTAGCCACCGCAGCTCACTTCTCTTCCTCTGCCATCACATGGATACAATCCTTTTTGGCAAACCGAACCATGCAGGTTTTCTCTACAACAGCTGCAGCAAACCCCATCACTATCTCATGCGGGGTCCCACAAGGCTCCTGTTTCTCGCCCACTTTGTATAACATATTTACAAAGCCACTTTTTGACCAACTGGACCGTCTGGGTGTCACCTACATGAATTATGCAGATGACACCTAGCTACTCCTCACCATCACAGGCAACTACCATGCAGACGTCACCTGGATTAATGAACTATTCTCCATCATTCAGGCATGGATGGCCTCTCATGTCCTTTGCCTGAATGATGGGAAGACGGAGCTCCTCCTTGTCGGCTCTCCCAGTAACCTGTCTAAACGTAATCCGAATGACAACAACATCATTATTGATGGTCACACCATCCCTATTGCCAAAAGCGTGAAAACCCTCGGCTTTTACCTTGATGCCAAGTCTAACCTTTCCAAACAAACTAACATGATCGCCTCAGCCTCCGCCTACACCGGCAAGCTTATTAGGGCCAGTAGACCCTTCCTATCATCTAATAGTTGCCTCACTCTTGCTAGAGCCCCCATACAGTCCAAATTGGACTATTGCAATAGCCTGTACCTAGGTGATAACCAATCTATAATTAACAAATTACAGGTACTTCAAAACAACGCACTACGTGCAACACTTAACATCCCCAGGCGAGAGCACATCTCCACTGCTAGGAAATCGTACAAATGGCTCTCCATACGACAAAAGATTTATTTGAAAACCATTTGCCTCACATACAAGGCATTAAACCACCTAGCCCCACCATATCTCACTAATAAATTTACCATGAAACCCACCACCAGAACTACTAGATCCTCCAACACTTTATGCTTGACAGTGCCTAGATTCTCCTTAAAAAGAGCTGGAGGTGCCAGTTTCACAGTACTTGCCCCCCAACTCTGGAACACCTTACCACTCAACATTAAAACTATTGAGTCCTTCCAGATCTTCAGGAAACATGCTATCGGTTGGCTCCTGAACAAAGAGTAGCACCAGAGATATGTGGGTACACCTCCTTCTGCTTAACTATGTTTGTGAACTCTGTAAACTGTTGTATCTTGAAATTGTAGTACCCCCCCAGATATGTGCGTACACCTCCCTCTGCTTAACTATGTTTTGTTTGTGTACTCTGTAAATTGTTGTATATTGAAATTGTATATATCACACTATGTAACCGTCTTCTTTAAGCGCCCTTCTACCGATGGGTTTGGAGCGCAATACAATTAAATAAAACAAACAAACAAAACAAACAAAATCCTCCTTCTTGGGGACCTCAATATCCATCTGGATAATCCCTGCTCCTCCTCTGGACTCTTGCGTGACCTCTGCGATTCTCTCTCTCTCTCTTTCTATTCTCCCCTCTGGCCCGACTCACTCTGCAGGACACACACTTGATGTTTTGATCTCCTCTGACCTCCCCTTCACTATCCCTGTGACCACTCCTCTCTCCTGGAGTGATCACACCCTCCTTTTCTCCCATCTTTCCCTCTCTACCCCTCAGGCCAAGCCAACTCCAACACTGCCACCTACCTTCTCGGCCATCCGACCCATGAAGCGCGTGTCAGTTGAGGCTTTCGCCTCCACTTTCTCTCCCCCTCCTCTGGCTGACTCACACCCTGACACAGCCCTTTCCATGCTCTACTCTTCTATCTCTGATAATCTGGATGCTCTTTCCCCTGTCATGAGGATCCGCTTGAAGCTCAAAGCCAAGTGTAATTCTTGGTACGACTCCAACCTAGCTACCCTTAAACGCAAGCATAGGGTGGCTGAGAGGAAATGCAGGCTTCCTGTGCATCCTCTGACAAACTGGCCTGCCGCCTGCTCCAAGGATAATATCGTCTCCTTGGTCCAAACTAAGAAGAGAGCCCATATCCAAGCCCGCGTCTCTGCGGCATCTAACAACTCGGCCGAACTCTTTAAGATCTGCAAGGAGCTGGCCAACCCTGCTACAGTCTCTACTTCTCCTGTCGCCTCCCAGACCCTTTGCAATGCCCTTGCCTCTCACTTCATCTCAAAAACCCAGGACATCCTGTCCACCCTTGCGTCCTCTCCACCTCTTCTGCCTTCTGTTTCTGCTAACTCTGGCCCTCCGGCAGCAGCCCCCCTCCCTCTTTCTCTTCCTTTCCTCTGTTCTCCCCTGGCGAGGTTTCTAGACAAGTCCGATCTATGAAAGTCTCATCAAAACAGGTTCTTCCCTGTTCGTCTAAAATCTTCCAGGACCAAATTGACACCCTCGCTCCTGCTCTGGCCGACTTCTGCAACCACTCCTTTGCCTCTGGAGCCATCCCCTCCCCTCTGAAGCACTCTCTTGTGCACCCTCTTCTCAAGAAACCCACAGCCGAACCCTTTTTTCTGTCTATCGCCCGATCTCCATCACGCCTTTCCTTGTCAAACTCCTGGAAAAGCTGACCATCTCCCAGCTAAGTCTTCACACTGACTCTGTTGGTTATCCGCATGACCATCAGTCTGGCTTTAGAGCTGCCAGAAGCATGGAAACAGCTCTCCTGAACATCCAGTGAAGACCTGCTCTCCAACCTTGACTTTAACATCCCTTCTGTCCTCATTCTACTTGATCTCTCTTCTACCTTTGACACAGTCAATCATGCCACCCTGCTCAACCGTCTCCTTGATAACCTGGGCATTATCGATCAGGCCCTGGCCTGACTGACCTCTTTCCTTTCTGATCAACCCTCGCAGGTCCAACTTGGGTCCTTCCTTTCCTCTATCTCACTCTCTACCTGTGGTGTTCCCCAGGGGTCTAACCTCTCTCCCTGGCTTTTCAACCAATACCTGGCAACCATTGCCCACTGCATTGCCGCTCTCTGCTCCAACTGCTTCTCTCATCTCTGACTGTCTGTATACTATCCAGGAGTGATAGTATACTGATCTCTGCCTCAATGCCAGTAAGACAGAGATTCCCCTCATTGGATCACATGCACCCTCCTTTCCTGTCACTCTCTGGCCGGCCTCCCTTGGCCCTCTTCCTGATCCCACCTGTGAGGCTAAGAACCTTGGGGGTCATATTCGACTCCACACTCCACTCCTTTTCTCCTGACATCTCTGATGCCTCCAAGAAGTCAAACTCCCAACTGCACCTCCTGAGAGGTATCCTTCCTTTCCTTTCCTTCCCCCAGAAGCTTACTGTCGCTAAAGCTCTGGTTCTCTCCAGGCTGGACTACTGCAACAGCCTCTTTCTAAATCTGCCTGCTTCTACTCTCCGCCCCTGCAAATCAGCCAGAACAGGACTGCAAGACTTGTCCTTGGCCTCATGCCCTGGGATCGTATATCTCCAGCCCTGAAATCTCTTCATTGGCTCCCAGTGGCTGCAAGGATTAAAGTCAAGACCCTTTGCATTGTCCACAAGGCTTTCTGGGGCCTGGGTCCAAAATACCTTCAACTCTCCCTCTGTAAATATCTTCCCACTCGAACCCTTTGCTCCTCCACCTCCAACTCCCTCAGGGTCAGTCACTCCTACAAGCAACAAGCTGGTGGCAGATCTCTTTCTTCTGCTGGGGCCTCCCTCTGAAACAGCCTCCCTCCCACTCTGAAACTTGAGGAGAACCATCTCCGGTTCCGGAAGCAACTCAAGACATTCCTCTTTGCTTCTGCCTTTGCTCTTCCTCTCCCCTGCTGATCTGTCTGCTTCGGCACCGTGCACCTGGTTTACCCTCTGATTTTGGGCCCGTCCACCCGCTCAGCCGCACTGGCTCTCGGCAACCCTTGCACTTGGATCTGTATCTGTAAACCCTACAGTTTGCTTACCTGCACTTATCAGACACCTCTTGTCTGCGCTCTAAACCTGCACTTGCCACCTTGTTGACTGCATTACCTTTTGTTGTTGTTATTATCCCTTGCTCAGCACTTTCCATCTCTCCCCTCTCCCTTGCACTTTCCCCCTTCTCTCTCCCCTATACCTGCATGTTCTCAATGTCACTGGGCCTAGTGAGATTGTTGTTTTGTCCTCCCTAGTTCTCCTCCCTTGCCTTGTCGCGCTCTGAAACACTTGTGTATGAGCGCCATACAAATAAAATATCATATCATATCAATGTTCCAGCAGCACCTGTCATTCAAGCTGTGAATAGAGAAATGGTCAGGGCATCTGTCAATATAAGAGGAGTGGTTCCTAGAAGAGTGCTGGGTGAGTTGAGTCTTCTAGACCTAGGTCCTGATAGACCCTCACCAGACCCTTCAAACACTAGGTCCCAGAATCAGGCTGTCTTTGCCAAGCCTAAGAGAAAGCATAGCCTAAGGGGAAACCCAGGTCCAGTGGAGTCGGAAACAGAGGCAGAGGGAAGGAGAATATTCCCCCTGCCTTACCTACAACTGATGTTGTGGTATTGGAAGAGTCCCTATTCCTAGTTTGGAAGAAGGACCCCCAGAAAACCTTGAATCATACGTGCCTCTGCAGCTGCCTAGTATACAGGTAGAGGAGAGTCCCAGGAGAGCAAGAAGTATGGGCCAACATAAAAGGAAACATGGTTAGGCCTATGGAGAAAGGCCTACTTCCAATGGGAGGATTCTCCTCCAGTAAAGCAAAGAGTTCAACAGGAAGGTGGGTTACTGGGTATTGGCATAGTTGACCTAATGCCAACATGACCTACTCCCATTTGACTGCATCTTTTTGTCCTAATGCGGTAGGTCAAATGGTACACTTTAATAAAAATATGGTTGCAGGATGGGGTAAGGGAATAGGTTGAGGTGGGAGGAAGTCAGGGGTGGTGCGGGGGGTCTCCCCCTGCTGTGGGGAGGTTGCGGGGTCCCCCTTGGCAGTAGGTAAAACAAATTAGGTCAAAAGAATTTGCTCAAATGGGCAGTAGGTTGTGTTTTTTAGGTCAACCAACCCATATCCGGTTACTGCAAAGTAAGCCCACAGAGCCTACCAGAGTAAATCTTGAGAGGTTTGAGTTTACTCAGGTTGTGAGGCCCTTCCTCCTACAGTTGGTGTGTGACATTCCCCTGGTGATGCATCCTAGTGTCCGGATGTCACCTGTGTGATCTAACACACATTCCGGCTGGCCCATGATGGGGGTCCCAGAGGAAAACAATGTAGGAGTCTCACTCTCTGTCACCAGGTTGACAGGAGTGAGAAAGGAATTCAGTTACGCCAGAGTTCACTTTTAGGAGTGGACTCATTACTACCAGAGACTAGGCCTGATTTTATTAGCCCTTTGACTCTGGAGACCTCAGACCCAGTGGAGGGATAGTGAAGTGACCTGTCAATCTTCACTGAGCTATCATCCACAGGATGGTTTGAGAGAGAGATCTGTCAGATCTCTCATGAGTTTGATTGGAGCTCTCAGTGAGCCACAGAGAAGGAGGTGGGACCTTCTCCTGTCAAACTTGTTCTGCAAATCCATGACCACCTGTCAGTGGTCTGGGCCTTGCCATGTTTCACAGCTTGGCAATGTAAACTATTCAGAAGGCCATGGTGGACCTGTCCAGGTTACCATGATGTTTCCTATGAATAATATGAAGGATTCTATCTTGAGAGATGGAATGCCAGTCCTGCCTAGGACTACAGGAAGGGAGCCAGAGACATCAGTCTCTCTACCTGCCCTGTGCTTCAGCGGTCCTGCTAATGGCTCCAGTGAGGATGGCCTAGTGTCTCCTCACCTGACCCCACATCAGCAAGGTGAGCTGGAGAGTTTGCTAAAGCAATCTGCCCCTTGTTGTCATTGACACCCTTTATAACAGGATGGTGTGAACCAGACTACATTCTGGGATTAAGTGAACCCACCAAGTTTGGGTATTGCGGTGACTCAGACCCAATAGAAAGTTCTAACGGTTGGTGTGGGATCCACCCTGTGTTGGAACAAAGAGTGTTTGAGCACTCTAGCTGCCCGAATCCAGTTCTGAGGAACTGGAGGGTTATACAGGTAAAGCCAGTTTTGGATTCTGCAATGACACTAGGGTTCTGTGTTCTGTCTCCAAGACAGAATCACACTGTTCATTAAGAGGTAACACCTTAGTGGATCAGCTCTGTACTGAAAACTACAGCTGCTGTTATGATCTCTCTGCAGGGTATGGAAACAAATGCCTTGCAGTCTATGCTGAGGAGGAGACAGAAGTTTCAGCCTTTGCAAAGCCTGGATTGGTGGCTGCAACTGACACATGTCAAAAGAGCTTAGTCCATGTTCTGAATGGGAACATGGATCTCAGCAATACTTGGCTGGATGACATGGCAGATTCAACCCCCACTTGAAAGGAACTGTGTCTGACTCAAGGGACTGGGTGTCAAGACCTTGATCAGGCCAACTTTTTCAGAAAGACAGCCAAGTGTGAAACTGAACAGGAACCATTGACCTTCCTCATGCATGAAGTTGGTGTATGTGGGGACAAGATGCAACCTTGTGTCAGTAAAGTACTTTGTGTATAGAACTGGGCAACCCCCACTACCCAAGCCCAAGTGAGGACTTTCCTGGGCCTCGCTGGGAAACACAGGAGCAAAGTGGCAGAGTATGGCAATATAGCTGTTCCTCTGACTGCCCTCACTACTCATAAGGGACTTAAAGAGTTCTTATGGACTCCTGAGTGTGAGAAGGCCTTCACTGGCCTGAAATAATCCCTAGGTCAGGCCCGTGGTTTAAGGGCACTTGATTGGAAGAGACCTTTCTTAGTGCAGACAGATGCCTATAACGCTGGGATGAGAACTCAATTGGCCCCAGGTGGAGAAGAGTTGTTTTTCCATTGAATGGTGCCTTAGGAAGTTGAGGTCCTACCTCCATGGGACACACTTCACTGTGTATGCTCATCCTAAACCTCGGAAGTGGTTGATGGTTGTTAAGGGATAGAATCCAAAGTGGCTCAGGTGGATTATGCGTCTGCTAAAGGTAGCAATGTTGATGGACTGTCCAACAGGGATAACCGACTGGAACAGAGGAGCCATTCAGGGGTGGATTAGTTCCCCCTGTCCCTTAGTCGGGGGGGGGAGCTAGGAAAGATGTCTAGATTTCTCTTTATACTGCAACTTTCCTTCCATCTTTATGGAACCCCCAAACATTTTGCTTTTATTTTTTAACCTGACCTGTACTTTTTGCAGTACAGTGAACCCTTAAGCTTCACTGCACTGGCCTTTGCTCATATGTTATGGGGAAACTGATATGTGCTTCAGGCTATCAGTACTGGGAAACCTTGCTTCCCTTAGTCATGTTACTGTGTTACTACTTTTGGTTACTTTTGTATCACATTTGGTAACTTTTTATCATTGTGCACAGCAGCTTACACTGCAGTACAATGGGGTGCATTTCGAATGGATTGTGTCGACCCACGTATTCCTCATCTTAGATATATTTGTATCTTCAGCTTTGCTGCTTACAGTTGGTAAGTAACTTGTTCTTTTGTTTTACCCTAGACTAACACTCAGAGGATTTTTGGTTACTCTAAGTGTGCTAAAAGGATAGGCTGGTGGCAGCAGTGACTTTTCCCCACTTTTTGGGGATTTTTGTTTTAGCTTTACTGCGTTTTCCGCGTTTGTCTACTAACTGTGGCTACTGGTCAAACATGGCCATGCCACAAGATTTTTCGCCTGTTCTTTTGCCATCTTTTTCTTCAGCCTTCTTCCTGCCCTGAGAGGCCAGCAAAATCCTTATAAGGACTTCCAGTGCCTGGGAGAGCAGGAGCTTTTGGCGGGCTACTGGAGGGCTGTGTGTTTGCTGGCAGTATGTGGGCTGGGTTTGTCTGACCCCAATCCACAAACTGGTTTCAGTGTGTCTGAGTGGTATGCATGAATTTTCCCGCCAGTGGTCCTAATTGGAACACTGTGGGTGTGTGTGTGTGGTCTAATCCTGCTATTGGTTAGAGGGAGTTTTAGCTCTTATCTGGCTTTTAGAATAAGAAGAGGACCCCTGCAGCCATTCTTCAGAGATCCTGGAGAAACTCGAATTGAATTGAATTGATTGTTTATTTGTATAGCGCTGATACACAATGGGCCTCATTAGGAGTTTGGAGGTAGCCATGCCGCTATTTGAACAAATAAGCTTCTATCAGAGATCATGGGACAAATGATAGGAGTAAGTGCTAATGGACATAAAAAGAGGGGGAGAAGGGAAGGTGGCTGCGAAGACAGGCGGCTACGATTACTATGCCTGCCGGTAATTGAGGTAGTGCCAGGCTTTAACAAGACAGGGGGGAGGCAAGGAGGTAGAGAGGGCAGGTGGCTGAGAAAGAATGGTGGATACAATTACTATGCCTGATGGCAATTGGGGTAATGCCAGACTTAACAAGAGAGGGGAGGAGGGGGAGATGGCAAGTGACTGCGAATGACAGGCGGCTACGATTACTAAGCCTGACGGCAATTGGGGTAGAGCCTGAAATTAACAGGAGGAGGGAGGGTCAGGGGAAGAAGGGGGCTATCAAGACAGTCACAGGAAGCATGGGGGTGGGAAGGGGCACAGAGACAATACCATGGGGCATGGGGGTGGGTGGGGGTCACACATAACTAACAGGAGGGTATTGGGGTGGTTGGGGGACACACACATACTCAAAGGGGAATTGGGGTGGGTGGGGGGCACACACTTCATCACAGGGGGCATTGGGGTGGGTGAGGTGCACACACAAACTCAGGGGTGGCATGGGGTGGGTGGGGATCACACACATACTCAAGGGGGGCATTAGGGTGGGGGGCACAAACATACTCATGGGGGGCATTGGGGTGGGTGGGGTTCACACATCATCACGGGGGCATTGGGATGGGTGGGGGCACACACATACTCACGGAGGGCATTGGAGTTGGTGGGAGGCACACACCTCATCAAGGGGGGCATTAGGGTGGGGGGCACAAACATACTCATGTGGAGATTGGGGTGGGTGGGGGCACACATAATCACGGGTGGCATTGGGGTGGGAGAGGGGCACGCACATACTCACGGGTGGCATTGTGGTAAGTGGAGGGCACACACATACTCACGGGGGGATATGGGGGTGGGTAGGCGTCACAACCATACTCGAATTGGGGTGGGTGGGGGGCTCACACATACTCATGGGGGCACTAATCCCCTCATTGGTTGGCCCCAGCCAATCAATGAGGGGAAGGAGTGCAGGCCAGGAAGGAGCCTTTTTCCACAACACAGAAAGAAATGGCCATCTTGGAAGGGCCAAGATGCATTGGAATCCAATATGAACACAAAGGTTGAATGCGAAAAGCTTTGTTTGCGTGACAGACATTAAAAGGAATCAGCAGCTCTCCATTAGTGCAAAATCGATTTTTGGGGAAAAGTTTGTAAAATCACGGCAAGCGCGATGCGCACAGAAGAAATGCAGGGCTTAACCTCACATAGCGAATGCTGAGTCCGATTAAGTTCTTGATGGTAGGGGGGCTGCCGAAGCCCAGGAAGCAGGATCCAGGCAGAGGAGAACAACAGAAAGTGAGGAAAAAGCAGCCTCCTTGTGGGCCTTAGTTGGTGGGAGCCGGCTCCCACCTCCCGGTTGTGCTGATTGGGCTATCAGGCCCCAACTTGAAGGAGCCTATTATCCTGTCCAGCTGTGAAACCTGCGAAGAAACCTGAGACCTGACTGATGGAGGCCTGGCAACCAACTTCTGCTGCTGTCCTGGAAGAGCCCTGTCTTGCTCATGATCTTTAATAGTCCTGCGAAGGAGCTAGGACCTTTGGAGTGGATGGACCATTAATTTCCGACGTCTGCTTGGCCCCCGTTGAAAGGAAGCCTTCGGAAGTGCCATGGAACCGTCCTGTGGCTGACCAGCTTTGTTTTTTGGGCTACCGTGCTGCTGGCATCACTGTTCTGAGTTTTGGCCTGAAACTTGGGGGATCCTCAGCTGGCCCTAGGAGGCAAACCTCTGCGAAATGTCGGCATCCTAGCATTGAGGGGAACCAAGATAGGAGGGAAAATCCGACCGTGGCTGCTAGGCCTTTTGCGTTGCCCAGCTGCGGGGACCACCGTCCAAAATTGCTTACATGACTCGAGTCCAGTCCTGAGAGGGGAGCTGCATCGAGTTGTTCAGCATTCTCCGATCGAAAGTCCTTGCAACAGTAAAAGATATCAAACGGAGATCAGCTCAAACCTGCAACCCCTGTGAATCGAGGACTGCGACTTTTGGTGGGAAAAGCAACACTCTTCCTTTGTTCTTCCAAGTCTGGGGAAAAATCAGAGTACGGGGGGGTGAGTCACAAAGTTTCTAACCTACCCCTATACTCCCATCATAAGTCAATGGGTTTATAATAAAGCTTATTTATAACAATATTGGCTTTGCCATTGCTTGCTTGCGCAAGACATTTGACTGTTGGGGCTACTTTCGCGCATTAGTCTAACTTGAACCCTAACCCTAAGAACCCTTCACTGGACCCCAGAGACCCTACTTGCATTTTTTCCTGCATCCTAACTTCTGTGGAACTGTGACCTGAACTATTGGGCAAAAGGCTCAGGCAACTTGGGACTGGACAATTTTAGTTAATTAAAAAAAGGGAATTCGACATTTTTTTTTCTACATTTATTTTTCGACATTATTGTCATTCTACATTTTATTTTCGACATTTTGACTGACCACCGTGTATTATGTCCTATAAGAAAGTGAGTGTATATATGTATTTAGTTTGATAGTGTTGTGTGATAAGTCTATCTGCTATTAATCATTTTTCTATAGTGTGTTTTGACCAGAAAATAAGTAACTGTATTTTTATACATCCTGTCTAAGTGTAATCTGTGACTCCCATTGTGTGACCTCATTGTGGATCCTTTGCAAGCTCACCCCCTCGGAAGAACATAGCCTAGACCGCCCGTCACTGCTACCTAAACTGGTTTGGCTACAGCTTCCCAGAGTTGTTCCTGTCACAATATAGGTTGGCATTCTATACATCTGTCCACAAGGCCAGAGTATAGAAAATCAGTCCTAACAAAATGGTGTACAGCGGTGGGATGACCCTCTCCACATAACATCTGCGAGTTTTGTGAAAAGTATCTGTATTGGGTACCACAGTGTAGATCACTGGTGGTGTCATCAGCTGTTTTTACTTTTATCTTGCTGTGCAAGTGAAATCTAAATGTAAACACAATAGTGACACTTAAAGTAACGCATATCCCATTCCCATTGACTACACTAAATAAATATATGAACAATTGCAACAGCCCCAACTTCGCAATTTCCCCAGTCATCAATATGACACGTGCAGAGTGAACCCCTCTTTCTCATTGGGACCTTTACTGACCACCCCAACTAATGCAGTGATTGAATGATTTAGCAGAAGAAATACAGTGAGTGTTTGCATTATGGGAGCAACATGGGATGTAGGCGATATTCTAGTTTTATACCCATCGTGCAAGGTTGTCTATAAACTTCCCTGGTTATAGTCACCATCCAGAGCAAACCCCAAGGAGTCGCCAGTAAAAAGATTAATGTAATTATAATAAAAAGCCTAGAACCTCTAGTTTCTGTGCAACTAATAATCCCACTGTTTCTTTGTTTCCAGGAGCGGCCTGCAATCCCCCATCAAACAGTTAAAAAGGTGACAATGCTAGAAAGCACAAATGGCGAATTGTTTCCCCATCAATGACCTTGATACGGATGGTATGAATGTGAATGTGGAGTTTGAGGAACTTAAATCTGCCCTAGAGCAAGGTAACATTGCAGATGCAGTTGCGAGGATGAAGGAAAGCCTGGAGTCAGTGGAAAATGCGAAATTGGATATTGCAATCACAGGAGAAACTGGATCTGGGAAGTCCACATTTGTCAATGCAATGCGGAATATGGGTGATGAAGAGGAAGGTTCTGCCAAAACCGGGGTGGTGGAAACAACAATGAAACCAAATCCTTATCCACATCCAACATTTCCAAATGTGACCCTGTGGGATCTGCCAGGAATTGGAAGTGCAACATTTAAACCAAAAACATATCTTAAGCAAGTCAATTTTAAACAGTATGATTTTTTCATCATCATCAGCTCTGTGCGCTTCCAGTTCAATGATATCGAACTTGCTCGCGAAATAAAGAAAATGGGGAAGAGGTTTTACTTTGTGCGCACCAAAGTAGATGGAAACCTTTATTCAGAAAAGAAACGCCATAAGCTTTACGATGAGAAGAAAATTCTGCAAAAGATCAAGGAGGACTGCATGAAACGCCTATATGAATCGACACTAGGGTCTCCATGCCATCATTTCGTGCTTTGAATTGAATAAATGTGACTTTAGTCAGCTGATAGCCACCATTGAACAGGATCTCCCCAGCTACAAGAGGCGCGCCTTCCTATTGTCTATTCCAAACGTATCTCTGGACATACTGAAACAAAGAAAAGGCAGCCATGAAGAAACATATATGGATTTTGGCCACTTTATCTTGTGGCATTGCTGTTATTCCTGTTCCAGGTCTCGCGATTGCCTGCGATGTCACCATCCTGGTGACAGCTCTGACCACGTGCTGCAAGAGCTTTGGCTTGGATGACCAGTCCCTTGATAAGCTTTCGAAGGAAGTTGGCAAACCCATAAGTGACGTAAAAAGATATATCAAATCTCCACTGGTCAAAGAAATTTCATTTGATGTGGTTGTAAAGCTACTTACCAAGTTTGCATGTGGTGCGGCCATGATAGTGGAATATATTTTCAGCACGGTTCCAGTGGTTGGTTCTTTGATCGCTGGCGGAATCTCTTTTGGTACCACCTATTACATGCTCCACAGCTCAAGGAATCAGCTGGCACAAGATGCCCAGAGAGTGCTAATCGCAGCATTGGATGAGGCTGACAAAGATTTCCAAGAGTCGGCTTCATGATACTCTGCATCATCCACAAGGGCTTCCTTTAACCATGCCTGGCCAACATTGCTAGAACGTGCCAAGTCATGGAAGTCCACGGCTTTTTAGAGGGCGAAAGGGTTCCAAGTCAAAATCATTTTCAAAAGACTATTAAAATGAATTATAAAAACAAGTTGCTTGCATCATATAGATTACTAAACCCCGGTAATTATGTCACCCCTAAACCAGTACAGATTACTTGTGTATACCAACAGCACAATTCCTTGGGATTTCTGAATTAAAATGTGTTGTGCTGATGGGACTTCCTAAACTTTGAATCCTAAAAATGATCACCCTTGTCACAACCGCATTTCATTGGCTTATACCTATAAAAGTGCCATCGTATTGATGGCGTACATGCCGGATTGTGTTCAGTTTAGCTGGCATCTTTGCGCTTCCCCAGGTTCTTGGTTGTAAATAGTAAGAAAAAGTGATGTATGTGGGCTCTCCTATACAGCCTTAATAAGCAATGTATCAAATAGCCTTGAATATATAGATTTCTGAAAAGAATTAAGTTTTTTTAGCAAGTCATTGCAATTAATTAAATGTTATCTGGTTGAAATAATATACACATAGAACTATGCCAGGTGGAAACTGTTAAGATACACAAGGTGTGATTTCAGACAATTAGTAGTGAAATGTGTAGAATCAGCCTTTTTGCTGGCCCCAAATGTGTAGGTCTGTACATAAGCTGATGGCAGTATCGTTTTTACATTATTCATGATTATATACTAATCACTTGCACTGAGGAAAGACCCCTCTACCCTTTTACTTTAAGAATGCTCAGTTCTACATGTTATGTATTTGGTCTCCAGTTTTTCACCTTTTAAAACCAGCTCAGCTATTAGAAAGGGTGGAGAATCGTGTTTCTTTCAGAGAACCTTAATGGAAAAGCAGCAAAGTGCTGATGCCCAAGTTGGGCAGGGTGAAAGCAAGGTGTATTGTTCACCCTTGTGGCTATTGTTCAACCTTAAAAGCGGCCTTGAGGACCGCTTTTAAGGTTGGCCCATGAATTGCACAAGAACTGTTTGTGTCTGTGGGTGGCATGGTGGAACCTCAGGAACAGCTGCCTTAAAGGATAGTTCCGGGACTTTTTTTTTATTGTTCCTACGGTTCGGCCATGTGTTTTTAAGCATAAATCGGTAGATCGTAGAAAACTTTCCTATGGACCTTACCCGACTTTTCGTCCATTAACGCACTCGAAATCAGCCGCCATTTTGTGATAATCCTATCATTTCCCCCCATCGACCTGGCTCACCTGCGTTTGCGGCACTAAATCAAATCCCCCGCCCCTGAGCCTGACATCAGCAGACGCGTACCGCCCATTTCCCAACGCCAAAGCACGTTTCGTGTCAACAATCGCTGCGCCTCAGCTAATGAAGTGTCGCCATGGAAATGGCAGGACGCCTCTTTCCTCAATAAGTATAAACACACCGTTTCACAACACACAACAGCAGATTTTCGATTCCATTACTCTCTCTGTGTTACTTTGAGTATTCTGTGACTCGTTTCTGTGCTCTGGTCAGCTACCTTCGCCGCTTCTAGGCCTTGTGAACACCTGTACCATCTCTGTAAATTATTTTACTTTCTTTACCACACAATGGCTACAATAATGCCGTATATGTACGAGCCCGAGTACACCGAGGAGGAACTACTGGAAAGGCAAGCACGCAAAAACGATGGGGATTCGGACGGCAGTTGGGAGGACCAGTCAACGGATGAAGAGCCTGGACCATGTCGCATGGACGGCGTCTCCACCTGGTGCACGTGCAATCGGTGCGAGCTAATGCCAACTGAGGAGGAGAACTGCTGCTGCCGTGAAAATTCCGGGTGCTTGGCCTACATTTCGGAAGGCGAGCCAAGTCCGCAATGCATCACCGAGCTGCCAGAGTTCAGGGAAGCCTGCCTCTCACGGACCGTGTTGAGGATGATGATGGTGCTTATGCACGAACTTCGCGGCACTGTTCGTCCGCGTAATCCGAGTAACGAGTAAGTATACTCTGGTTGTGATGTCAGTGATGCCACTACTATTTCATGGTCGTCTCCCACATATAAAATTACATCTACATATCATTCGAACGCATGTAAAATGGTTCCATATTGTGCATTTTCTAGATAGAATTTTTTTCAAAGCAGAATGACATTTTTTACCTGAATCGACATTGATAAGAAAGTTTTGTCATTTTAATACAGTTTGCATCTTTCTTTTTCACAGGTGGTACAGGCTGGTGGCCTATCGTTGCTTCACTTGGTGGCTTCACGGGAGGCTCGGACACCGCGTTCGGAGAGTAATACCTGCCTGTGCGGTACTTGCCATTAGACAACATTTCCCCAGCGACAGTGGACAATACCGCGGATTTTCCCTGGATGTGCTGCAACCGGAACTTTACAATGTGTAATGTTTATTATTTATGTTCAATTGAAATTAAGATCTAAAATAAAACCCAACATATATTTTAACAATGGTTGTTTTGATTTTTTAAATGAATCTAGTGTGTCTCCATTGAATAGTCTTCCTGTGCCTTGTCTTGTCACACCACATGTCTCCGGCCAGCATCCTCCCTCACGCTGGCCGCCCACCTTCAATCCACATAACCGTTGAACCCATATGCAGCAGACATACATATGTTATTTTGCGGGTTGGCATCAAGCCTCCCGGCCTTGCCTCCTCCCCCAAAAATACTTACCACACCACTTTGTTCAAGCGTTGGCAATAAAAGGCCGTTGGATTTTATTGATACAAAACATGGTTATAGGTAAATAATCAATATGGTTGATCATAATAAATCATCCTTTTGGGCACCAGGTACAGAGATGACCCCCTCTGGCCCGTGCCGCCTTGCCACCACAGGCCAGCCTGCTGCTGACTAACTGCCTAGGCATCCAGGGTCTCCAGGGTGAACTGCACCCATATATTCTCCTGGGAGGGTGAGGTATTTATAAACTCACCCCCCTGCCTTCCATGTACTAGATCCTGCAGCCTGCCTCTTACATGCAGTTAGATGGCCTCTCCTTGGTGAGGCCCTGCGGCAAACGAGTCTTGTCTGCACGACCGCCGCCCCAATCCACCCCCCGCCCTATCAAAGGCAGTTCGCACCGGGGTACTTGCGCTGGCAAGTGGAGCTGTCAGGGAGCGATAAAGGCCAAGAGGTGCCAAAGACCATGTACACTTCAAAGTGGTCTATAGAGCATGGGTTGTTGTTCCCATGTCTACCTCCAGACCCCGTGTCTCCTGCCAAGCATCCCCCCTCACGCTGGACGCCCCCCTGCAATCCACATAAGTGTGTCTCCATTCACGAGTCTTCCTGTGTCTTGTCTGCACGACCACCGCCCCAATCCACCCCCCCGCCCTATCAAAGGCAGTTTGCACCGGGGTACTTGCGCTGGCAAGTGGAGCTGTCAGGGAGCGATAAAGGCCAAGAGGTGCCAAAGACCATGTACACTTCAAAGTGGTCTATAGAGCATGGGTTGTTGTTCCCATGTCTACCTCCAGACCCCGTGTCTCCTGCCAAGCATCCCCCCTCACGCTGGACGCCCCCCTGCAAACCGCATAATGCCACGACATATTCACGTCATTTATTCACAAACACACCCCTGTTTCGAATTCTTTATAACCCACTTCATATTTGTAATGAGAACTTCTTTGCGCTTTGCTAGTCAACCCGTGAAGGTGCTGGTTATCTGCTCTTCGTCTCTGTGAACTTCCGTGACCACTTCGAGCAAACTCGGCAGTTTGCAACCTGTGAACTGCTCCCTGTTCTACGACAAGAAACTACTCTGATCCCTGCATCTAACTGTTTGTTCGTCAAGGTAAGGCCATGTACCATAATCATTTTGCGTCCAATTTTTTAATTTATATCTATTTGCTAGTAGTCATCAAATTGCATCCATGTTTTCTTTTCGTTCAAGACAGTACATGCAAGGAACTAGTCACATGTTCTGAGTTTAGACAAATTATTTTTCGATTTTTTTAAAGTTATTCAAATACTTATCCGCATGTGAATAACGTGTATAGTTCCAAGAACCAAAACGAACCTTGCATTGAAACTTTTATGTGTCATTTAATTTTTTAACACATTGGTATTCATAGAGAATTGTTGATCTTTACTTTTCAGAACTTTCCACAATGCCTGCCTGTTCCATTGGCGGTTGCCCTTCGAAGACCCATAAAAAATCTGAAGGTACTATAATGCATGTTTTCCCTAAGACAATAGATCAGATAAGAGAATGGGTCCGATATTGCGGATATCCACCGTCTGAGCTTGAAACTAGAGTCCTAGAAGTCTTTGCGGACAAGAGGGGTGATCGATACCGCATCTGCAGCAGGCACTTTAGCTCAGACATGTACTCCACATCATTGCTAATAAAGAAGAACACACCGCGAGCGAAGCGAAAATTGCTCTCAACCGCTATTCCCACTCTATTCGCCCACATCCGTCCACTGGTGAGTCAAGTTTACGGATTTAGCTCTCGGCCTTGCGGTAGTGTGTAGCATTAGCTAACAATAATTTCCCCATTTATGTATCCACTCAATATGAAGGCGGAAGATTCTCCATCCGTGTCGTTATTGCAGTCATCAGCCACTTCAAGCGCCTATCGGGTAATCTTACTTAGCTATTCTGCCACTGACTTGTTTTAGGCATGTAAATCAATAGTTTTAATTTATCGTGTAATTATTTTACCTAATGGTACACCCTAGTACTCATCCTCTAGTCTTTGTTTTCAGTTATAATTATTGTTATCCAAAATAATGCAAGTACTGTCTTTCAGGGAGATGCTGAGGAGTCCAACGCATTGACGACAACCGTTGATGTCACTCAGATGCTCGAGGTACGTTTCCGGACAGTTCCATCGATGGAGATCATCAAATCTTGCATTCTTGTAGCGTGATTGTTACACACAATGTTTCTTTTGTTTTTAGCCATTGATATGTCCTTCTGTCGTCGCCCTCCTATGTGTCTTCTTTTTTCAATATTGTGTTCATTACTAATGAAAGTCCTATGTTTCAGGGAGTCGATGGAGCATTAGTCCAAGAAGAAGGGGGAGCATGCAGTTACGGGTCGGCGCAATGTTCTACAAGAACATCACCCCTAGTAGTTGATGCAGATCTCTGGGTGGTGACACTTCCAACGATCGAGCAAATCGAATCATATTTAGATATCCATTACCTATTTTAGACAACTGATCATTTGTGCAGGTCTATTTAGATGAGCCGTTGACGCCTGCACAAAGTTTATGTTCTTTTTAACAAAATAGAAAACCATACTAATGCAATTACTGTGTTTCAGGGAGTTGCTGAAGCGTCATCTTCAATAATATCATCAATGGAAGTCTATGCGGAGCCCGAGGTATGGATCTTGACAGTTCCATCTAACTAGATCAACAATGCGTGAATAATTGTCGTTTGAATGTTCTACACAATGCGTTCATTCGTGTTTTGCTATTGAGATGTACGTGGGTATTGGTCCCCAAGTACATTTTGTGTTTTCAATATTATTATACATACTAATGAAAGTTCTATGTTTCAGGGAGTCGATGGAGTGTCAGTGCGTGATGGATGTGCTTATCATGAAAATATAGTCGTTGCAGCGCAAGAGGAAGTGGAGACATGCACACACGAGTCGGAGCAACAGCGTCCTGATGTTGAAGTTCGAGGCAAGAAAGTTTCAAAGAAAAGAAAGCAAAAGAAGGTTAGTGTCCTGGTCACTATATTATGTTGTTTTTTACTGTTAATAGTTCAATACTGTAAGTTGTGTTTAAACTGAACATCCCTTTTCCAATCTGTCCTCTAGTTGCGAGTGGGTGTACGAACTAGATCTACACAGACAGTGAAGCGAACGAGAGATGTTGCTTGTCAAACCTTTTGGCAGGGACTTGAGACTGGAGATGCATCGTGCCAATGGGAAGAATATGAAGTGATTGACAACGGAGCTATACCACCACCAGCCATTGATAGTGAATGTCCTCCTGGTAGTTCGGATGCAGTCGGAGATCAATTCACAGAATCCACACCCGCAAAAACTAAGACCGCGAGAAAGTTGAAGAAATTGTTTTATTCACCCATCGCCGGAGAAGGAACAGATGTTGCAATGGAAGAGAATGAAGTGGACGACAATGAAACACCATCAATATCACTGAACATAGCTGAAGACGATATCAGAGATTCTACCTTTCATGTGAGTGACATGTCCTCAACGTTACAGGCCGAACCAGCTGGGATGCAGAGTGACAGTATAAGGAAAGAGGCCAAATTCATTGTATTCGATAGTTGTTTGATTCATATTATTATTAGGATGAAATGTGGGCATTCGGTTGGTGGGGAAGTATGTGGGGAGCCATTGATTAATGTGACTCGTGCAATTCGAGGCACTAACCTTAAAATACATGCCACCTGTACAAAATATCATCCTTTCTCATGGTCTGCACAACCCATGCTGGGGCAACTGCCAGCAGGCAATCTACTTTGTGCAGCGGCCGCACTTTTTAGTGGTTCAAGTTTTAAAAAGTTAGAGTATTTCTTTCAGTTTGTGGGAATCCATTTCATTGCGAAAACTCAGTTCTACAAATACCAAATCGATTATCTATTTCCAGCCATTAGCGAAGCTTGGAGAATGGAAAAAATGTCTATTGATAGTACATTCGCGGGCAAACGGTTCAGGCTAGCCGGTGATGGACAGTGCGACAGCCCAGGATTTTCAGCCAAGTACTGCACCTACCACTTTCGGGACATGGAAAGTAAGAAAATGGTGAGTTCGGTGGTCGTGCAGGTGTCACAAAGTACATCCTCAGTGGCCATGGAGAAAGTTGGCTTTGTAGCATCATTGCAAGAACTACAATCGCGGGGAATGGTGATCCACCTGATAGCCACGGACAGACACGTTTCAATTGCCAAGACAATGAGAGAAGAGTACAAAAATATAAATCACCAATTTGACGTATGGCATCTTGCAAAAACAATCAATAAAAAAATGTCGGCTGCAGGTAAAAAAAAAGATATGCAAGGTATTTCACAGTGGTCCAAGTCAATCAGCAACCATCTTTGGTGGAGCTCAAAAACATGTGGAGGGTCGTTGGAAATTCTACTGGAAAAATGGCGGTCAGTAATGCTACACTGTAGCAACGTTCACCGCTGGACCACAAACCAACATTTCCACAATTGTGAACATGGCCATTTGTCCACAGAGGAGGCACGGAAGAAGAAGTGGTTGATTCCTTCATCACCCACTCACAAAGCCATTGAAAAGATTGTATTTGATAAAACTATAACAAGAGATTTGAGGGGACTCACGGAATTCTGCCACACAGGAGATTTGGAGGTGTTCCACAATATGTGCCTAAAGTACAGGCCAAAACGATTGCATTTTGGCATGGAGGGCATGATAAATCGGACTCTTCTAGCGGTCTTGGCACATAACCATAATGTTGGCCGTCAACAAAGTAGGACGACCGGAACTTTAGGGACGCTTCGCTACAATAAGGCCTTCACTAAAAGAAGTAAACAATGGGTGATCAAACCAGTGTTTCAGGATATGCAATATGAGTTTATTGAGAGACTTATTGTTGATGTCCTAGATAGGCACATACATGGAGTTGTGAACGAACCTGTGCAGGGGACAACTGCATTGCCACCCAACATTGCCTCTGTTCCATGTCCACCTAAAGCAGAGCTCATTGAGAAATACACATCACGGTTTAAATGATTGTAATTTGATTGTCTGTTCTCTCGAGTCTCCTCATGTTGCAGGCCCATTGAATATGTGTATCTATGTAATGTGTAAATAAAAGTGATTGCTCAGTGTACATGCAATGTGTCTCTCCACCGTTGCCCCTCCCTTCACCGTGCAGTTGTGCGAACCACCCGGGTGTCACCTGTGACTTTGGTCTGGAGTCTCCTCATGTCGCAGGCCCATTGAATATGTGTAGCTATGTATTGTGTAAATAAAAGTGATTGCTCAATGTACATGCAATGTGTCTATCCAACCTTGTTCATTTGCGCATTAAATTAAACCAAACAGTAATATAAATCATTTTTCAAAAAATATAGAATGTCTCCGTATTTATGGTTCTCTGGGGCTGCAAATGCACGCAGACAAAATGCAAAGATGGAGTGTAAATTTCAAGTCCTGTGAGATGGCCTTACACTGAATGTAGCTAACTAGGAATGTGTGCTCGTTCAAAGTGAAGGTCAGCTGCTTTGATTTTTTTGCTCGGGTGCCGGAATGGCCCACGACTCAGTATAAGGTTCTATTGTTATTTGACCTTGACAGGCCGGGACCATCCCGAAAGACTTCTTTTTGGGGGTGTGGTGCAATAACGTAAACGATAATGAATATAATTTCAGAAACGAAAGGCATTTAATGTTCGTTCATTAGAAGAAATAACGTCGGCATAGAAGGAGTGGTATTTCGGGGCTGCCCTACGCACAGACACAATGGAAAATGCAAATATAATGTAAGTAACTCTTTAGATGAGTTTATACAGCAATTTAATTACTATACAGTAGCTTTAAAGACGGGTTAAGTTGTACTTGTTCGTTCTATGTGGCATATTGTTTTGTACTGCGCACTATCTTGAGGAGAACCATCTCCTTTTACGGAAGCACCTCAAAACCTTCCTCTTTGCTTCTGCTTTCTCTCTCCCTCTCCCCTGCTACAACTGGTCCACTGTCTGCGACCTCGGTCCTGGGCCCTTCCACTCTCCACCTGCACTGCCTCCCTGTCAACTCCTGCACTGGGGGACTGTCTCAGTATCCTACAGCCCCCCCTTCCCAGCACTTGTTCTGCACTTACCTTGCACTCGCCACCAGCTGTCCCTATGTATTTATTATTTTATGCTACTTACCTTGTACTCCACTTCCCCCCTCCCCTTCCCCTTGCACTTTTACCTTCCCCCTACCACTGCACTTGCGCGATCTGAATGACACCTGGCCTAGTAGGATCGTTGTCTGTCTTCTCCTTGTTCCCCCCCCCTCCCTGCCTCGCCACGCCTTGAAACACTTGTGTATAGGCGCGTTGCAAATGCCATATTATATCATATCAGTGACAAAGTGGTCCACTGGCGCTCAGGCGGCTCTGAAAAAGGCGCAGGAGAGGGGGTGGGTTACTGGAAATGACGTATAATACCCAGTTGCACTGTCCTAGCTATGAAATAATTTCCCGACCTAATATATAAAATGAATAATTTTAATAAAGATCTGATGGTGAGACTAATTTCATTTTTTATGTTTTTAAAACAGGTACATCCTTCATTATTGTATGTGTCACGAGTACCAGACACCGGCGGATGGCTTTTACAACCGCCAGTTGCTTCTCCGCGTGAACAACGTTACCACCCTGACCATTTTATGGGACGATCGTCAAGTACAAGTATGCCCTAATGCGGTACTAATGGCTAGATGCAACATACATACCGTTGTGGTGGCCTAGTGCCTCGTTGTTGGAACAGCCATGCGATTATCAGTGCGACCGAAGAGCTTATTTTATCGTAAACCAACACCCTGTGTACTGCACACGAACATCGCTTGCCTCAAGACGAACTATTTTGGATCGAGAGCAAAGAAAAATGCAAATCGCTGAATATTCTCTAAACATTTGATGTCAAATAAATGTACTTTACCAAATTTACAATCTTGCGGTTTGATTTAAAAGTACAGTTTCATATTCCGAATTGTGGCGCGCTGTGTTGTGAGCTGATCTGTGTTGGTTTCCGGGTTCTGTGTGGAGTCGCGTAGAAGACGCCTGGGCGCGTTTGCCTACGCAGCACAGTCACGTCACGGATAGAGGCGGGGAATATGAATGTTTTGATAAAGTCTGTTTCAGGGGCGGGGGATATGATTTAGTGCCGCAAACGCAGGTGAGCCAGGTCGATGGGGGGAAATGATAGGATTATCACAAAATGGCGGCTGATTTCGAGTGCGTTAATGGACGAAAAGTCGGGTAAGGTCCATAGGAAAGTTTTCTACGATCTACCGATTTATGCTTAAAAACACATGGCCGAATCGTAGGGACAATAAAAAAAAAGTCCCGGAACTATCCTTTAACACCAAAGCTGCTAGAACGTATTGCTTTTATTTGTCTTCTGTCTTCCCACGAAGATTCATTTCCCCCCTTCTGGTTCCCCTTCCTACACAATCCACGCCGAAAACCAGCTACATTCCTCAAAGTAAGCACATGAAACAGAACACGATTTGGGCATACATCTGTCTAAAGTAGATATCCCCCATGAATTGGAAACCTAGCGGTCGGAATTAACTGGTAGAAGCCTGAATGCAGATTCAATATATGCTTTCCACATAAGGGCATTCTTACCTACCCTCTTTACCAGTTCTAAGACATGCCAGATGAGGCATGTGGCACAAAGCAATTATCCTCATCCAACCAGTCATTAACTGAGTCTTATTTGGGGTAAGACAGGTTGTGAATAAGCCAGTACTTCACATTTTTCTTCTTGGATACAACCCCTAGGGGTGATATAATGAGGTTTGAAGCTGAAAGTTCTGCAAATGTGATAAAGTTGCGTGTCCTTTTCGATTTCTTTCAGCTACAATATTTGGAAATGTCCAGGCTGACCTCAAGTTTAGGGTGCTCCTTTGGAGTCACGGGCCAGAAATGGAAATCCTGAAGCCTTAGCTGAATCCATAAAATAATAGGTGCCTTTCCTTAGTTTCGGGGTATACATGAGAAGTCCATGATTCTGTTCATGCACATCCCTTGACATAATGGGCCTCATTACGACCCTGGAGGTAACCATGGCGCTATCAGCGCCATGATTGCCTCCAAAACCTTACCGATTCCGCCATGGTGAATGGAGCAATTACCGCCCCATTCCAAGGTTGGCGGGGGCGGTAATTCCCCATTCACCATGGCCCTTCCCCATTCCCATTTTAGCCCCCATAGGGCTCAATGGGAATGGGGAAGGCGTTAATAACGTTACAGCAAATTGCGGTACCGTTATTACCTCTGAAGTTCCTTTGCGGGTCCCGTCCTTAATGGCTGGTTTTACCCGCAAAGGGAACTCGTAATAGGGCGGTAAGGGATTACCGCTAGCAGTAATCCCTTACCGCCCGGGTTGTAATGAGGCCCAATGCCTCAAAATGTAGCTAAAATAATGATCCCACATTTTCTAGACTATGGGCCTCATTACAACCCAGGCGGTAAGTTCCCTACTTTACCACCATGGTGTAAACTCTGTTTACACCATGGTGGATGGCGGATTTACCGCCCCATTCCAAGGTGAGTGGGGCGGTAAATCCCCATTCCCCATTTACCCTTCCCCATTCCCATTTTTGCCCCATAGGGCATAATGGGAGTGGGGAAGGCGCTAATTACGGCACCGTAAATTACAGTGCCGTAATTAGCACCAAGGCGGGTTAGCGCCTTGCATTTTAACGCCTGCTAAAAGCAGGTGTTAAAATGGTAATCAGGCGTTAAGGGTTAACGGCGCCGACGGCGCCGTTAATCCCTTAACGCCTGGGTTGTAATGAGGCCCTATATCTTTTGTCTTTTCAATTTCTCATTAAGTTGTGAAATCTTTCCATAGAAATGGAAATGCTCTGCAGTTAAACCCCTCTTAAATAACCTACTCTGGATCATAAAGACCCCTGCAACCGTAGACCTTTTTCACAACTTCCCTTCCTTTCTAAACAACCGGAAAGAGTTGTAGTCCTACAGTTACAGGAATTTACAGACAGCTCTTAAATACCTCATCCAGATCAACATGGTTTTAGGCCTGCCCCCAGTACAGAAATGATCGCCACAGCAATCCTTAGTCAAAGAATAGATTGGAAAGGTGCGGGAGTATTGATTCAAATGGATTTCTTGGCTGCCTTCAATACTGTGGATCACCAAATATTATTTTCAAGGTTGGAGGAGCTCAGTATCCAAGGCACAGTAAATTCTTGGCTACACTCATTTCTTAAGGACAGATCACAAGTTCACATGGGATACTTTGCATAACAACCTTACATTGTGGAATGTGCTGTTCCGCAGGGCTCATCCTTATCCCCACTTTTTAAAATCTTTACCTTTGCACTTTAATGGAATTAATTAGTGGCTACAGCTTGTTTTTTTGTAACTCCGCAGATGATATGCACCTTGGCTAGACCTAGTATTAACCAACAACACCTGGTCTGACAATGTGAAAGTCTGTCTCTCTGCAATCAAAATCTGGACAGTTGCAAACTTGTTAAAGATTAATCCAGAAACAACAGACATTTTTTTTATAACTCTGTTTATTGAGTTTAAACAACACAACATCAAAACAAACATGAATCATAGGCATACATCAGACCAAGGCAGTATGGCAATATCAAAAGCAAGAGGGGCCCACCAGGGCCAAGGGCTAAAAGACATTTATAAGACAAGACAGGCAACCAATATTAACAGCGGTACAGATCTACTTTCATTAACAAATTTCAATGAGCATCAAGCCATTTACTCCATATCTTTTCAAATTTGCGGGGGCAGCCTCGTGCGTTAGAGATCCGGCGTTCCGAAGTCGCGCATCTGTCCAGCTCATTACTCCAGCGGTTCAGAGACAGTAGGGCGGCAGAGCCCCATTTAGCCGCGATTAGTCTTTTGCCTGCCCCCAATGCTATCGCCAGAACCATTTTTTCATATTTGGAGAGGTCAACGGCACCCCCGATTCCTAAGAGTACCATTTTGGGATCCCTAGGGATTGGCGTCGCCACGGCAGCAGAGATCATGTTAATACAGCTCTCCCAGAAGACCTGTAACACCCGGCAGTCCCATATCATATGGTAGAAGGTGGCAGGCGCTGTTTTGCATCTAAGGCATGTCTCGTCTTCCAATCCCCCCCATTTAGCCATGGCAGTACGTGGATGGTATGAGCGGTGAAGGATTCTCAATTGTATTAGCCTGAGTTTAGATTCTCTACCAATTTCTCTAGGGAACATTAATGCATCCACCCAGTCTTCTGGCTCCAGTTGACCTATATCTCTTTCCCACTTCTCCTTGAGCCCATCGAGCTGAGTAGCCCCGAAGGAGTTAAGGGCTTGATAGAGGGTGGAGGTGACCTTAGAGGCAATGCATTGCGGGAGGATGTTGGTCTCGATGGGAGAACAGGGGGGTATGTTTCTCGTATCAGGGAATTGGGTGTGGATGGCGTGGGCCAGCTGCGCATGTCGGAACCGGTCCATGGGTGCGAGGTCGAATTGCCCTTGTATGGCCTCGAAGTCCAGGAGGTGACCCCCTTGTATAACAACAGACATTTTAACAGTTAATTCCAATCCATTACTCTGGAAACCCTCTTTCTGGCCTAATGGTTTTGGACAGTTCCTTGAACCCAAACACAAAGTCAAAAACCTATGGATAATTTTTTACCCTTAAGTTAATAGGTACAGTTACAACAACAAGCTCCTTTCTTACAAGAAATATTAGACATCTGCTCCCTTGCCTAACTTTCTCACAATAGATAATGGTAATGAATACCCTTGTCTCCGCTAGACTTAATTACATCAACAGTACCAATCTCAAACTTCCAAGCAATACTATATATAGACTATAGATGATCGAAAACATGGCACCCAGAACTCTAATGAAACTCAAGAAGCACAAGCACATATCACCCGCGCTTTGTGCTCTACACTGGCTTCCAATTAAAATAGAATAATCTTCAAGAGCTTATGTATTGTGTACAAAAGCTTAAATACACCCTCAGACTCACCTTTATTATCTAGGTTCAGCTGGTACACCCCTAAGAGCACCTTGAGTCTTTTAAACAAAAGGTTTGTAAGCATCTCACTTTATACCAAAGAAAATCAGATGCTGTTTCTCACGTTCCTCACGTTTTGGTCAATGCACATTTTGGTTGATTCCCATTTTGTACTGGGTTTCCGTGGGTTTGGTCATTCGAATCCTGACGTTTTCAACAACTCTTCTCCCAAACAAGGCAGGATCCAAATGTACTGTTGTTCACAGGCTGAATTCAGGTGGCAAAATTCTGGAATTCCATTCCACTTCCACTCTGGTTAGAGATAAGCCTCATGGCTGTAAAAAACTAAAAACCCACTTATTCAGCCTCCCATGAGGGTTTTCCCCTCTATGCCTCAACTGCTTCACAGCCCATTACTTCAATAGCACCAAGATACTCTCAGGTGACCGTTGTGCTTAATAAGCCCCCCCAATAAATATTGATTGAGCCACTGATTCAATGTGTGCATGTTTAAGAGATTGCCCCTTGCAATACATTTGGTTGTTGCTACTGTTTGTTCAATGCACCATTGGGCTTAACTTATCTGTACCCCTGGTGACAAAAGTATGCCCTGACCCGCATGAGACGCACCTATGACTGAACTTGCAGGTGTGTCCCCAAGAGTTGGTATTCCTTCCAGAAACCAAAACGGTTGCTCTACTCCCCACTTAAAACTTCCACCTAAGTATTTGGAAAACTTTCATTGTGATTTTCTGCTAGTCGTCACCGGGTCACTGTCTGTTTATGTATAGCCCCCATAAATTCACAACAGAACTCACGATCCTTTCAGTCCAAAGAAATATCAGGCGGGAACTAAATCTTTTGCCTGAATTCTTGATCATATCATAGCCATCCCATGCCCCCATTCCCTTTAAATTATTTCAGAATTGTTTCCTCTGTATTGGGCCAAAACTAGGCCCTTTCTGCTTTTTTCTTCATACTTATGGTTGTGAGTATTGAAAAGGCCTCCAGACAGTTATAAATACTGCGCTTAAGCCTAACTCTCATTCCATCTGTTCTGCCTCATCCTTTGCTCATATACTTGTGCCCTTTGCCACTTCTTTTTTGAAAATCTGAATATTCTGTTTTATTTTAAACAATAAAATAGATCAAAATAATTAGAGGTTGCCCCCTGACCTTGAATGCTTGTCCATAGAATAGAAACACAACCTGCCTGTATTATCACACTGATGTTTACATTCACAAAGCACACAAGCAACCATTTGTTTAAAAGCAAAAAAAAACTACAATTCTTAACAAAATCTACAATCTTCTCTAATATGAACATTCAACTGATCATTGATTGTAGGCATCACATTTCAAGGAACACATTTGAATAAACTCATTATAAATTTACAACATGCATTTGACTTTATTTTCTCTGACACCATTGACAAGGTCCTTTCCCTCGTGACCGTGTTCCAAACCAAAACATATATCCATGAATTCCATTTTCCAGATTCAATCCTTTGCTACTAGCATTGTTTGCCATGATACATAATATGTCGTTCTACAGGTACTGCTAGTTAGTCTATGCAAAGCATGTGAAGCTAAGCAGATTCATAGGCCTCAGAAAGAAAGGCTTTTAACCCAGAAAGGAGAGGCATTCAACCCAGTAATCATCTTTTTGCAGCTTGTCTCTATTTAGAGTCACATGCACCTTCCCAGCCTCCTCATGTGGAAGCTGAGACACATTCCTCTAATGTGGTGTGTCACATTAGAAAAACAAAGAATCTGAGGACATTGACACATGAGGGATCATGGATACCTGTACATGTAGAGTAGGGATAGTGTGACAGGAGCACCCGGTTTAAAGCCCTTATATTCAGGGAAAGAACTTTAGTTCCAGGGACATTAAGGTGGACATCTTACACAACAAAACCCCTGAAATTCAGCAGACGATTTAGCAAATTCCACTTAATTTTGTGCCCCTTGTTGCACAGCATATGACCACAATGATGACATCAGAGATTACATCACTGGTGACATCACTGGGAACATCACCAATTATATCATATATGACATCAGACATATGTTCACTCATTCCGTGAGTTAAAATATGTATTGAGCCTCTTTCTTGGTAGATATGTGATTCAGTATACTTAATAACAATGAGAACAACATTCTATAAAACATTAAATGACTGCACATGCATGATATCAGTACTTGTGAAGCTTTCATTTGTAGTATTTGCTAAAGGATGACATTTAAAATATGAATATTTAATATTTTAGAAATAGCTTTCATTTCATTTAATAGCAATTAATTTAAATTGTCCATCTTATAAAATGTACCTGATTGTGTCAAATATTTGTGTAACATAATATATATATATATATATATATATATATATATATATATATATATATATATATATATATATATATATATATACAGCAGGAAGAAAATGTTAATAGACAAAAATAGCAAAAGAAACATGTTGAAACCTGATTGTTTGGTGCATCGTAAATGTACGGATTTAAAGGTTTGGTTATGCTTAATATAACAATAGTTTGTACACATATCGTTTTCTAAATGAGATGAAAAGTGTTATAAAACTAACAACGTGTAAATATTGTAATATATTATAAAAATTCTAAGCATGGTTGTTGGCAAAAAATTATAATTACTACACATTTACATATATAGAAAATAAAGGAAGTTTACTTGTAAACATGGAAATTAGCTTAATATTACTTCTGTTTTTCTTCTCTAAATGATTTATAACTTAATTTAAATTAAAAGACATAACCTACAAAAGGAGATGTTTCTTTAAATACTATCCTATTTTTGTATACATTCACTTTTGTACGTACTTCAAACTGTAGACCATACACTACATTTGAATAAAATACTGCTGAATAAAAAGTACCTTATAATTACAGTGGAAAATAATGTAAGTTAATGATTTGTATATGTGTTTTATGTTAAACAAAATAGCTCTACAATTTCAAAGTGTTATTAATATAATCAAAGTTGTTAATAGCCAAGTCATATATGATGTTATGTTTGATGCTATCAGTGATGTCATCTCTGATGTCATTAATAATGTGGTTATTAACAGGGGGCACAAAGTTAAGGTGGCTTTGCCTGAATTGTCTGCCGAATTTCAGGGCTTTAGTTGTGTAAAATGTTCACCTTAACGTCCCTGCAACTAAAGTTTATTCAGTCAATTTGAAGGGTTTTCTATGCCATCATTTTTTTTACAGGCCACTAGCCATGGCCTTCGGCCGTGTCCATTCTACATGTTCCCTTGGTAAGTTTTTTTTGGACCCACCAGGTCACCATGGCCTTTGTCTGTGTCCACTATACATGTTCCCTCAACATGTTTCTTTTATACCCAATAGGTGGCCAGTGCTGCACTATACATGCATTTGGGGGTCACTAGCCAGGGCATTCGGCCGTGCTCACTGTATATTTTAAAACATTAACAGGTCACTAGTTTGGCCAGTGGACATGGCCTTTGCCCGTGTCCACTCAACATGTTCCCTCAATATGTTTCTTTGGACCCGCCAGGTGGCCAAGGACATTAGCCGTGTCCACTGTACATGTTCCCCCAATATATTTAATTTGGACCCACTAGGTGGCCACAGCCTTTGGCCGTGATCGCTGCACATATCTTTCAGGCCCGCTAGCCTGGCCTCCGGCCCTGGCCAGTGAACACAGCCTTTGGTCGTGCCCACTGTATATTTTAAAACAGTACCAGGCCGAGCACTCTCTTTAGTGATCGAGGGACTGTGAGGACACCAAGACAACCATGCAGCCGGCAGACTTGGGTGGAATGGAGGAGACAGAGGACTTCAGAGGCCAGTTAACTGTGCAGTGAACGCAAGCAGGAGGGAAGAAGAAACGTCCTAGTGGCCACAGGAACCTTGAAGCAGCCTTACCGCCACCCGAATGCGGTGCGAGAGCCCAAAGGAAAGTCCGAGCCGTGAAGGACGTGGCAGCTGTTTTGTGAAGCCTGCGAGCTGGAGGTGGGACATCAGAGTGCTGTCTCTCGTCTACCACGAGGGAACCGAAGGATGCCAGAAGAAACAGTGAGTCCTAAAGAAAGAGAATGGGACACCGGGGTACTTTGGGAGTGCTGCCAAAGAAAGTGTATGATGCGCATGAGTAGGAAGGGAGGATAGCTCAGCGGCAACGTGCACGTCTTTGAAGCAAGACGACACAAAGCAACACAGGTTCGATCCCCGGGTCCGTGCTTAGAAACCTCTGGGTGTTTAAGCGCGTTATAAATACGCAACTAAGACAAAAAAAACGAATAAAAAAACAGTTATGCAACTAAGAAAACAAACTATTGCTGTAACAGCGCCTCGATGCCGGCAGGCGGTGTGAGTGCTTTAAAAATGTAAAATAAAAAAAATTTAAAAAAAGAATATGAAATCCAATATTACCAGAAAAGGGTTTTCAGAACAAATGTGAGAGGAAAAGCAAGTTTCCAATTCAGATGAAAAGCTGTGGCAGGAGAGTAAACCAGGCAAAACCAAGTTTGCAATTATATAAAGTAAACCAGACAAAAAGCCCTGGCAGGAGAGTAAACCAGGCAGAAGCAGGTTTTAAATTGTATAAAATAAAAATTGCAATTGTATAAAGTGGATCAGATGAAACATCCTGCCAATAGAGATTATCAGGAGAAAGCAAGTTTGCAAGTGTGTGGAGTTAATCATATGAAAAGCCCTCGCAGAGAAGTACACCAGGCCAAAGTCAAGTTTGCAAGTGTGAAAGTAAAGTTGAACAAAGTGGAAAAGAACCTAGCAGGGAAGTACACCAGGTATCCTACTAGGTTGGGACATAGATCCAAGTTGGTTTTTGAATACATGTATTTTGGTAAACAAAGAACCCTAAGGAGAATTCATGCCCTTGGGCGTTTGAGGAATCTTGAAGAAGAAACCTGGGGAAAAAAAAAGTTGTTCCCTGGAACTGTGAACTTTATCCTTAAGAGAAACCTGGGGAAGAGAGTTGTTCCCTGGAACTATGACCTTTATCCATTGGGATCTTTTGTGTTTGAGTTATACATTTTTTTTAACTTGAATGTTTGGCCACTTACAAGGCCAAAGACACCACCCTTCACATGTTAGAGGGTGAGAATAGGATTTCGACACAGGACATTTTGCTTTTGACATCTTGACACTGGAAAAAACTTTAGTTTTGGTTGAGGTAGGGAAACACCTCCTAGAGTAGGGATAGTTAGGCCTTTTTCAACCCCCTTTTATTTTGAATTAAAGTTTATAGCCGAAACTATGAGCTCACTGTGTCCGTGTCTCATTCCTGCATCCTCACAATACACTTATAATTAAACCTTCCCTAAGAAGGCTTCCATGTTCCGCAGGATATATAATTTCATGTGTGAACATTGCTTACCATGAGCACAAACTAACAACTCTTTAAAATTACAAATACATCTTTCTCAATATGCAACACTGGCCTTAACAGTGATATTTCTATTGTGAGCACTGTACCAAATAACCATGGAAAGCTTGGATCAGAGTATAAGCACTTTGTTTTATCAGGCTGCAAGATAGTTACCTTCCCAAAGGTGAAAACCCTGGGGGTCTTTTTTGACCCAGAAATTAACATGACAGCGCTGGTAAACAATTGTGTGTCCACATCGGCCTGCTACATCAAACAGCTTACTCAGTTGTGCCCATTTGTTACCAAGAAGAACTGTGCCACTATTTCGATAGCTATTGTTGTCACTAAGTTAGACTATCACGGCAGCCTTCTTTATGGCATTGGAAAGGGCGACATCTCGAAGTTACAGGTTATCCAAAACAGCACAGTGCGGGCGCTAGAAGGGTTATGCAGAAGAGAACATGTGTCACAAGCCAGAAGGTAATGGCCTAGGCTCCTTATTGAAGCAATAATTTAATTTCGGCTTTTGACTCTTACTCATAAATGCCTATTTGGCATCAGCCCTGACTATCTGTCTAAAAGGCTTTCTTGGCTACCCAACCAGAGGATCCTGAGATCGAATAATTCCAATCTATTATCGGTGCACAGGAGTTAATGTTCTTTTGTCAGCCGAGGTGTGTTTTACTGTGCAGCACCAAAACTTTGGAATACATTGCCCCCAGACCTCAGGGGTTGTGCCTCTTTGGATATTTTCAAACTGACTCAGAACACCTATTTATTCACCTTAGTTTTGACTACTGTTCTTGTCTGACTTTATACTTCAGGATTTGGTGCCTAATATTTGTGTTGAGTTAGTCTTCCATGTGGTGTTTGTCTGTTTATGTTTTGTTTCAGTACCCTGATTCCTCTGGGATTGATTGTTTTTGTTTGACACTTTATAAATATTAAATAAAAAAATAATAGGCAGTGTTCAAAGTCACGAAAATTACCCAGCTATCACATGACCATACGAGCTACAGTTTACTCAGTTCGCACTGTAAAATGCAAATTTTAAAATGAACACATAGTGGACATTCACATACACTGGCCCTCATTACAAGTTTGGCAGTATTCTGCCAGTGATTCTGTGTATTCAGTGGCACCGTTTCCAGCAACTGTAACCACGGAATCACTGGCACATTACAACATTGCACGAGTGTGCATTCCAGAATTCCAGTAACAGTGTGACCGGCATGAAGGAAACTCCGTCAACAAAGGGTGAAATCGGTGGCACCGCCATCAACAATGCTGGTGGCAAAATGTACAGCATGCCAACCACAGAGACAAAGGCAATGGAAACACCGGCACTGGAAACAACGTCACTGCCAGAACAGGAAGTTCGCTGGTGGCCATGTTGGAAAACACAATCCACTTAAAATCACACAGTTGCTGTTGCCATCTGGACACAGAGACACCGGCATTGCACTAGCAGGCATGGCATCTTGCATCCCTGACAGACGGCAGAGGACGCCACGCTTCACTGAGCCGGAGCTCAACATACTGACAGACTACATTGTACAACATGCTAGAGACTTATTTGCAACCGACCACTGCCGGAGCACACAGATCCAAAAGAATGCCATCTGGGAGGAAGTGGCTGAGAAGGTGTCAGCCGTGCGACCCGTACACTGCACAGTATGCGACTGCCACAAGCAGTGGGATGACCTCCGCCTGAGGGTGTGCAACCAACTGTCGGTCAACCGCAAGGAAGGCCTGCCCATTGGCGGTGGGACAGGGACATCTATCAAACTGATGCCATGGGAGCAGAAGTGCAGCAGTGTGCCGTGCCTTGAAAGGTATCGAGGGAGTCGGAGCAGCGGAAGCTGGAGCAGGGACACCTGGAGAGGGCGGTGAGTACAAAGTGCCACACCAAAACAAACACAGTGGGCAGGAGAATGCAGTGCACAACACACAGAGACATGCCCAACTGCATGACACAAGACCACATCCAACCCATACAATGGCCAAGGGCACCCAAACATTCCCCCGCCCCAAACATCCAAACACACATATGCCCACATAATTACTGTACATGTGCAGGCATTGACGACATGAGAACCAACACATACTCAAGCCCCCCCCCCAGGTGGCATGCATGCACCATATGCAATGTGCACCTGTGACACACTCACATGCATGCACCCATTCAATCCGTCCTGACGGTATTGGCCCTGGCATGGTTGACTGCCTACCTGTCAGAACAACATCCCCAAGTGCAATAGTGCCCCTCGCACACCTCCACCTCACTCCCCACCAGTGTCATTCCACAGGGAACCATTCAATCGCCATGGCTCCCCAACACCTATCATGCCCCTCTGGGCCACTCCACCACCACCATTGCACCTCACGACCAGTGTAATGCCGATGACACACTGCCCACCTACCAACTCCCATTCTGTACTACCACTCCATCCTCCCTCATACATGAGTGAATGACTGCTAATCATGCAACGTGCTCTGCTGGCGATCCCTGCCTCAATCCCAGCAAGACAGAGAAGCCCCTCATCATGATGCCTTTGCCCTGTAACCCACCCTCCATTGGCCCACCTTCCCACACCCCCTGAGAACTCACAGACCTTGGCGTCACCTTTGACTCATCCCACACCTCGCTTCTGCACATCACAAACCATGGCAAGAGGTCTGACTTTGAGCACCACCACCACCTCAGAGGCACCCGCCCTTACCTACCCTACCCCCAGAAGCCTAATGTCTCCAGTGCACAGGTACCCCCTGAGCCTGACAACAGCAACAGCCTTTCATTACTCTGCCCTTACCTCCCTTCACCCCCTCATGCAAATCCAGAATAGTGACGCATGATTCAACCTAGGCCCCAAGCCCTGGGACCGCTTTCTTCCAGCCCTGGAATCACTGCACAGACTCCCTGTGACTGCAAGGTCCAATTGAAAGACCTCCTGCCCCATACACAAGGCTTACTGGGTCCTGGTCCCCCATGAGTCACACTGGTGGCAGCCCATCCTCAACAAGTCTGCCCCAGTATCCCTCACCAGCACTTGGCCACGGTCACCCTTCCCTGGAATAGCCGGAATCTGGCCCACTCCATCCTTCGCACTGTACTCCCCTCCCCCACTCACATCACATACCTGCCCCTGAGGGTACCATCAACATGTGTCCAGCTCCCTGTGGCCCCCACACCCTGCAATACACATCCTCCCATCCCGGTACCCTCACTCCTCCCTCCCCTGCATGACATTGTTCCCTGCACATGCACAGTAACAATAACACAAGGCCCAGTACAGCCATATCTCCGAATTTGTCCAACACTTTCTTGCTGGTGGCACCTGGTAGCACTTGTGTATATGTGCCATATGATTTATCAATGCATGAACTGAAGGCACCATACACCGGCATCATGTCACATGCTGTCTGAACTGCATGTAGCAAGGCCATAGGATGGCACAGAGGCCACGCAAGGCACCAGCCCCATGAGCATGTCGCCTGCACCCACAAAGGCACAGCCTGCAGCACCTGTCACAATTCATGCTCCCCTGATAGAGGCACAGCCTTCAGCCCCTGTCGCAACTCCTGCTGCCCCAACAGAGGCGCAGTCTGGAGCTCCTGTCGCACCATTTTCTGCCCCGACAGAGGCGCCAACAGGACGGCCTTTACCACCCACACACCAGCCTCCCATGTACATGGGCGTGCCTATGGAGGACAATGCCAGACAGGACGGCGGGTACACAACAGAGGGCACATCGGAACACACCTCCTGCCACCGTCCCTCATTCAGCCCATCTGATATCCACAGCCCACCTCCACCACCCATCCCCAGCATCAGAGACATGGATGCACGCCTATGGCGCATTGAGGAATGGCACGAGCAGATGGCGGGACTCGTGCGCCAGCACCTGGAGGAGGCCAGGTTGATGCAGGAAGAGACCAGGTTGATCCAGGAGAGAGCGTGCAGGCCCTCGGGCGGCACTGTGCACCTGCCTTGGGACGGGCATCATGCACGGCGGTCCTGCCTGCACAGATGGTCCAGAAGGGGAATGAGGCCATATCGGCAATGGCTGTGTCCCTGACCATTTGCCTGCAGGTGGCATTAGAGTGCAGGGACATGGCAGGTTCAGACCCAACCTCGACCGTCACCACGCCTGTCAGCTCACAAAAGAGCAACCCGAGGTGCAGATCCCTGCGACTGTCAGGCTCACATTAAAAGGGTGGGCCAGGTGGTAAGAAGCTACAAAAAGTGAGCCTGTTCCCGACAGGATGTGACACTGTTGCTACCTATGGGGTGCTTTTGGGATGGTGTGTTTTGGAGGCTTAGTTGTGGGGGGGGTAGTTGGGGAGGGAGTTTTTTTTTTTTTTTGGGGGGTGGGGTAGTTTGGGGTTTGGCGGGGTGGGGAGGTGAGGCACACATTTATTGATGTTTGATCTTTCTAAAATACACATTGTTCTGCATATGAATTCACGTTTGGACATTCATTATGTGTATAGGGGTGCCTTATTTGTGCGCTGATTCACATGCAGTGTGTGCCCTGGGTCATGTCCAGGTGCTGGGTGCTCAGAAGTAGTTCTATATGAGTTCCTGGTGGGCTGCACACCCGTCCCTATCATCCCAGTGATGGCGTAGTCACATGTCTGCAGCTGCATCCTCTTCGCTATCATCATCATTGTCCGCCAGAGAGGCATGTCCGTGTTCCGGGGGCAGGGGAATGTTGCGCCGGATGCACATATTATTATGCAATTTCTGTGGTGCTGGAGTTTCCGGTACTGCTTCATGGGGGTCTCACAGTTTGAGTTACCTGTGCTAGCGGCAATGGTGGCACAGTGTATGCTGTTGCCGACACTGTTGATACCGGCATTCCCTCTCGTAGTGCGACGGTCTGGAGTGTGTGCCGGTAATCGGAATTACTGTCACGTTGTTTCCGGGACAGCCACACTTCTAATGAGGGCCCCTGACTTTTCATTTGTAGATTTAACCCCCACCTTGCAAAATAAAAATGTGGCTAGATTGACTTTAGAAATACTCACTATTAACATATCAGGTCCCCAAATCTAATAGTCACTCTAGAAAATCCATCAGCTTCAATGCATTCCATTTATATCACAGCTCACTATGAAACATTTCTATTTCAAAGAGCAATAATAAAATGCTACTTCCACTAACAGTGCTCCCTTCTTCGTTGCACACAAATCATCCAGCATGTGTGCTCAAGTGTATTAGCATAATTACACACAACTGAAAGACACTGCAACCTACACCTTTTCAAGTTCTAAACGACAACACCAATAAACCCTCACCATACCAGCTTTAATGCATCCCTGTTACATACACTTGCAGTAACCTAAACCTTCTCATATTGAAGCAAAAGGTACCTACTAGGACCATTTGCTCTTTTCATATTATAACATGTGCTAGTAACAGTAACCTAACACCAACAAAAAGAAGCAGTACAAATTCCACCAATATGCATTTATCATTAGCCATGGCAAATGCATTTCCCAATCTAATTTCACATGATTACTAACCTTTCACATTGCTACAAAAATTTATTTGTAGAAGCACACATACTGCAGAGTATAAACTTTCTCAGAAACCATATTTCTAACCTTCAATACCCAAAAGGTAAATATGTATTTATGTTCCTTTTACCCAACTCAATCAAGGCAGTCCCTGAAATATGTAACTATTTACAAATCAAATCATGTATCCCTCACTGTCAACTTCTCCAAACAAAAGATCCACAGATTTTCACATGAGCTAAGCATACACCATCAGCACAGTATATTTCCTTCAAGCAGAATGACAATTGAAAACAAAATGGTGCCTATGAAATCTTTCAAAACAGATGTTCACATGAGCCAATCATACACCATCAGCACAGAAAAGTTCCTGCAAGCAGAAGGACAATTAAAAACAGAATGGTGCCTATGAAACATTTATAAAAACAATGGCAAAGAAAGAGGACTAAACTTCTCAAACTACCAAAATGGCCGACACATTTCCACTTCTACCTATCACATAAAAGAAGACAATGAAAACAACGATTCCTACCTTTTAGAAACACAGAAATAGTGATATCATCCATGCCCACTGCAACTAATACTTGAATTACAAACCAGCATTCATTTTCAAGAAAACTGTGACAGAATGCAGACGTCATGGCTGGAGCTAAAACTCTATGGTTAGGTAAAGACTCTTTGGTGTTTTGGTAATGTTTTTTGTAGAAACCTACATATTGACATTAATCTGAATTTACCTGATTTTAAAATGAAATAGTTTGTATTGCGATGAATGCGATGGTGCCAGATTTTCTAACATTTTATAATCTGAGAAGTACAGAGCAGCCAGATGTCATATTCATTCATTGCAGATGCAATGATTTGGGGAATGTACGAGGCATGTCTCTGTCTTTGATTATGAAACAATATTTCGAAAAACTCATGGAATGTTTTCCTCACACTACCTTCATTTCTTCCAACATACCTAAGCAGCAAAAATTGAAGTGGACCATAAGGGTCTCGTAGTAAGAAATGGACACAAGGTTGGTATATTGGTTGATACAAACCTTTATTCAAGACAAAATATGAGGGGTTGGAGAAAGTCCTAACTAGCCCTACCTCTATGAGAGGTTTCCCTGCCTCAACAAAACTAAGGATACTGTCAGAGTCAAAACCTATCCTATCCCTCACATGCTAAACTTAGGCTAAAGTGAAAGGGTGAATGTCTCTTTGACTGCCGACCTGCAGCCAGATCTTATATTCAACCAAAAGTTCCAAATGAGAGTTCAATAAGGGTGCAAAAAAATGTAGCAGACCGTCTGCCCACGGCTGTCACAGTGAGGTTCCAAACTGGTGTAGGGAAGCAAATAAATCTTTCATAAGACTCTGAGTTTGGATTCTCTTTCCCCAAGGTCTTTCCAGTATTTGTTCAAGGTTTATCTTTCATGTGCAGACCTGCCTCCTAGGGCTGCAATAAAGTCACAACAGCCTGACTCTTTCCTCCCATGATATTGCACTTATTCTTCTCACTTGTTGTGGGTCTCCGACCTTATTCAGGATACCCCCTTGTTTGGCCCACCTGCTTGCCAAGTAGGGTACACCAAGTTCTTCACCTCAAACCTTGGTCTATTCTCCTGGCAAGGTCTCTCAGTGTCACTGGCCCACACAACGTTCGTATCCTTCTCAAGTATATTTTGGCAATCACTTCCCCAACCTGGATTCTCAATCTCTTCCACATGTTTACTTTTAGGGTGTCTTTGCTCCAATCTCTATCTATTCAACAGCTCTCATTTATTTCCCTGCCAGGGTCTCTAACTGTTACAGGTCTCTGTGGGGTTCGAACTCCCCCTTTTCTGCCATATCATTTGGGGAACACTTCCTCAGTCTGGGTTCTCAATCACTCTCACGTCGTCACCCTCAGTGTTTCTTTGCTCCAATCTCTCTCTGTTCCACAGCCCTGGTTTACTCCCCTGTCAGGGTCTGTGTTTGTCAATGGTTTCTCTAGGGATCGTGCTCCCCCTTGTCATAAGTTGGGGATTGCCTTTTCTCCATGGGCACCAGACCCCCTTCACTTGATTAATTGCAATAGTATCTCTCCTCACTCTTCTTCACTCCATTGCTCTGGTTCAGCCTCCTGCCAAGGTCTATAAATGCTCTATGAATGCTCTTCACATTTGTTTGCACTTACCCCTATTCCTGTGTGGGGTATGGATGTCTGCGCTGTTTATCTAATTTATACACATTGGGCTTTATTATAAGTATGACGGAAAATATTTGGAATTACTGGCATGCTGGTGCTACTGTGTTCGTGCGGCACTGCTGCCGGTATCAATGGTTGATTCCGTGTCAATGGGCACGTGCATTCCGGCATGAACCCCCACCCTCGGTGCCGGTGACTCCGAATCTGGCTCAACGCTACCAGACTCACTGGCACCGTTATTACCGGTGCCATCATTACCGTGACATGAAATAGCGTGATCACTGTAACAGAAAATGGACTGGCGGCCATTAACAAAACACAATCGATTGCAATCTTCTGTGCACTGGAGTGACAGCCACATCCCAAGCAAACACAATCAACCAGACACATGTCTGGACGGGTCCCGCATCACAGAGGCGCAGGTTTAGTTCAGCAATGCTGAACTAAACATGCTAGCCGACACGCTAGTCGAGCATGCTGATGAGGTGTTCAGCAGCGACCTACGGCGGCAGGCACAAATGCGGAAAAAGGCAATCTGGGAGGAGGTGACCCGGAAGGTAATGACAGTCGGGACGACACCACAAACAGTCTGGGACTGCCACAAAAGGTGGGATGATCTACGTCTCAGGGTGCAAAACCTTCTGTGGGCACAGCGCAGCCATGTCATGGGCACAGGAGGCAGACCTGCATCTCCCATCCACCTGCAGCCATGGGAGGAAACATGCAGCAGCGTCTTGCACCTCGAGGCCATTGAGGGAGTAAGTGCAGTGGAGGCTGGAGGTGTCACATCGGATGAGGCTGGAGAGTACCCGTAACCCCAATGTCTGATCACACACCTTGTACCCTGTATACAATTGAGTAGGCAAACATGTCAAGTATGTTGTGCCGGGGCGTGGCTAAATGGCCGCGTAAGAGGACGCGTCCGTGAGGAGCTCCCGAGATCCGACATTCATCCTCTAAAGAAATTGCAGTTTCCAGTGGACAACGTACGCTGGTTACAAAGCCATATGTGCATGAATATCTGGAGCCTGTCCCGAGCGCTGTAGTGACCCGATCGAACGCTGGTGCAGGAAGTCTTGGCCAGAAATAATAAGCGGAGTGCCCCTGGCCCGGACACGGGCAAGATGGCGGATTGAGACAAAGGGTCATAAACTGGCCTCAACGCTGCATCGGGAGCACTGGCCGGAGCGGCGTGTTCATGCCTGTCGCTGCCACATGTGCCTAATGACACCTAGCCTGGAGACTCACTGGCGGACCCGGCAGGGGTGCAGGCCGGCAAGACCGAGGAGCGGACACTGCTGTCCACAGCGGATACGGTGCGACTAGGGTCCCCGTAGGGCCGTGCCGCGGGACGAAGGCACTGGGCTGTTGCGGGTGCCTCTGGGTGCGGGCGCAGTGTGCGAGCCGGCTGGTGCTGTGTGCCCGGGGCTCTTCGGCCAGATTGAGACCCACAGGAGGAGCGGCCGCCCCAGAGGCCCTGAGGACTGTGAGTCGGCGACCTGTGGGACACACCGGGGCGCCCCTCGTGCGGCCACGGCGGGCCCCGCAGTGAGCAGAGCGCGCGAGGGCTGGGATTGGCCTCGCACGGATCCGACTCTCCACAAGACAGGTCAGTGCTGGTGTTGGGGGACCTGGAGAGGAGATCCCCGTGGGATCTTGTGGACGACGGAGACGTCCTGCGGGTGACGCCTGGCTGGCCCCCTGCACTGCGCCCGGCTTGAGCGAAGTGTGTACACAGACCAGGGAATTGGTGGGGGCACGTTCCCCCAACGGGATGCGACTCCTGCGCTGACCGGGCTGTAGCCGGAGTGAACACAGGCAGAGGGGACTGGCAGAGCCATCTGGGAGGAAGTGGCTGAGAAGGTGTCAGCCGTGCGACCCGTACACTGCACAGTATGCGACTGCCACAAGCAGTGGGATGACCTCCGCCTGAGGGTGTGCAACCAACTGTCGGTCAACCGCAAGGAAGGCCTGCCCATTGGCGGTGGGACAGGGACATCTATCAAACTGATGCCATGGGAGCAGAAGTGCAGCAGTGTGCCGTGCCTTGAAGGGAATCGAGGGAGTCGGAGCAGCGGAAGCTGGAGCAGGGACACCTGGAGAGGGCGGTGAGTACAACGTGCCACACCAAAACAAACACAGTGGGCAGGAAAATGCAGTGCACAACACACAGAGACATGCCCAACTGCATGACACAAGACCACATCCAACCCATACAATGGCCAAGGGCACCCAAACATTCCCCCGCCCCAAACATCCAAACACACATATGCCCACATAATTACTGTACATGTGCAGGCATTGACGACATGAGAACCAACACATACTCAAGCCCCCCCCCCAGGTGGCATGCATGCACCATATGCAATGTGCACCTGTGACACACTCACATGCATGCACCCATTCAATCCGTCCTGACGGTATTGGCCCTGGCATGGTTGACTGCCTACCTGTCAGAACAACATCCCCAAGTGCAATAGTGCCCCTCGCACACCTCCACCTCACTCCCCACCAGTGTCATTCCACAGGGAACCATTCAATCGCCATGGCTCCCCAACACCTACCATGCCCCTCTGGGCCACTCCATCACCACCATTGCACCTCACGACCAGTGTAATGCTGATGACACACTGCCCACCTACCAACTCCCATTCTGTACTACCACTCCATCCTCCCTCATACATGAGTGAATGACTGCTAATCATGCAACGTGCTCTGCTGGCGATCCCTGCCTCAATCCCAGCAAGACAGAGAAGCCCCTCATCATGATGCCTGTGCCCTGTAACCCACCCACCCTCCATTGGCCCACCTTCCCACACCCCCTGAGAACCCACAGACCTTGGCGTCACCTTTGACTCATCCCACACCTCGCTTCTGCACATCACAAACCATGGCAAGAGGTCTGACTTTGAGCACCACCACCACCTCAGAGGCACCCGCCCTTACCTACCCTACCCCCAGAAGCCTAATGTCTCCAGTGCACAGGTACCCCATGAGCCTGACAACAGCAACAGCCTTTCATCACTCTGCCCTTACCTCCCTTCACCCCCTCATGCAAATCCAGAATAGTGGCGCATGATTCAACCTAGGCCCCAAGCCCTGGGACCGCTTTCTTCCAGCCCTGGAATCACTGCACAGACTCCCTGTGACTGCAAGGTCCAATTGAAAGACCTCCTGCCCCATACACAAGGCTTACTGGGGCCTGGTCCCCCATGAGTCACACTGGTGGCAGCCCATCCTCAACAAGTCTGCCCCAGTATCCCTCACCAGCACTTGGCCACGGTCACCCTTTCCTGGAATAGCCGGAATCTGGCCCACTCCATCCTTCGCACTGTACTCCCCTCCCCCACTCACATCACATATCTGCCCCTGAGGGTACCATCAACATGTGTCCAGCTCCCTGTGGCCCCCACACCCTGCAATACACATCCTCCCATCCCGGTACCCTCACTCCTCCCTCCCCTGCATGACATTGTTCCCTGCACATGCACAGTAACAATAACACAAGGCCCAGTACAGCCATATCTCCGAATTTGTCCAACACTTTCTTGCTGGTGGCACCTGGTAGCACTTGTGTATATGTGCCATATGATTTATCAATGCATGAACTGAAGGCACCATACACCGGCATCATGTCACATGCTGTCTGAACTGCATGTAGCAAGGCCATAGGATGGCACAGAGGCCACGCAAGGCACCAGCCCCATGAGCATGTCGCCTGCACCAACAAAGGCACAGCCTGCAGCACCTGTCACAATTCCTGCTCCCCTGATAGAGGCACAGCCTTCAGCCCCTGTCGCAACTCCTGCTGCCCCAACAGAGGCGCAGTCTGGAGCTCCTGTCGCACCATTTTCTGCCCCGACAGAGGCGCCAACAGGACGGCCTTTACCACCCACACACCAGCCTCCCATGTACATGGGCGTGCCTATGGAGGACAATGCCAGACAGGATGGCGGGTACACAACAGAGGGCACATCGGAACACACCTCCTGCCACCGTCCCTCATTCAGCCCATCTGATATCCACAGCCCACCTCCACCACCCATCCCCAGCATCAGAGACATGGATGCGCGCCTATGGCGCATTGAGGAATGGCACGAGCAGATGGCGGGACTCGTGCGCCAGCACCTGGAGGAGGCCAGGTTGATGCAGGAAGAGACCAGGTTGATCCAGGAGAGAGCGTGCAGGCCCTCAGGCGGCACTGTGCACGTGCCTTGGGACGGGCATCATGCACGGCGGTCCTGCCTGCACAGATGGTCCAGAAGGGGAATGAGGCCATATCGGCAATGGCTGTGTCCCTGACCATTTGCCTGCAGGTGGCATTAGAGTGCAGGGACATGGCAGGTTCAGACCCGACCTCGACCGTCACCACGCCTGCCAGCTCACAAAAGAGCAGCCCGAGGTGCAGATCCCTGCGACTGTCAGGCTCACATTAAAAGGGTAGGCCAGGTGGTAAGAAGCTACAAAAAGTGAGCCTGTTCCCGACAGGATGTGACACTGTTGCTACCTATGGGGTGCTTTTGGGATGGCGTGTTTTGGAGGCTTAGTTGTGGGGGGGTAGTTGGGGAGGGAGGTTTTTTTTTTTTTGGGGGGTGGGGTAGTTTGGGGTTTGGCGGGGTGGGGAGGTGAGGCACACATTTATTGATGTTTGATCTTTCTTAAATACACATTGTTCTGCATATGAATTCACGTTTGGACATTCATTATGTGTATAGGGGTGCCTTATTTGTGCGCTGATTCACATGCAGTGTGTGCCCTGGGTCATGTCCAGGTGCTGGGTGCTCAGAAGTAGTTCTATATGAGTTCCTGGTGGGCTGCAGGCCCGTCCCTATCATCCCACTGATGGCGTAGTCACATGTCTGCAGCTGCATCCTCTTCGCTATCATCATCATTGTCCGCCAGAGAGGCATGTCCGTGTTCCGGGGGCAGGAGAATGTTGCGCCGGATGCACATATTATTATGCAATTTCTGTGGTGCTGGAGTTTCCGGTACTGCTTCATGTGGGTCTCACAGTTTGAGTTACCTGTGCTAGCGGCAATGGTGGCACAGTGTATGCTGTTGCCGACACTGTTGATACCGGCATTCCCTCTCGTAGTGCGACGGTCTGGAGTGTGTGCCGGTAATCAGAATTACTGTCACGTTGTTTCCGGGACAGCCACACTTCTAATGAGGGCCCCTGACTTTTCATTTGTAGATTTAACCCCCACCTTGCAAAATAAAAATGTGGCTAGATCGACTTTAGAAATACTCACTATTAACATATCAGGTCCCCAAATCTAATAGTCACTCTAGAAAATCCATCAGCTTCAATGCATTCCATTTATATCACAGCTCACTATGAAACATTTCTATTTCAAAGAGCAATAATAAAATGCTACTTCCACTAACAGTGCTCCCTTCTTCGTTGCACACAAATCATCCAGCATGTGTGCTGAAATGTATTAGCATAATTACACACAACTGAAAGACACTGCAACCTACACCTTTTCAAGTTCTAAACGACAACACCAATAAGCCCTCACCATACCAACTTTAATGCATCCCTGTTACATACACTTGCAGTAACCTAAACCTTCTCATATTGAAGCAAAAGGTACCTACTAGGACCATTTGCTCTTTTCATATTATAACATGTGCTAGTAACAGTAACCTAACACCAACAAAAAGAAGCAGTACAAATTCCACCAATATGCATTTATCATTAGCCATGGCAAATGCATTTCCCAATCTAATTTCACATGATTACTAACCTTTCACATTGCTACAAAAAACTATTTGTAGAAGCACACATACTGCAGAGTATAAACTTTCTCAGAAACCATATTTCTAACCTTCAATACCCAAAAGGTAAATATGTATTTATGTTCCTTTTACCCAACTCAATCAAGGCAGTCCCTGAAATATGTAACTATTTACAAATCAAATCATGTATCCCTCACTGTCAACTTCTCCAAACAAAAGATCCACAGATTTTCACATGAGCTAAGCATACACCATCAGCACAGTATATTTCCTTCAAGCAGAATGACAATTGAAAACAAAATGGTGCCTATGAAATCTTTCAAAACAGATGTTCACATGAGCCAATCATACACCATCAGCACAGAAAAGTTCCTGCAAGCAGAAGGACAATTAAAAACAGAATGGTGCCTATGAAACATTTATAAAAACAATGGCAATGAAAGAGGACTAAACTTCTCAAACTACCAAAATGGCCGACACATTTCCACTTCTACCTATCACATAAAAGAAGACAATGAAAACAACGATTCCTACCTTTTAGAAACACAGAAATAGTGATATCATCCATGCCCACTGCAACTAATACTTGAATTACAAACCAGCATTCATTTTCAAGAAAACTGTGACAGAGTGCAGACGTCATGGCTGGAGCTAAAACTCTATGGTTAGGTAAAGACTCTTTGGTGTTTTGGTAATGTTTTTTGTAGAAACCTACATATTGACATTAATCTGAATTTACCTGATTTTAAAATGAAATAGTTTGTATTGCGATGAATGCGATGGTGCCAGATTTTCTAACATTTTTTAATCTGAGAAGTACAGAGCAGCCAGATGTCATATTCATTCATTGCAGATGCAATAATTTGGGGAATGTACGAGGCATGTCTCTGTCTTTGATTATGAAACAATATTTCGAAAAACTCATGGAATGTTTTCCTCACACTACCTTCATTTCTTCCAACATACCTAAGCAGCAAAAATTGAAGTGGACCATAAGGGTCTCGTAGTAAGAAATGGACACAAGGTTGGTATATTGGTTGATACAAACCTTTATTCAAGACAAAATATGAGGGGTTGGAGAAAGTCCTAACTAGCCCTACCTCTATGAGAGGTTTCCCTGCCTCAACAAAACTAAGGATACTGTCAGAGTCAAAACCTATCCTATCCCTCACATGCTAAACTTAGGCTAAAGTGAAAGGGTGAATGTCTCTTTGACTGCCGACCTGCAGCCAGATCTTATATTCAACCAAAAGTTCCAAATGAGAGTTCAATAAGGGTGCAAAAAAATGTAGCAGACCGTCTGCCCACGGCTGTCACAGTGAGGTTCCAAACTGGTGTAGGGAAGCAAATAAATCTTTCATAAGACTCTGAGTTTGGATTCTCTTTCCCCAAGGTCTTTCCAGTATTTGTTCAAGGTTTATCTTTCATGTGCAGACCTGCCTCCTAGGGCTGCAATAAAGTCACAACAGCCTGACTCTTTCCTCCCATGATATTGCACTTATTCTTCTCACTTGTTGTGGGTCTCCGACCTTATTCAGGATACCCCCTTGTTTGGCCCACCTGCTTGCCAAGTAGGGTACACCAAGTTCTTCACCTCAAACCTTGGCCTATTCTCCTGGCAAGGTCTCTCAGTGTCACTGGCTCACACAACGTTCGTATCCTTCTCAAGTATATTTTGGCAATCACTTCCCCAACCTGGATTCTCAATCTCTTCCACATGTTTACTTTTAGGGTGTCTTTGCTCCAATCTCTATCTATTCAACAGCTCTCATTTATTTCCCTGCCAGGGTCTCTAACTGTTACAGGTCTCTGTGGGGTTCGAACTCCCCCTTTTCTGCCATATCATTTGGGGAACACTTCCTCAGTCTGGGTTCTCAATCACTCTCACGTCGTCACCCTCAGTGTTTCTTTGCTCCAATCTCTCTCTGTTCCACAGCCCTGGTTTACTCCCCTGTCAGGGTCTGTGTTTGTCAATGGTTTCTCTAGGGATCGTGCTCCCCCTTGTCATAAGTTGGGGATTGCCTTTTCTCCATTGCACCAGACCCCCTTCACTTGATTAATTGCAATGGTATCTCTCCTCACTCTTCTTCACTCCATTGCTCTGGTTCAGCCTCCTGCCAAGGTCTATAAATGCTCTATGAATGCTCTTCACATTTGTTCGCACTTACCCCTATTCCTGTGTGGGGTATGGATGTCTGCGCTGTTTATCTAATTTATACACATTGGGCTTTATTATAAGTATGACGGAAAATATTTGGAATTACTGGCATGCTGGTGCTACTGTGTTCGTGCGGCACTGCTGCCGGTATCAATGGTTGATTCCGTGTCAATGGGCACGTGCATTCCGGCATGAACCCCCACCCTCGGTGCCAGTGACTCCGAATCTGGTTCAACGCTACCAGACTCACTGGCACCGTTATTACCGGTGCCATCATTACCGTGACATGAAATAGTGTGATCACTGTAACAGAAAATGGACTGGCGGCCATTAACAAAACACAATCGATTGCAATCCTCTGTGCACTGGAGTGACAGCCACATCCCAAGCAATCACAATCAACCAGACACACTTCTGGACGGGTCCCGCATCACAGAGGCGCAGGTTTAGTTCAGCAATGCTGAACTAAACATGCTAGCCGACACGCTAGTCGAGCATGCTGATGAGGTGTTCAGCAGTGACCTACGGCGGCAGGCACAAATGCGGAAAAAGGCAATCTGGGAGGAGGTGACCCGGAAGGTAATGACAGTCGGGACGACACCACAAACAGTCTGGGACTGCCACAAAAGGTGGGATGATCTACGTCTCAGGGTGCAAAACCTTCTGTGGGCACAGCGCAGCCATGTCATGGGCACAGGAGGCAGACCTGCATCTCCCATCCACCTGCAGCCATGGGAGGAAACATGCAGCAGCGTCTTGCACCTCGAGGCCATTGAGGGAGTAAGTGCAGTGGAGGCTGGAGGTGTCACATCGGATGAGGCTGGAGAGTACCCGTAACCCCAATGTCTGATCACACACCTTGTACCCTGTATACAATTGAGTAGGCAAACATGTCAAGTATGTTGTGCCGGGGCGTGGCTAAATGGCCGCGTAAGAGGACGCGTCCGTGAGGAGCTCCCGAGATCCGACATTCATCCTCTAAAGAAATTGCAGTTTCCAGTGGACAACGTACGCTGGTTACAAAGCCATATGTGCATGAATATCTGGAGCCTGTCCCGAGCGCTGTAGTGACCCGATCGAACGCTGGTGCAGGAAGTCTTGGCCAGAAATAATAAGCGGAGTGCCCCTGGCCCGGACACGGGCAAGATGGCGGATTGAGACAAAGGGTCATAAACTGGCCTCAACGCTGCATCGGGAGCACTGGCCGGAGCGGCGTGTTCATGCCTGTCGCTGCCACATGTGCCTAATGACACCTAGCCTGGAGACTCACTGGCGGACCCGGCAGGGGTGCAGGCCGGCAAGACCGAGGAGCGGACACTGCTGTCCACAGCGGATACGGTGCGACTAGGGTCCCCGTAGGGCCGTGCCGCGGGACGAAGGCACTGGGCTGTTGCGGGTGCCTCTGGGTGCGGGCGCAGTGTGCGAGCCGGCTGGTGCTGTGTGCCCGGGGCTCTTCGGCCAGATTGAGACCCACAGGAGGAGCGGCCGCCCCAGAGGCCCTGAGGACTGTGAGTCGGCGACCTGTGGGACACACCGGGGCGCCCCTCGTGCGGCCACGGCGGGCCCCGCAGTGAGCAGAGCGCGCGAGGGCTGGGATTGGCCTCGCACGGATCCGACTCTCCACAAGACAGGTCAGTGCTGGTGTTGGGGGACCTGGAGAGGAGATCCCCGTGGGATCTTGTGGACGACGGAGACGTCCTGCGGGTGACGCCTGGCTGGCCCCCTGCACTGCGCCCGGCTTGAGCGAAGTGTGTACACAGACCAGGGAATTGGTGGGGGCACGTTCCCCCAACGGGATGCGACTCCTGCGCTGACCGGGCTGTAGCCGGAGTGAACACAGGCAGAGGGGACTGGCAGAGCCATCTGGGAGGAAGTGGCTGAGAAGGTGTCAGCCGTGCGACCCGTACACTGCACAGTATGCGACTGCCACAAGCAGTGGGATGACCTCCGCCTGAGGGTGTGCAACCAACTGTCGGTCAACCGCAAGGAAGGCCTGCCCATTGGCGGTGGGACAGGGACATCTATCAAACTGATGCCATGGGAGCAGAAGTGCAGCAGTGTGCCGTGCCTTGAAGGGAATCGAGGGAGTCGGAGCAGCGGAAGCTGGAGCAGGGACACCTGGAGAGGGCGGTGAGTACAACGTGCCACACCAAAACAAACACAGTGGGCAGGAAAATGCAGTGCACAACACACAGAGACATGCCCAACTGCATGACACAAGACCACATCCAACCCATACAATGGCCAAGGGCACCCAAACATTCCCCCGCCCCAAACATCCAAACACACATATGCCCACATAATTACTGTACATGTGCAGGCATTGACGACATGAGAACCAACACATACTCAAGCCCCCCCCCCAGGTGGCATGCATGCACCATATGCAATGTGCACCTGTGACACACTCACATGCATGCACCCATTCAATCCGTCCTGACGGTATTGGCCCTGGCATGGTTGACTGCCTACCTGTCAGAACAACATCCCCAAGTGCAATAGTGCCCCTCGCACACCTCCACCTCACTCCCCACCAGTGTCATTCCACAGGGAACCATTCAATCGCCATGGCTCCCCAACACCTACCATGCCCCTCTGGGCCACTCCATCACCACCATTGCACCTCACGACCAGTGTAATGCTGATGACACACTGCCCACCTACCAACTCCCATTCTGTACTACCACTCCATCCTCCCTCATACATGAGTGAATGACTGCTAATCATGCAACGTGCTCTGCTGGCGATCCCTGCCTCAATCCCAGCAAGACAGAGAAGCCCCTCATCATGATGCCTGTGCCCTGTAACCCACCCACCCTCCATTGGCCCACCTTCCCACACCCCCTGAGAACCCACAGACCTTGGCGTCACCTTTGACTCATCCCACACCTCGCTTCTGCACATCACAAACCATGGCAAGAGGTCTGACTTTGAGCACCACCACCACCTCAGAGGCACCCGCCCTTACCTACCCTACCCCCAGAAGCCTAATGTCTCCAGTGCACAGGTACCCCATGAGCCTGACAACAGCAACAGCCTTTCATCACTCTGCCCTTACCTCCCTTCACCCCCTCATGCAAATCCAGAATAGTGGCGCATGATTCAACCTAGGCCCCAAGCCCTGGGACCGCTTTCTTCCAGCCCTGGAATCACTGCACAGACTCCCTGTGACTGCAAGGTCCAATTGAAAGACCTCCTGCCCCATACACAAGGCTTACTGGGGCCTGGTCCCCCATGAGTCACACTGGTGGCAGCCCATCCTCAACAAGTCTGCCCCAGTATCCCTCACCAGCACTTGGCCACGGTCACCCTTTCCTGGAATAGCCGGAATCTGGCCCACTCCATCCTTCGCACTGTACTCCCCTCCCCCACTCACATCACATATCTGCCCCTGAGGGTACCATCAACATGTGTCCAGCTCCCTGTGGCCCCCACACCCTGCAATACACATCCTCCCATCCCGGTACCCTCACTCCTCCCTCCCCTGCATGACATTGTTCCCTGCACATGCACAGTAACAATAACACAAGGCCCAGTACAGCCATATCTCCGAATTTGTCCAACACTTTCTTGCTGGTGGCACCTGGTAGCACTTGTGTATATGTGCCATATGATTTATCAATGCATGAACTGAAGGCACCATACACCGGCATCATGTCACATGCTGTCTGAACTGCATGTAGCAAGGCCATAGGATGGCACAGAGGCCACGCAAGGCACCAGCCCCATGAGCATGTCGCCTGCACCAACAAAGGCACAGCCTGCAGCACCTGTCACAATTCCTGCTCCCCTGATAGAGGCACAGCCTTCAGCCCCTGTCGCAACTCCTGCTGCCCCAACAGAGGCGCAGTCTGGAGCTCCTGTCGCACCATTTTCTGCCCCGACAGAGGCGCCAACAGGACGGCCTTTACCACCCACACACCAGCCTCCCATGTACATGGGCGTGCCTATGGAGGACAATGCCAGACAGGATGGCGGGTACACAACAGAGGGCACATCGGAACACACCTCCTGCCACCGTCCCTCATTCAGCCCATCTGATATCCACAGCCCACCTCCACCACCCATCCCCAGCATCAGAGACATGGATGCACGCCTATGGCGCATTGAGGAATGGCACGAGCAGATGGCGGGACTCGTGCGCCAGCACCTGGAGGAGGCCAGGTTGATGCAGGAAGAGACCAGGTTGATCCAGGAGAGAGCGTGCAGGCCCTCAGGCGGCACTGTGCACGTGCCTTGGGACGGGCATCATGCACGGCGGTCCTGCCTGCACAGATGGTCCAGAAGGGGAATGAGGCCATATCGGCAATGGCTGTGTCCCTGACCATTTGCCTGCAGGTGGCATTAGAGTGCAGGGACATGGCAGGTTCAGACCCGACCTCGACCGTCACCACGCCTGCCAGCTCACAAAAGAGCAGCCCGAGGTGCAGATCCCTGCGACTGTCAGGCTCACATTAAAAGGGTAGGCCAGGTGGTAAGAAGCTACAAAAAGTGAGCCTGTTCCCGACAGGATGTGACACTGTTGCTACCTATGGGGTGCTTTTGGGATGGCGTGTTTTGGAGGCTTAGTTGTGGGGGGGTAGTTGGGGAGGGAGGTTTTTTTTTTTTTGGGGGGTGGGGTAGTTTGGGGTTTGGCGGGGTGGGGAGGTGAGGCACACATTTATTGATGTTTGATCTTTCTTAAATACACATTGTTCTGCATATGAATTCACGTTTGGACATTCATTATGTGTATAGGGGTGCCTTATTTGTGCGCTGATTCACATGCAGTGTGTGCCCTGGGTCATGTCCAGGTGCTGGGTGCTCAGAAGTAGTTCTATATGAGTTCCTGGTGGGCTGCAGGCCCGTCCCTATCATCCCACTGATGGCGTAGTCACATGTCTGCAGCTGCATCCTCTTCGCTATCATCATCATTGTCCGCCAGAGAGGCATGTCCGTGTTCCGGGGGCAGGAGAATGTTGCGCCGGATGCACATATTATTATGCAATTTCTGTGGTGCTGGAGTTTCCGGTACTGCTTCATGTGGGTCTCACAGTTTGAGTTACCTGTGCTAGCGGCAATGGTGGCACAGTGTATGCTGTTGCCGACACTGTTGATACCGGCATTCCCTCTCGTAGTGCGACGGTCTGGAGTGTGTGCCGGTAATCAGAATTACTGTCACGTTGTTTCCGGGACAGCCACACTTCTAATGAGGGCCCCTGACTTTTCATTTGTAGATTTAACCCCCACCTTGCAAAATAAAAATGTGGCTAGATCGACTTTAGAAATACTCACTATTAACATATCAGGTCCCCAAATCTAATAGTCACTCTAGAAAATCCATCAGCTTCAATGCATTCCATTTATATCACAGCTCACTATGAAACATTTCTATTTCAAAGAGCAATAATAAAATGCTACTTCCACTAACAGTGCTCCCTTCTTCGTTGCACACAAATCATCCAGCATGTGTGCTGAAATGTATTAGCATAATTACACACAACTGAAAGACACTGCAACCTACACCTTTTCAAGTTCTAAACGACAACACCAATAAGCCCTCACCATACCAACTTTAATGCATCCCTGTTACATACACTTGCAGTAACCTAAACCTTCTCATATTGAAGCAAAAGGTACCTACTAGGACCATTTGCTCTTTTCATATTATAACATGTGCTAGTAACAGTAACCTAACACCAACAAAAAGAAGCAGTACAAATTCCACCAATATGCATTTATCATTAGCCATGGCAAATGCATTTCCCAATCTAATTTCACATGATTACTAACCTTTCACATTGCTACAAAAAACTATTTGTAGAAGCACACATACTGCAGAGTATAAACTTTCTCAGAAACCATATTTCTAACCTTCAATACCCAAAAGGTAAATATGTATTTATGTTCCTTTTACCCAACTCAATCAAGGCAGTCCCTGAAATATGTAACTATTTACAAATCAAATCATGTATCCCTCACTGTCAACTTCTCCAAACAAAAGATCCACAGATTTTCACATGAGCTAAGCATACACCATCAGCACAGTATATTTCCTTCAAGCAGAATGACAATTGAAAACAAAATGGTGCCTATGAAATCTTTCAAAACAGATGTTCACATGAGCCAATCATACACCATCAGCACAGAAAAGTTCCTGCAAGCAGAAGGACAATTAAAAACAGAATGGTGCCTATGAAACATTTATAAAAACAATGGCAATGAAAGAGGACTAAACTTCTCAAACTACCAAAATGGCCGACACATTTCCACTTCTACCTATCACATAAAAGAAGACAATGAAAACAACGATTCCTACCTTTTAGAAACACAGAAATAGTGATATCATCCATGCCCACTGCAACTAATACTTGAATTACAAACCAGCATTCATTTTCAAGAAAACTGTGACAGAGTGCAGACGTCATGGCTGGAGCTAAAACTCTATGGTTAGGTAAAGACTCTTTGGTGTTTTGGTAATGTTTTTTGTAGAAACCTACATATTGACATTAATCTGAATTTACCTGATTTTAAAATGAAATAGTTTGTATTGCGATGAATGCGATGGTGCCAGATTTTCTAACATTTTTTAATCTGAGAAGTACAGAGCAGCCAGATGTCATATTCATTCATTGCAGATGCAATAATTTGGGGAATGTACGAGGCATGTCTCTGTCTTTGATTATGAAACAATATTTCGAAAAACTCATGGAATGTTTTCCTCACACTACCTTCATTTCTTCCAACATACCTAAGCAGCAAAAATTGAAGTGGACCATAAGGGTCTCGTAGTAAGAAATGGACACAAGGTTGGTATATTGGTTGATACAAACCTTTATTCAAGACAAAATATGAGGGGTTGGAGAAAGTCCTAACTAGCCCTACCTCTATGAGAGGTTTCCCTGCCTCAACAAAACTAAGGATACTGTCAGAGTCAAAACCTATCCTATCCCTCACATGCTAAACTTAGGCTAAAGTGAAAGGGTGAATGTCTCTTTGACTGCCGACCTGCAGCCAGATCTTATATTCAACCAAAAGTTCCAAATGAGAGTTCAATAAGGGTGCAAAAAAATGTAGCAGACCGTCTGCCCACGGCTGTCACAGTGAGGTTCCAAACTGGTGTAGGGAAGCAAATAAATCTTTCATAAGACTCTGAGTTTGGATTCTCTTTCCCCAAGGTCTTTCCAGTATTTGTTCAAGGTTTATCTTTCATGTGCAGACCTGCCTCCTAGGGCTGCAATAAAGTCACAACAGCCTGACTCTTTCCTCCCATGATATTGCACTTATTCTTCTCACTTGTTGTGGGTCTCCGACCTTATTCAGGATACCCCCTTGTTTGGCCCACCTGCTTGCCAAGTAGGGTACACCAAGTTCTTCACCTCAAACCTTGGCCTATTCTCCTGGCAAGGTCTCTCAGTGTCACTGGCTCACACAACGTTCGTATCCTTCTCAAGTATATTTTGGCAATCACTTCCCCAACCTGGATTCTCAATCTCTTCCACATGTTTACTTTTAGGGTGTCTTTGCTCCAATCTCTATCTATTCAACAGCTCTCATTTATTTCCCTGCCAGGGTCTCTAACTGTTACAGGTCTCTGTGGGGTTCGAACTCCCCCTTTTCTGCCATATCATTTGGGGAACACTTCCTCAGTCTGGGTTCTCAATCACTCTCACGTCGTCACCCTCAGTGTTTCTTTGCTCCAATCTCTCTCTGTTCCACAGCCCTGGTTTACTCCCCTGTCAGGGTCTGTGTTTGTCAATGGTTTCTCTAGGGATCGTGCTCCCCCTTGTCATAAGTTGGGGATTGCCTTTTCTCCATTGCACCAGACCCCCTTCACTTGATTAATTGCAATGGTATCTCTCCTCACTCTTCTTCACTCCATTGCTCTGGTTCAGCCTCCTGCCAAGGTCTATAAATGCTCTATGAATGCTCTTCACATTTGTTCGCACTTACCCCTATTCCTGTGTGGGGTATGGATGTCTGCGCTGTTTATCTAATTTATACACATTGGGCTTTATTATAAGTATGACGGAAAATATTTGGAATTACTGGCATGCTGGTGCTACCGTGTTCGTGCGGCACTGCTGCCGGTATCAATGGATGATTCCGTGTCAATGGGCACGTGCATTCCGGCATGAACCCCCACCCTCGGTGCCAGTGACTCCGAATCTGGTTCAACGCTACCAGACTCACTGGCACCGTTATTACCGGTGCCATCATTACCGTGACATGAAATAGTGTGATCACTGTAACAGAAAATGGACTGGCGGCCATTAACAAAACACAATCGATTGCAATCCTCTGTGCACTGGAGTGACAGCCACATCCCAAGCAATCACAATCAACCAGACACACTTCTGGACGGGTCCCGCATCACAGAGGCGCAGGTTTAGTTCAGCAATGCTGAACTAAACATGCTAGCCGACACGCTAGTCGAGCATGCTGATGAGGTGTTCAGCAGTGACCTACGGCGGCAGGCACAAATGCGGAAAAAGGCAATCTGGGAGGAGGTGGCCCGGAAGGTAATGACAGTCGGGACGACACCACGAACAGTCTGGGACTGCCACAAAAGGTTGGATGATCTACGTCTCAGGGTGCAAAACCTTCTGTGGGCACAGCGCAGCCATGTCATGGGCACAGGAGGCAGACCTGCATCTCCCATCCACCTGCAGCCATGGGAGGAAACATGCAGCAGCATCTTGCACCTCGAGGCCATTGAGGGAGTAAGTGCAGTGGAGGCTGGAGGTGTCACATCGGATGAGGCTGGAGAGTACCCGTAACCCCAATGTCTGATCACACACCTTGTATCCTGTATACAATTGAGTAGGCAAACATGTCAAGTATGTTGTGCCGGGGCGTGGCTAAATGGCCGCGTAAGAGGACGCGTCCGTGAGGAGCTCCCGAGATCCGACATTCATCCTCTAAAGAAATTGCAGTTTCCAGTGGACAACGTACGCTGGTTACAAAGCCATATGTGCATGAATATCTGGAGCCTGTCCCGAGCGCTGTAGTGACCCGATCGAACGCTGGTGCAGGAAGTCTTGGCCAGAAATAATAAGCGGAGTGCCCCTGGCCCGGACACGGGCAAGATGGCGGATTGAGACAAAGGGTCATAAACTGGCCTCAACGCTGCATCGGGAGCACTGGCCGGAGCGGCGTGTTCATGCCTGTCGCTGCCACATGTGCCTAATGACACCTAGCCTGGAGACTCACTGGCGGACCCGGCAGGGGTGCAGGCCGGCAAGACCGAGGAGCGGACACTGCTGTCCACAGCGGATACGGTGCGACTAGGGTCCCCGTAGGGCCGTGCCGCGGGACGAAGGCACTGGGCTGTTGCGGGTGCCTCTGGGTGCGGGTGCAGTGTGCGAGCCGGCTGGTGCTGTGTCCGGATTGAGACCAGATTGAGACCCGCAGGAGGAGCGGCCGCCCCAGAGGGCCTGAGGACTGTGAGTCGGCGACCTGTGGGACACACCGGGGCGCCCCTCGTGCGGCCACGGCGGGCCCCGCAGTGAGCAGAGCGCACGAGGGCTGGGATTGGCCTCGCACCGATCCGACTCTCCACAAGACAGGTCAGTGCTGGTGTTGGGGGACCTGGAGAGGAGATCCCCGTGGGATCTTGTGGACGACGGAGACGTCCTGCGGGTGACGCCTGGCTGGCCCCCTGCACTGCGCCCGGCTTGAGCGAAGTGTGTACACAGACCAGGGAATCGGTGGGGGCACGTTCCCCCAACGGGATGCGACTCCTGCGCTGACCGGGCTGTAGCCGGAGTGAACACAGGCAGAGGGGACTGGCAGAGCCGTGAGCTGTACTGGGCAGTACTGGAGCGTTCAGCCTGGCCATACTTTCTAGACATGGTCAATCGGGGCCAGAGCCCCCATATACGCAGTCATGCAAACGTAATAGAGCCGTGGGCCACCCTGACACGGTCCCAAGAGGAAGATCCTGGGGTGCCTGGGAGACGCACAGAGGGGCAGCACATGGGCCGGTGGGCCGCACTGACACTGGGGGACAGATCGAGGCTGGGGCCGGGGTCTGGCTAAGGAAGGTGGCAACCACTAGTGCACGTGGGTTGACACAGCCCATTCTGGAAGTATGATAAGTTAGCGGGATACCCAGGACACAGTGGGGCTGGGCCCTGACACTTGGGGGTACTCATTACGTCTGAAAAGAGGATCACGTGCTGTGGGTTCAGCCCACTTACCCCCGGCGCATCAAAATATCCAACAAGCCCCCAAACAAAGAGGTAAGCAGCCCACACTGGATGATTTTGCCAGAACGCCAATAAGCACTGAAGGGGCCAAGAAGAAAGAAAAGACCCCCAACCAGGGCCCCCACCCTTTCGGTAACCAGGAGGTACTAGAGGAGATCGCAGACCTGAAGGAGGCCCTGGAGACCAAACTGGGCCTAGCAATAGACAAACTGAAAGCCGCATTTGAGCTCCGGGTAGGAGCAGTGCAGGAGGACGTGAACCTTCTCAGGCAAGATGTAAGGTCACTGGCTGAGCGCACGGGGACCCTAGAAAAAGATGTGGCCCCGAACACGGCAGCCTGCGCGGCTCATCAATCAGAACTCCACGCCCTAGTGCAACGAGTGGGCAATCTGTAGAACAGGGCGGAGGAAGCGGAGGGACGCGCCCAACGCAACAACATTCGCATTGTCGGATTGCCGGAAGGTGCTCAAGGAACTGACCCCACTGAATTCATCGAGTCCATGCTCTTGCAGGAGATACCCGGGGCAGCCCTATCCCAGGGGTTCGCCGTGGAGAGGACGCATAGGGCCCTGATGAGGAAGCAGCTGCCGGGGAATCCCCCTAGGCCGGTGATTGCCAAGATCCTAAATTACTGAGACCGAGAAAAAATCCTTGAGCATTTTCGGAAGGGAGGCACAATACAGAGGGGGGCCTCGCATATAACAGCATACCCAGACTACACCTTGCAGGTACAGTGAAGTCGTATGAACTTTGGGTCAGTCAAAAGGAGATTGCGGGAAGCCGGCCATAAGTACATGCTGCTCTATCCAGCTAAACTGAAAGTATTCCACAAGAGCAGAACCCTGTTTTTCCACACTCCTGAGGACGCAATGGGATGGCTGGACGCGCAGAGCTGCCCCCAGGAACCGGATATTCAGGACAACGAAGGCGGAGATAAGTAAAATGGGCTTGGAGCTTCCTGGGTGCTGTAGCAAGTGACAATGGGACTTGAATATAGTATTGCATATAACTGGTGGGGGAACATGCCTGGAGCCACAGTTATAAACATAATCCGGGGGCACTGGAAACTTTTGATATCAAAGAGGGAGCGACACGGAGCCCGACCTCACAACCCCACACCGAGAAGGTTAGTTAGGTCACTGGTAGTCTGGTGACACCCTGCTGGGCTCTGGGCCTGGGTTCCTAGGGCAGAGCCAAATGCGGGGGACCTGAGATCCAGGGAGGGAGCAGGGCACTTGTTGGGGTTGGGGCCGAGGTTGGTGGGGTTGGGGGGAGGGCGGCAGGGGTGTGTTTTGGTTTGCAGTTGGGGAACCGGGAGTTGGGATGGGGATGGGAGGGGCGTTGGATGGGAGGGAAAGGGTAATGAGCCAAAATGTGAACCTTAACAGGCGGGATAATAGGAGGAGGAGGGGAGTGATACACTGTAGCCATGGCGCCATGGTGCCATAGAGTGGTAGAGTGGTCACCTGGAATGTCAGGGGCCTAAACAGCTACCTGACACGAAACAAGGTGATGATGTACCTGAGGAGGATGAGGATTGATATAGCACTGTTACAGGAGACCCACCTTAACAGAGAGAAACTAGAGGTGGTCAAGAAGAAATGGAGGGGGTCTATGGGGGGAGCCACGTACTCGGCTTACGCCAGAGGGGTTATTACTTGGGTGGCACCGCATGTACCATTTCAGCCGCTCCAAGTCACGGCAGATTGCTTGTCATTAGAGGGATGTTAGAAACTTTAGATTTAGATTTCAACTGTGTGCTTAACCCCAGGGTGGACAGATCGGATGGCAAAATAGACAAACCCACCCCAGCAGCTAGGGCGCTGCAGACCCTTCTGAGAGACTTCAACCTGGCTGACGTCTGGCGGCTGCTGCATCCCATAGATAGGTAATATTCGCACTACACGGCACCGCACAACATTCACGCGAGGTTAGACTACGTGTTCACCTCCATGGGGCTGGCAAAGGAGATTGACCGGCGGCCCTGTCCGCCGGTCAATGCGGACACTCCGCCGCCAGAACATGAATCCCCCTGGCTCCGGAAGTGGCCAATGAACATCCTGGCACACACATTTGGGAGGGGGAGGGGGGTGAGGGTGTGTCATTGGGAGTTGGGGGGAGGGGGGGTGAGGGTGGTGGTTTTGTTGTACACGTTCAAACTTAAACTTTTTAATACACTGGTTGTTCATTCACTAAAACAGAGTGGACATTGATCATTTTGCTTCTGTATTGAAGGAACGGAATACAAAGCCAGGGTTCTCTCAGACCACTCCCCCCTGGTCCTGGAGTGGCGGCACCAGCCCCCAAGAGCGTGGATTCCCACCTGGAGACTCAGGGCCGAGGCCCTGCAGGACCCGTGATTCCGGGAGGACTTAAGAGAGGCGATTACGGAATACTTTGAGATCAATACCGGCAGCGTTAGCTCCATGGGAACTGTGTGAGAGGCGTTTAAGGTGGTTGTGCGGGGGTAGCCATATCGAAATCCAGTGGACTCCTGGGGGGCCTAGAGCAGGAGTTGAAGGGAATCGAAGAAGAGCTGGAGGAGGTGACACGCAGAGGGGGCACCTCTAACGACAACAGAGATAAGATGAGACAGCTACAACAAGGTAGCGGGGAATGCTGGGACAGGTTATGTAACATAAGCTATAGGACATACGTGGAAAGACAGCATGCGGGAGGAGATAAGCTGGGCAGGTTGCTGACGTGGCTATACAAGAGCGAGACGCCGCGAGTAGTGATCAGGGAAATCGAAGGGGATGGAGGGCTGACCCAGAATACCCAGGAGGGGGTGAACGAAGAGTTCTTGACATATTACAAGCACCTCTATGAGGACCCAGGAGGGCCGGGAGACCATGCGATCTGAGAAACGCTGGAGGACATGTACCTTTCCACCCTAGACGATGCAGAATGGGCGGACCTAGACGCCCCATCACCATAGAAGAACTCGAGTTGGTAGTCCAGCACTTGCCTACCTGTAGGGCCCCCGGGTCTGACGGTCTGACGGGCTTCCAAGTGAATTTTGTAAAGCTTATAAACAGGAGCTGCTCCCCCCGTTGCTGGCCACATTGATTGAGTCATATGAGCAGGGCAGACTGCCGGAGTCCCTGCGGGAGGCGGTGATTATCCCGCTCCTCAAACCGGGCAAGCCTAGCACGAACTGTGGGTCGTACAGACCCCTTTCAATGCTCAACCAGGACAGTAAAATCCTCACGGCGGTGCTAGGGAATAGGTTGAAGGCTGTCATAGGTAAATTGATACACACCGACCAAATGGGCTATGTCCCGGGCAGGAACATAACTGATAACCTCAGGAGGTTGCACCATGTCATCGACCAAACTAAAGAAGACCCAGGGGAACTAGCTATAGCCTCATTAGACCGCGACCTTAGAGGGATACGGAATAGGACCAGGGTACCTTAGGTGGGTGAAATTGTTATACAGCTCCCCGATTGCTAGAGTTAAAACGGGTGCTATTATATCGGATAAATGGCAGCTAAGCAGGGGGACCAGACATGGTTGCCTGTGGTCACCCATGCTATACATATTGGTGCTGGAGCCACTGGCCATTTGCCTTAGACAACAGTACGAGGAGATAGGCATCCGTACAGCGGGGGGCATGCATCTGGTCTCCTTATACGCAGATGATATATTGTTGTATTTGCGTTACCCGGAGGAGAACTTGCAGTACATTCTGGAGGTAATGGAGCAATTCGCCGCCTTCTCCGGCATAGCCGTGAACCCCAGGAAGTCCAGTGTGTTCCCCCTGGGGAGGTATAGGCACGCCCGGCCCCAGAGCTTGCCGGTATTGCCAATACCCTAGCGCATTAAGTCGTTCCGATACCTCGGAATAGACATATATCACACAGCGGGAGAAGAACACGCACATAACACAGTAAAGGCAGTGGCAGGAATTAAAAATAGCATGGGATTTTGGGCCAGGCTACCCCTGGCTATGGTGGGGATAGCCGCCCTGCTCAAGAGGGTAGTCTTGCCCAGACTGCTACATTTCTTTACTAACATCCCGCATGTTATCCCAAGGCACTTTTTCGCTAGCCTCCACGGCTTGTGCCTGGGCTTCATTTGGAATAACACCAGGAACAGGGTGGCCCTCTGGAAATCGCAAAACTCGTGTGACAGTGGGGGGATAAACTTGCCGAAGTTTGAATTGTACTATTTGGCTGGGCAGCTGCAGTATGTGGCTAAGTGGCTGTCTGACGATGAGACGGCAGAATCTAGACTGCTGGGCGGGGAACTGGCCCCCTTCTTCCTCAGAGATGTGGTGTGGCTGTCCAAATCGAGGGTCCGGGAGATGGCAGGGCTTCTAGTACTGGGCTGGGAGCTATGGCATAGAGCGTGGCAGTTATTGGGACACTCGGTTCCGTTCTCCACGCAGGTGCCGCTGGCGGCACTATGCGGAGAGGACCCCAGTTGATACAGGGGGTCCATAGGTACTGGGAATCAGTAGGCCTGGCCACCCTGGGAGACATATGGCAAGAGGGGGAGGCATTGGAGTTCCCAAAACTGATAGAGGACACTGGGCTGCATGAGGGGCAGTACATAACCCATATTAGAATGTTGACAAGGGTACGAGCATGGTGGCCACTGGCGGTGCTCTCAGCACAGCCGGATGCTACTATGGAGACGATATACGATGTCTTGGAGGGTGGGCATGAGATTTCTCGTATATATGAGCTGCTGGGGACCAAGGTGGGGAAGGAATTGCTCCAATTGAGGCAACTATGGGAAGAGGAGATGGGGGAGCCCATGTCAGATGGGCTCTGGGAAAGGGCCCAGAGATACCACAAGAAAGTGTCTCGAAATGCCAGGCTCCAACAAATTCAATTGTATGTTACGCATAGGGCATACCTCACCCCCAGTAAGATTGCCAGGTTCGGAGGTCAGGTGGCTCAGAAATGCCCTAGATGTGGGGAGGTGGAGGCCAGACTGCTACACATGTTCTGGTCCTGCCCGGAGGTGGGAAGGTTTTGGTCAGAACTGAAGACACGCTTAGCAGGACACGGTATTGCCATGGAGGTGGAGTCAGCCTGAGCATGCATGTTGGGGGGGTTTCCCTAGGCCACGCAACCTAAGGCACATAAGCAAAATGAAAGACCTAGCATATATCCTGGCCAAACGAAGCATACCAATGGGCTGGAAAGCGGCCCAGAGACCAAGGATAGAGCTGTGGTGGGCTGACCTCCTGAAATGGGCAGAGGCAGAAACGACAGTCTGGTTTGACATGGTATGTAGGGGAGGGGAGGAGGAGGTAGGACCCCTAATTGAATGGAGACAGTTAGTGGCCACTGCGTAGCTAGGAGATCTGGTTTCTCGACTGCAGTCTGGTCTCGGCATCAGTTAATGGGCCCCAGGCCCACCATGACTTCTATGTGGTCACGCCACCAGGTGAGACGGTCGCTTTACTGTCTCTGTCTCTTTATTGACCTTGGCTTCTTTGCCAATCAGGATGCCAGCCTTCCGGTGTCTTGCTGGCAATTTGGTCACTCTCTGTGCTATCGATGCCCCTCCAGGATGGTTTCCTATCAGAGGCTTGCCTCTGCATAGGATTCTCTCTCCTCCATTCTAGCTTACTCGTCTTTTGGCCTGGAAGATCGCTCAGAGCAACAAAGGTGTGCATCCTGGTCCCGCGCTTAGAGACTGGTCTCCGGTGTGAAGTGCATTATCAAACATGAATTATTTAATTTCTGATGTGCGTCACCACAAACAAAAGGGGTGTGTTGTTCCTCTTTGGCTGTAGAGCTCAGACAGGGTCCAGAATTACCTGAAGCCAAAGAGATTGAAGAAATGTCACTACCAGGAGAATCAAAAATTGAAGTAACAACAGTCTTTCCTATTCCCATGTAGGCAGATAATGGGTTCTGAACAGTTAGTTCCTTGTAGGAATGGGAGTCCTTGTCCCCAAAAGGGGAGTCACGTCCAGTGAGGTCCCACTTGCCCATACCCCTATGGAGAGTCTTGTTGAGCAGGCTCACCTCCCCAGTGTCATAGGGTTTGCTCCCCTCTGGGGAGAACAGACGAATAGTCCATATTTGTCCCAATAGTGGTCAGAGAATTTAAAACACAAATTTGACTGCAGAGTGAACCGGGAGGTTGGCAGTATGGCAGACTTTATGAAGTGGAAGCAGTGGGCAAATCTACAATAACAAGCATTGTCAAAGACAATGGGCCTCATTCCGAGGTTTGCGGTAAGTATGGGTTCTTACCGGCATGGCGGAAAGACCGAGTCCGGTCTGGTACAACGCCGCAATTTACAGGCCATTCCGACTTCGCGGGCACGAGCTTTCCGCCATGCCGGTAAATCCCCTAGCAGCATACCGCTAAAGGGCCCGTAAAACCCCTTATTTATTTATTTATTTATTCAGATTTATTTAAAGCGCACGTCAGCCCGGGGGCATCGTGGCGCTGTTACATGAGGACATACATAATCTGGTTACCGTGGAAGGAAGATGGTTACAAAGCAGTTTTCATTACATGGCACATTTCGGTACAGACGTATGCGAGCTGGTGTGAAGCGAGACGGTCGTTACAACACCGCCACCGAAGCTCTGCTATCCGTTATTAGCGGTGACCGTAATTTACGGACACCGTAAATTACGGTCACCGCTAATTAACGGATACGGAAATTACATCATCGCACAGGAACGGGAAGGAGCGCGGCGGCCATCTTTAAAAACACAATCCATTGCCATCCCCTTGATACAGAACCCGGAGGAAGATTCTGAACCTGAGACTTCCCAGCATTCACCTATATCATGCCGAAAGCACTCAAAAAAGGAGCCGCACGCCTCCGCAAGGAGCGCTTTACACAGGATGAGCTACAGGTCCTGGTAGACACCCTGCATGCCAATGCAGAAGTGGTGTTCAGCACTGATATGCGCAAGGCCACCATAGCAAGAAAAAAACAAATATGGGACCTGGTTGCCCAGAGGGTGAGCGCTGTCGGCAACACCCCCCGCACAACAAGGGACTGCCGCAAAAGGTGGGACGACCTCCGTCTCAGGGTGCGGGCCATCCTATCGGCCAACAGGACCCAGGCCCTGGAGACAGGAGGAGGCCCAGCATCTCCAATCAAGATGATGCCCTGGGAGCAGACTTGTGCCGACATGATGGGCCCTGAATCCATCGAGGGGGTCGGCGAGATGGAGTGCGGTGCCCCGTCATCCGCAGATGGAGGTGAGTGTCATGAGTGAAGACAGTAAATGCATTCCCAATTCAAGCCACCGCCAAGGGATGGGCAAGCAGTCATGTCACATATGCCCCCCCCCCCAATCATGCCGTAACAAGTGAGACCCAGGCTGATGCCACTTGCAAGGCTACAACCCATACTGCCCATAGCACACAAAGAGGCAGTCACTGTGAGTCAGCACAGTACTCTGCCAGCTTGATTGACCCAGACACCTGCATGCATTTACCATCCTAGCCCAGATCAATGTCCCACTCACCACCCAAATGTCACCCAAACGCTGCAACACCATTCTCATACCATAGCCTTGAAGCGATGCTGACCCCCAAATCATAGCTAATGCCATCTCTCTCTTCCACCCCACAGGCAGCGGACATGAAACTGAGGGCCATGAAGCCACCCAGCCCTCCACCTCCAGGGGCACAGGCAGGGGACAGCGGAAGACTGTAGGAAGGAGGAGGCCACAGGCAACACCATCTGCACCAGCAACCCCCATGGAGGCTGCACAACCCACACCCCTACCCATGCCTGCACTGGGAACGGACACATACCCCACAGTCCACTCGGAGGAATCCAGTGTGGCAGGGGAGCACGCTGCCATGTGCCTCATCGACGAGCCGGAGAGCCCTACATCGGTTCACCTATCTGACGTGGGGGAGACATGTGACACAGCGTACAGGCCGGAAACACCATCTCACACACAAGTCGCACTCAGCGACTCTGGGGAGAGTGACACCCCAATCCTTACAGGCCAAGGAGCACCACCTGCCTGTCCTGTATCCTCCTCCCCTGCCGAAAGCCCACAGAGCCCTGCACGGTCAACACCACGGCTGGCTACCACATCTGCCACACCATCCACGGATGGAGTGCACGGGCAGCGCATCACAGCCCTGCTGGAGGACTTCCTACGGGACAACCGTCAATCACATTCACAATGCCACAATGACCTGCAGGCCCTGGGTGAGGTAATCACTTCAAACACCAACCGCCTCTGTGAGTTGCTGGGCCGGATTGCTGATGCCCTGGAGGCAGCACACCCAAGACCACAGCCCCAGTGGGAGTACCCACCATCACAAAGTTCATCCACACAGACCAGCCCTGTCCGCCGGTCAATGCGGACACTCCGCCGCCAGAACATGAATCCCCCTGGCTCCGGAAGTGGCCAATGAACATCCTGGCACACACATTTGGGAGGGGGAGGGGGGTGAGGGTGTGTCATTGGGAGTTGGGGGGAGGGGAGGGGGGTGAGGGTGGTGGTTTTGTTGTACACGTTCAAACTTAAACTTTTTAATACACTGGTTGTTCATTCACTAAAACAGAGTGGACATTGATCATTTTGCTTGTGTATTTTAATGTCGCACAGTACATGGTGTACATGTATCCCCACACCCCGTGCCCAATGTCCTCTCATCCTGAAACCCTCAGCTGACTTGTGAGTCAGAAATATTGTCCAATCAATGCTTGACGCACAGAACGTCCCTCCTGTGCATCGGGACCCGGCTGCTGTCCTGTCATTCCTACCTCCTCCCCCTCATCGTCATCTGGTGGTGGCATTTCCACGTCAGGGGGCAGTGGCACGTTCCGACGGATGCACATGTTGTGTAGCATTACACATGCCATGGTGATCTTGGACACCTTCTCGTGGCTGTAGATGAGTGCCCCACCTGAACGGCTGAGGCTACGAAATCGTGCCTTCAAGAGCCCGAAGGTCTGCTCTATCACCACGCGTGTACGGGTATGGGATCTGTTGTAGTCCTCCTCGTGCCTGTTCTGTGGGTTGCGGACGGGGGTCATGAGCCACGGCTTCAGAGGGTAGCCAGCATCACCTGCATGGAAGTGGAAATGAGGTAATCGTGTGTGCCCTCATGGTGGAAAATTGTACTGGTCATGCATGGCCACAGATGATTACTGGGATGAGCATGCATCCCCCCCTTCCCGGCCAGGTAGAGTATGAACCCCCCCCTTCCCAGGCAGGTGGAGTATGAACCCCCCCTTCCCAGGCCGGTGGAGTATGAACCCCCCCCCTTCCCAGAACTACTCACAGCCCCAAAGCAACGCCATGGCCCATTCAGATGACTCACCAAGCAGCCAGGCACGACGTCCGGCATGTCGCTCCATGTAGCGTGGTAGTGTTGAGTTCCGCAGAACCAAGGAGTCATGAGTTGATCCGGGGTATCGGGCATTGCAATGTGTGATGGATTTACTGGCATTACACACCATCTGGACATTGATGGAGTGGTATTGCTTGCGGTTGCGATACGGCACCTCCATGGCATGCGGGACCACCAATTCAACGTGGGTGCAGTCGAGGGCACCTATGCAATTTGGCATGCCTGCCAGTGCATGGAAGGCAGCTTTGGTGTCGTAGATCTCCTGGGGAGTCTGGGGTAGGGATATGTATTCCCTTGTGTGGGTGAGGAGGGCATCCAACACTTCTTTGAGTATCCGTGAAAATATGGGCTGAGAAATGCCATGCATTTGCCCCACTGTATGCTGGTAGGTGCCTGTGGCAAGGAAGTGGAGAACAGACACTACCTTCAGTAGAGGGGGGATGGCAGTGCGTATTTCTATGCGGCTCACGATATCATCATGTATCATGTCCACTATGCTGGTAATGGTGTCCCAGTCAAGCCGGTACAGGGTGCGGATCTGCTCTGGTGTGAGGTTGAAGGGGGTGGCTCTGATGCGGGGGATTGGGGGCTGCCGGCGTGGTAATGGTGGCTGCACCGGTAGGGCATGCTGGCCCTGTCTCACCCTCCTTCTCCTCCTGTGTATCCTCTGTGGTGGTGGCTGTGGTTGTTGTTGTTGCTGTTGTAGTTGTTCTTGCCTTGCAAGCAGGGCCGCCAGCTCCAGGAATGCTGCTACAATCGGTATCATTTTGGTGTGGGAGGGGGTGTGGTGTGTGGGTGTGCTCCTTTTGTGCTGTGCCAGACTCCATTGCCTTCACCTGTGCTGATTGAGTGCACCTGTTCCTCTTGGAAACACTGCTCAGGGTCCTTTACACCTTCTCAGCGATGCCGGTATTTACTCCATGGCGGTAAGGTACTTTGCGGTCTTGTGGAGGCCGTTTTTTCCATGTCCGCTTTACTTGGGATCAGCTCCAGTTTACGCCATGCCGCTAATTACGGCATGGCGTGTCGTGCGCGTGCCACTAAACCGCTATTTACGGCATCGTACTTTACGACGCCGTAAATAACGGTGTGGTGGGTCAGAATGGGCCGTAAAGGGAAACGATGCCGGTATTCCTTTACCGGCATCATTTTTCCCTTACCACCCAACTCGGAATGAGGCCCAATATGTCTTGCTTTGCAAATGTAGAGGGTGAGTTTAGTTTGTTCTATCGGGTGTGGAGGCTCAGGAGCAGGACACGGATATTGTGATGACATTTCCAAGAAATATTTTATTAAATAATAAAAATAAGGCCTATCTTTCCCTGTTGCTATGAGGTGTTCCCTACCTATTTTATTAACTAAGGTGCTCGTCAGTCGTTAGGAATTGTCCAAATGAATAGGTCTGTTGTCCGAAACTAGCTCTATCTGACACTACCACTATTCTAACAAACTAAGGTCAGAAGAATGACTCTTTTCTCCTGATAGTGTAGTTTTCTTCTTGTAATTTAGAGTTCTGGTTAATAGACAATCTAGTCACCTTCTGTATCAGTTCTTGTAAATCTTACACAAGGCCTTTGGGCTTTCCCTCATCTTTAGGGACATATTTCCATGAGTCATTTCGTGATCTTTTCTTTATTTTTTGATTCAATCTAGTGGGTCTTGTATATCCCTGCGTTCTATGTGATTTCATCAAGAAGATTCGGTAGAATCCAAATCCATCTAATTTATTTTTTCTTTTAAGGAATTTGGCCACAAATATGTGCGGGGGGAGACAGCCCCGCAACACCCGATTCCCCCACTTAAAATGATTACCCGTACCCCCACATATATTTGCAGCCAAACTCGGCTGAAAAAATTAGATGGATTTGGCTTTGACCAAATCTCCTGCGATGAAACTCCCCTATCCCATATTCCTGTAGGATATATTTTCTTAGGTGGGGAGTATCTCCTGAGCAATTTCTGCTCCCCCTTTCTTGAAGTGATGTGTCCTGTGTATCATTTATATCATGGACTTTTCTAGCTGTCCTTTCATAATATTCTCTTTCTGATATATTCCACTTTGTGTCTCTTGAACAACAGGATCCTTTCCCCTCTTCCCAGGGTAGTGTTACCAACTTTCTAATAATCTCTTTCTCAGGACTGATCGTGATTCTCTTTCTTACATTTATCACAGTTCAAGCTCATCAACTTTATATTCAAGCTCTCATCAATGTCACTGAGACGACTGCTGATTTTTTCAGCAGGCTGGTGCTGGCGTTGCTGAACACGCTGCCTGCCCACCACAAAAACGTTGTGGTCATGGCACAACCGGGACTTTGTTTCCCGTTTCATCGGCTCCTCAGTGCCTGTACATGCTGGTTCCCCAGCGTTCGCTTCTCGTGTTCAGACCCGTTGTGAACTACGCAGGCTCCCCGGCTCTGCTCGGCACCGCCTCTGTCATGTGTTACGCATCCATGGGGCCTCCTCTGCTTGCATACGTGTTTCTCTCTCTCTCTCTCTCTCTCTCTCTCTCTTTGGCTCAGCATTTCATCTCTCTTAAGTTTTCTCTTCACAGTTAATTAGAGGTTTGTTTTTAAAGAGACAGCTTCTCTTCCTTGGTGGTGATTGCATATATTACATTTATCTGCTGGCAAGTCTCTGGATTTGATATTGGTTTGCATGTCGGATAGTGCCATGTATGCCATCATGGGCAAAGGCTTAGGGTGTTCCTCACAGGAACAGGAGTCCCTGTCCCCTAAGGGGGTCTCTCCCAGTGAGGTCCCACTTGCCCAGACTCCTAGTGAAGGTCTTGCGGATTGGGCTCACCTCCCTAACCTCAAAGATGGATGCTCCCTCTTGGGGAGAAGGGACAAACGTCCTCTATTCATTACATGGGTATTACACAAATATCTTACCTTCTACAATTGCATAGCCACATCTACTGGATTTCTTAATGTGTTGCTTTGGTTAGGAACTTGTTGCTGTACTTTGTGTGCACATTTTGGGCTTGAACATTTCCCTGCTTTTGCGGTCATAATTCTGCTGGCACAGCTTTTCATACAGGAGATCTCTGACAGTGACGAAATTACTACTGCTCTTCGGGAACACAGGGATTTGTAGTGGTTAAAGTGCCTACTCAGCCCCAGGGATGTCATTTGGGGGTCACCAGGGGTCGCGATTGCAACTCCTGAGGTCTCCCTTGCTACCCCTGTAGTCTCCCTTGATACCCCTAGAATAAAAAATGGAAAAAATACTTCTTTTGTTTTTCTTCAATGTAAGCTCCTGGGCTGTGGCCAGATTCATGTGGCTCTTTATTTTTGGAGTGGCTGGCTTTCTTGTTGAGGACTCTTGAAAAAAACAGGGGGTCCCACAAGTGTAACACTTTGAGCAGTGACCCTAAATAAGAAAGAATAGGAATAACAAATAATTTGTCTTTCTGGAATTCTATTCAATAATTGCTAGACTCAAAGATTTATTTCCAGGCACACTTCAGGGGGTGAGTCACTGATTTAGCCTGTTCTTAAACACCTCAACTCAGCCTTTCACCCTTCTGAGGTCGATAAATGAGTACCAACACAGGTTGGGTTCTATTGTATATTTGTTCTATATAAAACGCTTAAGCGCAAGTGCTGTATAATAACGTATCATTATCATTTGGCCTTGGTCGTCTGCTTGCATTTACAGTAATTTGATAATATGGGCCTATGCACACTGATGTTAACGATACATACGGTGATCCATTCTTGTATGAAATGTATATAACATTATAGTGATATCGCAACCATATTTTTTGTAGTGTACTTGGGAACAATATGTGATGTCACTTCCTGTTTTGTCAAGGGGTGAAAGGTTGTGTTCCATCGCTTCCCGTGATGTCACTTTAAGGTGGGGGTTGGGCAAATTACACCACTTCCTGTGATGTCATCAGAGGTCAAAGGTCGTGTTATGTAACTTCTGCTACCCCAGGCATTTTGGTGAAGTGATGTAAAACATCAGTGGTCCCAATCATAAAGGGGAGTTGCACAGCCTGAAAGGTATCCCTCCTTCGCCTCTTTCGGTAGCACAGGAACAATCTGTGGGCCTCATCACGAGTTGGGCTGTAGCCCTTAAAAGCGGTGGTAACGCTGTTACCGCTGCATTTAAGGGCTGGCCCGATCACGAGTTGGGTGCAAAATTTTAGCTGGAGGTGAAAATCCCATTTTACGCCCATTTTCGGTGCTATTAGCGCCGGGGCAATCAGTGCCCCCCAGCCAATGGACCCAATGGGGAATGGGGATTTCCTGCCTTACCACTACTCGTGATCTGGCGCTAATAGCGCCAGACCACGTAGTGGTTACATTGTTTGCGTTGGGTGGTATCCCGTCAGTATTACCGCCGGAATACCACCCAACTCGTGATCAGGCATATGTCTGTTTCACCTTTATCATTAGGATCACTGCTAGTTTATTAGTAGTTGGTTTATCAACTACTCATCCCTCTACATCTGCAATTTTGTTTCAATGGTGAGCAGTATTTAGATATGATACAAATGGCTCCTACAGTTTAGTCATCCAAAATAAAATATGGTGCAGTTAACAATAGAAACACTGACAGGCATATTTTTGATTTGATGCAATGGGACTGGACAGTGAGGAGTCTGAAAACCAGTGCCCTTTGTGAGCTATATATATATAGGGTGGGCGAGGAGACCCAGAGGGAAAGTAGTGATCAGAAGCCCCCAATCCAGGTACCCATCCCAGCTTGTGCAGTGTGTGGTTTTCCAGAGGTCCTGGATTTCAAAAAAATCCCGAACTTCATTTCGGTCCCAGCTGTACTAGCCACCTTCGAGGGAAGTCTCCCAGTGTAGGAGCTGATTTTGAGGAAGCTCCTCCTAGAAGAGGGGAGGTTTGCGTTAGCGGAGAAGAAGCAGAGTGATGCAATGCAGAATCAGAAGGATAGTGTGATGCTGCGCAAGTTGGAACTCGAAGAATAGATGGAGGCCCGCAAAGATACCTCTAGTGGGGAGCGGATTGTTTCCAATAGTGGCACCCAAGGAAATTCTAGGCGCCACATCCTAAAGGATTTAGTCCAACAGTAGGAGATGGGGAAGGAAATCTTAAATTGGTTTGAGGCACTGGAACTAGTCTTCCAGCACCAATAGGTGGAAGAAGAATTGCGGGGAAAAACCCTTATGAGCCATCTACCGATGGGTGCAACAGATGCTATCTTTCAGTTGGCTCAGAGGACAGGCCCATTTATGCTAACATGAAGACCTGCAAGAACTCCGAAAAATACCTCAGGAGCTTTAGAGTGCTCACCAAAAAGAAGAATCAAATCTTTGGGGAGTTTACACATTTGTCCCTGATGTATCTGAACGGATCTATCACTGTTGAAAAAGTTCATACATTTGAAGGAATGCTCCATTTAATTTGATTTCATGTGAGCATGCTCTTAATTGTGCAACAGAGTTACACCAGCATCTAGCGGACAAGACCATCACACACCCTAGGGAGCTTAGAAGGGTGGCCAATAGGTATGTGAATACTTGCGTCCAGAAGAAAGCTCACCATAACGCACTCAAAGCAGAAGAAAAGGAATCTGACAAAAGTAAACATAAGTGGGGTAAGGCATGAGGCTTTGACCCTTCTTCTAAGAAAGTCTTCCAAAACCTGAATGGAAATTCCAGCTACATGGTTCGTCAGCACCCAAAGAAAAGAAGGGTGATGGCATCTCTAACACTGCGACATTCTCATCTTCAACTCTCAAAAGATGCTTTCTGTGTGGTGAAATGACATATAGGAAGGGAGATCCGGCATTCTAGGGTAAATCATAATCAGTGTGGGCTTCTTTGCAGATTCAGCAAGTGGCTGAATGTTCCTTAATCATTTTGAGGGGAGAGGGTAGCCGGTCTGCCAAGGGGGCCCCAGTTCCCACCAATACTCAGATGTATGTGTAGCATGTCTTCATAAATTGGGAAAAATCTCCCATCTTGAATTACATGGCTGCTAGTGTCACAGCTTTTAGTCGACAGTGGGTGTGGGAAGGGCTGTATATGCCATAACCAGATCAACCAGTAAGAGGGTTTTATGGCTTTAGCTACTTTTCCTTGGCAGTGGTAGAGCTTAGTTGGAGGGGGAAACTTTCATGCACTGTGTTGCAATCAAAGGGTCAGTTGAAGTAGGGCAGGGGCCTGCAACATCTGGGCTACACATCCCATGATCCCTTATGTTGACTATGCTGGCTTTATGTCTAATGGGTGCTGTCAAAAACAACTGGAGAGCCAAAGGTTGCAAACGGCTGCAGTAGGATTAGGTAATGACCTCTCTGTCCAGACATAGTTGCAGCAGTCACTAGCGCCAGCGCTCTGAAAGCAGCAAGAGAACAAGCGCTTAAGGTCCAATGATCTGAGGCTTTTCCTGCTGGAAAGTGTGAGAGGCCGCTCTCAACGGTAGCGCTCAGTCCAAAACTGAAGTGTTCAGAGCCACTCGCTTCTGCGGTAAAGGGCCCAATTACAGGGTTCCCTACTAGTGCAGAAAAGGAACCTGAGAAGGGTGACAGGGTAGTTTCAGACCGGAAGGTTCTACCAGAACTGAGTGAGTGTCCTCAGCTGGAGCCTAAGGTCAGAATGACTTTTGCCAGGAACAGAGGGACTGTCCCTATCTGGGGGGGGGGGGGTGTGGAACCAGACATGGGGGTAGGTGCAGGGCAAGAACCCTGTTCTACTCCAAAAAGGGGAACACGCACCTAGCCATAGCCCTGGTCTATCTCATGACAAGGTGCAGACGCAAGGCGAGAGCCCTGGCCTATTCAAAAAGAGTGAGTCTAAGAATTCTGAACTAGGGTGCAGTCAGAGGTTTGTTTTTTCCCCAGACCTTAGGAGCTGCCTACCGGACTTGGCTGCTGAAAATCTGGCTGGTCACTTGGAGGCATCTGGGACATATGACAGCTTGTCAGATACATTTTACAGGCTCCAGGAAGATGTAGAAATAGAATCAGTGCTCTCCTTCCAGCCTGCCAATATTCTGGTAAATCAGAAGGGGCAACTGAGAACACCTTAAATCTGCTACCTGTGGTAGGGTGATCTTGTGAAAGAAAAGGGCAATTCTCCCAGGATGTCATATATAACAGGGGACCACTCCTCATGTCTGAGGGTATGCAGATAACACAGGACGATGAGCAGACCTCTGCCTGCCAAACATCGTTTCAGCACTGGAAAAATAGTTTGTGGAAGGCCCCTGTTGTAGAGCACCCAAACTATGTACACGGACTCTGGAAGTGGAGCAGATTCAGAGCAGCTGAGCTCAGAGGTTTTTTAATCAGCCCATTGCCTAAATTAGCAGGTGTCTGATGGGAAGGGGGAATATAAATCCAACATTTGCAATCATTATGAAAAAGCCAATGAAATAATTCCAAATATGTTAGATAGAAGTAGTTAAGCACTGTGCCTGTTCACTTTTTATAGGGTTCTGCATGATTTGTTGAAACCAAATAAGTGAAGGACAAACACCTGAATGGGTGTGTTAAATGTTTGAAACTTAAATAGGTATAGTGCTTGCTTAACACTAAATTTTGCTCATGTGTTATTTTTGTCTAGGTGTGTTGATGCGTGCCCCTCCTTGGTTGCTCATTTTTTTAGCAGCATGCCTGCAGGACCATGGGGTATGCAAAAGGAGCAAACTGGGGTACTTGAGTGTAATGAAGAAGCCTGGACAGAAATGGGGTTTTGGCAGGGACTTGTTTTGGGAAGTTCTTTTGTATCACTTCTAGGCCTTAGTGAACCTGGAAACAGGGGCAGACTGGGAAGGGGGCATTGTGGCAATTGCCCTTCAGGCTGGCTGGACTGTTGCTCCCTGGGCCAGAGCTTTAAAATGTAAAATTAATAATTGAAAAAGGTGGAATCCTTTAGAATCTAGCCTGCCTTGAAGGAAATGAATGCTCTCAGGCCTGCTCAGCTTCTGTTTAGATACAATGAAGCACTTGTCTTGATTTCAGCAGTGTTGCAGATGTGCCTGGGTGGTCCCCACTCATGTTCTTCCACAGTGGATAAGTGAGAGCGAGAAAGGCCTAAGCACAGGGGCGTGTTCATATCGCACGCAGCAATGTGCACTCTCCCTACGTCCTCCCTCCTTCTATTCTCTTTTCCCCATCCCAACTCCCCATCCCTCCACATGCTCTTAATCTTGGCCTTCACATTGATTTTAATATCTCTCTCTCCCATCATATCTCTCTCACTGCCAGATCTTGCTGCTTCCACCTTTATGGCATCCGTAAAATTCATCCCTTCCTAACCTTCCATGCTACTAAACTCCTGGTCACCTCCCTTGTCATCTCTAGAGTTTTCTACTGCTCCACTCTCTTTTTTGGTCTCCCTTCCACTCACCTAACCCCACTTAAATCTATCTACCACTCTGCTATCCGTTGCCTCTTTCTTCTTTCACCACATGATTCCATCTCCTTTTCTCTCTCCTCTTTAGGCTGGCTCGCCTTTCACTCCCAGCTCAAATTTTATTTCCTCTGTCTCGTCTTCAAATCCCTCTATGGTCTTGCTCTACCATACCTCTCCTCCCTCCACACTTTCTACACCCCTTCTTGCCCACTTTGCTCTGCCGAACACTTCCAACTCACTTCTCTTCCACCACCCTGTACCCCATCCCGCTTCCGTTCTTTCCAACTACTTGCTCCTTTCCATTGGAACCCCTACCTCTCTCTATCTGCTCTATCTCCTCCTACCCCTCCTTCCACACTTTTCAAAAATCCTATCTCCTCCAATCCCCACCCTGACTTCTACTACCTCTCTCTCTCTCATTTTGATCCCGCTACCCATCCTTACACCTTCCTGTTGCTTCTCCCACTTCGCCCCGACACTTTTCATGCTATATCACAGCACTCAAGTTAATTGTTGTAATTTGTTGCATATAATGTTTCCTGTTACTTGATTCACATATTGTTTGCAATGCTTATTGTATTCTATATTGTCCTCTTGTAAAGCGCTTTGGCGTAAAGCGCTATATAAAATGTAATAAATAAATAAAAATAAATAAATAAATGTACGCATTTAAATGACAGGGTTGTTTTACCCTAGATAGTAATGTTGGTACCACTGTGGGCTACACACCATTGGTCTGTTACAATCATCAGCAGCTTATCACGACTCCTACTTGCCAAGGAAGTAAAGGTCCATATCTTAGATTTTGACCGTGGTTGTATTATGTAAGAATGCTCCCCTTTCCTCTGGTGAATCTTTTGATCCCATTACAAAAAGATTTTTTATAGCACCCTGAATAGCACTGATGGATATTACTATATGGGGCTTATAGAAATGGCTGTTGGATTGTTTGTGGTGCTCACGATTGGGCACAGTTGAAAAACACGCACAGAAAGATGTAACATTCACGTATTAATTATTAGTAGACTACAAACTAAGGGGGTCGTTCAGAGTTGGGTGGATTTTTTTCATGAAATACCGCTGGAGGAAGTTGCCACCTCCAACAGTGATATTTGTGAAAATCTGTCCATTTCAGAGTTTAGCACCATCTTATCAGTGCAATTAGCAAGGAGAATTCATGACCATATAGCAGACGCTGGCAAAAACGATGGGTGTTTACCCAGACTTCGTGGTGCACACATTTTTTAAATGTTTGACTTCTTTAATTATTCAGATTAGGGCATTCAATCTCCATAAGAAAAAGTGATACTAATTTGTTTTGTGATTCACAATAGGTACAAAATGTAACTCTCTGTTCCTAATGTTGTTTATTTCACCCATTGGCAGCACGTTCATCCTAAAGGGGAGGAACTGAGTACTCCAATATGCATTTGGAAGATTAAACAAATATTTTGCGGTTGTTCCATAGGATCTTATATCCCAAAAAAGATGGTTATATAGTTTGTAATTTAGTACCTGCTCCCGCGTATCGCTGCAGTCTTTTCTAACAAGGCTTCTTTTAACCTCATACAGATTGGATATTAGCATTGTTCCGAGAATTCAAGCTTAATTCGAATATTATCGCATTTGGACACGAAGGCGGCAACAGGGCCTTTTTTCTGCTTTTCTATTTGTATACTGAAGTCAAAGAAAAAAGATTTCTTGGGGGTAATGAGAAAGTTTATGTAAAATTAAAGCATTTTCAATTGATACCATCGCCTCAGCGAAATCAATCCAAATGTGTGCCTAATGACTGGTGAAGGTACACAGTTGGTAGATTTTGGGACTTTTCTCCAAAGGTGGCCCTCTATTTTATTGAGAGCTACACTACCCATACAGTGATTTATTTCAGTTCCATACATAAGAGAAGGAACAACTTTGCCTTTATAAAAATTAATTGAGGATTAAACCGAGAATCTTCCATAATGATAACTGATCTGCTTAATCCCGGAGGTAAATCTACTGGCCTTTCCCAGCGGTTCTATGAACAAAGCTTCTTTTGTTGGCCTGGCCCCCAAGTGCAGTCCTAGATATGTCATCTCATTAGTCCTTGTCAATTGGAAGTTCGCTGTTTTCAACTGAAAACCATATTTTTTGCCATGTTTCTTGTAATTTTAATGATTTTTGTTTTTGTGGAATTCCACCGTAGGTGTCAATGGTAAATTCGAGAAAGGAACTGCAATCCTATCTAGGTGTGGCCAAGGACCAGCACGTCATCTACATAGGTCAGCCAACTGATTTTAAGTGGACCAATGCATGGTGTTACAAAGGCTGTTCTAGACAGAGTTTCACTCATATCAGTGACCTATAGAATGAATAAGCAGGGAGCTAACACGCATCCCTGTCAAAGAAATTTTTGAGTGAGAATGACATTCAAAATGGCTACCTGCTGATTCAGCCGTGCTCTTCTTTTGGTATCAGAATGGATAAGTATCAATATATTCAGTATGCCCTCCAGAATATCCCTATTTCTAAGCTTAGACCAAAGTTTTTATCGGTTCACCATGTCAAAGGTCAAAGACAGGTCACTACAAACTGTATAAATCTGAGGCCCATATTTGAATAAGGTTGATTGTATTAGGGTATCTATCATAGATCCATTTAATGTAGTGATCACTCCTTTTCTGAAGCACATTTGTTTTTTGAAAGTCAACCTATAGAGGTAGCCCATTCTTCCAAGTCTCAGAGAGCCAGTGAAGCAAATAGTTTGCTATCTACATTTGAGAGAGAGCGATGGGCCTATACATTAGAGGGCTTTCTGCATTAACCTGCTAGATAAGGATGATGTTTGATCATTTCCAACTTTTGGATTTTTCTTTCTTGAGTGGATATCACTGAACATTATATACAATATAGGGGCCCAAATATCGGGTGCGATTTAAAACAAAAATACTCATTAATTTGGACCAGGGGCTCTTGAGGCAGATGCCTTTGTTATTAATAGTCTGATGACTTCAACATCTAACAATAAGGCCCAGTCCCACCCAGAAGTCAATGTTGCCAACTGTTTTAAGGGATCCTTTTATAAGTCGCTATAATGTTCTTCCCAAATGTGTGCTGGCATAGGATTTGTTTGTCCACTTAATTGTGGACGATCCACATTTTTAGTCAGTGCCCAGAGGTTACATGTATTCTTCTTAAGAATTACTCATAGCATTGATTAACTTTAATTTTGTAACATGATATGTCGATTATCTTTTAACCAATTATTATAGTCTTTACTGTGTATTCCACACACTTGCTCAAGCTTAATAGGTTTAGTTTATTAATTATTTTTATATTGTTTCTCAATTCCCTTTTCTTATTATATACCATCATATTGAATCTACGTGTTTTCTTTTTACCTTTAGTTTGAATCAGCGGTAGCTGCTTAATTTGGTTCTCAATAATCTCTGGAAAAAGTTTTTCACATTGAGGATTGTAGGAGATTGTATTTCTCTTGGGTTCTTACTCATAAATTCCATAGGCGTGGTATTACTATTTGCTTCCCAATGATATTAAAGGTTGCAGTCAATTTATCATGATCACTAAGAGTAGTTCCATGAATTTTAAAAACATTACATTCATCAAATAAATTATTTGAAACAAAAACATAATCCATACAAGAGGACTAGACATCATTGTACCACGTACACTTTTTTGTCAATTCGCCTGGGAAATTTTCATTTGAAAAATTTTAAGCCCCAGGATTGCAGGACAAAGTTCAGTTTTTCTCCATGTATACACTTTTTGTTTTTTCTAGGAGGATTTAGCTTATTTCCAGACAGAATCTTGTCCCTATATGAAATGCATGTAGAGTTTAAATCACCAGCAACAACTATATCTCAAGGGGATACTTCCCCAACAGAAGTGTCCACAATATCATTTATTTGTTCATGATAACACCCAATAGATGAATGTGAGGGATTCCATTATAAATTAATCAGAAATATTGTTTTGTTTTATCAGAGTTTGTGCATTGATTTTAATATTTATAGCCAGGATTCCATAATGTGTGTTCCAAATCTCTTTAATTTCCAAAGCCAAATTATTTTGTATTGCTATTATTAGACCACCTGTCAGTCTTCCTCCATTTTCACGGGTGGCCAATTGTTGTTATGTCCGAAAGCCATCAATAATCACTGATGATTGAAGCCAGCATACTTCTTGTAAAAATATTGTACTATTTATACTTAAATCAGAACACAACCTCTGATTAGTCAATAAGTGATAGTGCCTCCTCACATTCCAAGAGATAAAGGAGAGATGTTCTTCCCGTGTTATACAATTAACAGCCTCATCTCTCGTTAGAAAATCAGCGAGTTTCGGCTGATTAAATATTTGGGAGCCACCACCAGTCATCTGACCCATTTTCTTTTTTTTAATGTTATTTTTATTGAAGTTTTAACAAATCATATTGCATGACAATCCGACCCATTTTTAATTGGAAACCTGATGATGGCCAATTGCACTACGAGCTTCATAGATGATGAGCCTTGATATCTGATTTACAGATTTTCCTACTCTTTTTTAACACTGTTTATTTGTTTTGTTATATGAACTATCTAGGGAAATATTCAGGGTTTTATTATCCTGGCTGGCTAAATGGCATTATATCATACCCCATTTGCCTGAAAATCTCTGCCTTTGTCACCAGTATTTCGGATACAATGTTCAAATACATTGCAATGACAACTATGTCTGTTCTATTAGGACCAATGAAATTAACCCATTCTATATCTATGGAAGTAATCAGTCGTAATCTTGGGATTTTGAAGAGTACATTTAAAATATTATATCACTTAAGAACAACTTGTCACTTTTCAACCTAAATTCAAAAGTAAGTTGCTTGGTGTCTTTAGTTGGTCCAGGTGAACACCTGTAATTCTCTTTCCTACCTGGGTTTTTTGACTATTGATGACTAGGAACAATCTGTTGAGTGTTGACCGCAAATGTTGGTGGTAGGAGTCACCCTAGTGTCTGTTTGGGTCTCTGTAGAGTATGAGTTTATTAAATTCATGTTTGAACCAATTGGCATATTCATATCTTCTAATGCTTCCTCCAGGATATCAGGCTGAAGAATCTCAGCGTAATATTCACAGGAAGAATTTTTCTTTTTGTAATTTGCTTGATTTCTTTTCTGGGTTTGACTGTCCTTGTGGCTCTTCTGAATATTGTCAATGGGTGCCGCTTTGTCTATTTGGTCTAATTGAAATGAGTTAGATTCCTCTTCTGTGGCGTGTCAAGATCCCAAAAAATTTCCTAGAGTTTCTTCGGTTTGATCCTTTCCTTTTCTGATTTTTGGGCTTCTTATTCTGCTGTATTTGGACCGTTTCTGTGCCTGTTGAGGTATCTTTTGACTTTTTGGGGGATTTGTCCTCTGTTACACTGTGCTTATTCTGGAGGTCTACTGCCTGAGAAGTGTGAGTCATAACAATTGCCTGTGGTAGTTGATTTAAGTTTGGGGATTTCAATACATGTGTCTGCATATTGGTTTGGGTAGGAATCGCTTTCATATACCATTCTTCCAGTTTCAATCTTATTTCACCCAGCATGATAGTGTGTGGTTTTCCTCCGTATGAATTTTGTCATACAAGTGGACAAAATAGCTTACTACTATGTTTAGTGCCGTTATTGATGTGAGGTCAATTTTATTCTATCGTCCACATCTCTTAGTGTCTGATGGAGGTGTGACGTTTCTGAGGAGCTATAAGATACGGAGGATATATACATTTTTGGATTGTTACTTTCCAAACTGTAATCAGTTAGAAAAGGTAGAATGTCCTCCGAATCTATTAAATTAGAAGATTCATTAAATTAGTCTCTATCTAGCCTTTGTTCAGTCTGAATATCAATTTCATTATCGACTTCTAGCAGGATTAAATCATTTATGAAAGTTGTAGCTGCTAGCAATGAAGTCTCCTTATTTCGCCTTTTCGGTTTTGAGATTTCGGTACTGTCCCCGCGAGTAGATAAATATCTGGAATTTTCCTTGCAGGAGTTGCTTTGTTTTCTGATTTCCTTCGCCTCAAGTGGTTCAATTCTGTTTGGCCATACTCGCTGGGTTCATTCAGAACTGGTGTACCTGGCATTTCTCCATTAGAGTCAACATATCCTGCATTTATTTCTTTTCCCATTATATTATTTCTTGTGGAACTGTTTACTCAGCAGTTGCGACCCCTCCTACACTAGTCATGGCCATCGAACATGCTGTAAGGGAGGGGCTTTTCGTGATCAATTGGTCTGAGCCTCCAGGCTTTGGAAGATCGTCCATTTGTTGTTGTGACAGGTGTATATCCCCTAACTGGAGAGAAGGCATCGAGGAAACTGCCTTACAAGCCAAAGACTGGCGTACCTAGTAATCAGGCTGACACTGACGTTGGTGTAACGGTTCAATATTTTCAATATTTTTAGAGTCATTAGAGGTAGAGGGCATACTACGTAGGCACTAAAGAATTATTGTTATACTCACTCACCCTTACTATACTGACTGCTAACTGCCATCAGCTACACTCTCTCACAGCACTCTCGTGTGGTGCTCTGCACCGGCCTGATGATTTTCAAGAATATGGTGCAATCAAAACATCCTCCCCAGGGGAACACACATTGTAGAACATGAGTGCCATTATCTGTACTGTCTCGTGGCACTCAGCGCTGTGTATTTCCTTTTTGTGGGGGGGCCAGTAAACAGGGTGTCAGGTATGGCTTTTGTGGTGTGCGGTGGGGAGACAGGAAGCCAGGAATGGATCTCGTGCTGTGCAAGTGTATGTTTGGCTCTAAGATTGAAGGCAGACTCCCCGACTTGGCTCTACCAATGGTGTAGCCTGCTGTCCAGTTGCAAACTGGGACACGAGAAACCTGTGCTTAAATCCCAGGTTTCCCATCTCACCAAATTATATTAAACTGGTGGAACCATTTTACTAGGTTTTGTAGGTAGGGGGGTCGGGAGGGGTTCCCTGGTGCCTGGGTCTCTAAGAAAACACAAACATAATTGAAAGATATGTTGCATAAAAGGAAAGTATGTGGCAGGAGAGGTTGGTATTAGGTTTAGTAGTTCAGGTATCCAGGGTGCTGCATTGTGGGCTTGTGCCACTGCACAATGGGCCAGAAAATTGTAATTGACACCCAGGCCAAAGGTTGCCAGTCCTCTCCTGCTCGGAACACTTAAAGTTGTGACTCCAGCCCGAATTGTGATGAAGTGGGACATATGTGCCGAAATGCTATTGACTGTGCCAGAAGTAGTGGCATTTTAGAAACACAGGCACACCTGACTGATGACCTGCTGTAGGGGCCCTACTGATAATGTTGAGATTGACCTAACATAGCCATACCAACATTTCAGGTTACAGTCTACCCTGACACATGACTCACAGCTGTATCTATATACATGTTAAGTGGGAACATGTGAATTCCTTCAAATTATATTTTAACCTCATTAAAATCAGATTCATTATGGTGTCATATCCCCACTTCCTGTTTCAGATAGAATTTCCATGCCACCCAGCTTTAGAATCATGGCACAGTCCAAAGGTTTTGTTATCATGACATGTCCACAATTTACATGAACATGCCATGTTCACCAGTTTTATTGCATGGCAACCAGTTTCCTGATTATGGTATAGACTCAACATTTCCTGATCAGGGCGTTCCCACTAATCCTACTTGCCCCTTCTAATGTATGATCATTGTTAAGTCAGGGGGCCTACCCTTACCAGCCTATACAGACACTGCCAACTAATCTCATCATCTATCGTTTCTCTCTCACACACATATACACACACACACACACAAACAAACAAATACTCACACACACACACACACAAACACAGCCTTATTGGGCCCATGCACACACTACTCTCTAATTCTATTTCAAGACCGTAGGCTTCATAATATGAATCTCAATCTTAACTACTAACACCACAGCAGCAAAGAAACAAACTTTACCAGAAAACAAGTTTTGTTTTACCAGAAAAACATCCATACGTTAACATAACTCCATGGGGATGACCACAATCCAAGATGGTGGAAGGGTCATGCCCTGGCAACAACCCATAGGCAGAGAACCCCCAGAATATAAGTCCTTTCCTTCACGATGATGTCCTCTTCTTTGCTGCTGATGCCACAAGTTAAACCAGTTCTTTTCTGATAGAGTGTAACTCTGTTCAGCGTTCTGTAATTCTGTTGCATTGTTTCTAAGTAGTTGCTTTGTTTCGTCTTGTTAGGCGCAAGGTCTTCCCTCTGTGAAAAGGGTTTATAGTTCTTTTAAACCGCTGCGTCTGGCGGCAGCGGGTCTCGCATTGGGCGGGTTGCTGCTTGTGCTTCTGTGGAAGTGAATTGGGGGGGCACTTTCACGTCTCAACAGCACACTGGTTTGGTTGGTCAGGCTCTGGCCACTCACGCCCTGCACAGGCCTTTCCGTGGCTACTCCCCGGGCAGTTAAGGACGTGATCCCTAGTTGGGCAACTTCCCACCTGAACACCTGCTTGGGATCATAGGAGTTACAGCCTGCAAGGAAAGCGAGGTTGCTCCTCGCGTGTTGCCATGCTCCCGAGCAGGCTGTGGCCTCAAACCTGGCAACAATGGGATTTGAACACGGTGTCTCGGGCGCAGCGCTAGCTCTGAGTCGTCTTTAACCATGCCTCAGCTGCACAGCCTTCACGCTGTGTAGAAGCACTAATACATTTATACATTTACATAAAATGTACATACAAATGACTTACTTTTTTAAAAAATTGGGAACATTTTCCTGGTGTTTCCTCATACGTCTATTGTTTCTGTTCGCAGTACTTTAAGGCAGATAGCGACCACTAAAGGGGTAGAGGGCCATTCTTCCTCTGATGCCAGCACGCAAGTGAGGCCTTCCAAGAAAAGTGATAAGCAGGGGTTTGGTCACAGAAGACATCCCTCTCAGGGGGTCAGGGGAGGTTTCCCTGTCAGCCCCTGCGTTGGTAACCAGGGTGATTCAGGATACTATGGATTCTGCGCTTAAAGGGGTATTTCGTTCAGAAATTGTATTGGCCCAATTGATCAGGCATGTATTTTAAAGCATACATCGAATGTTTTTAAAAATAATTCCAATGCAACTTACCCAAGTTTTTCTCACTTTAACACATGCGAAAATGGCAGGGAGAGTACTGTCATTGTGTGCTAATCTTATCTGTTGATCCATCGCTGTAAGTGCAAGTGCCCTCGCAGCACTAACTCAGATCACCCACCCCTAACATTGACATCACTAGACGCTCTCAATATGAGCTCCACCTATTTTAATGACGTTAGTGGGCAGCATAGCCAAACGTAGCGTGTCATCACCAACGCCATAACGTTATCTAACGCTGAACCAGGAATATAAACACACAAATCCACAACAGACACAAACTTTTGTTTCTTTTCACAAAAATGATAAAAAACTGTTTATTTCGAAGAAAACAGCAATAGTCGGGAGCATAACAAGTACTTTTAAATTTGACATAATGCTGAAAAGAGGTATTTAAGTCCATGAAAACATAGGTAACTTTTTCCAATAGAAGTTATAGCTAGTGAACATTGCATGGTTCTCATTTTTTGTTTAACTGTGAACAGTGATCTTATAATGCTGATTCCGTTCATTGATCGATTCATCCCAGTCTTTGCATTCTTCGCAGAAGTTATTATCTTCCATCCCTGATTTATGATCGACGCACATGGCGTTTGGTTACAGAGAAGAAATTAGTGGTTTACATTTCAAATGCAACACTTTCACATACGCAGGTTTTCAGAACATGTAGGCTGCCATATTGCTCCTTATCACTGCATCCGCAAAAGGACAGATTGGTATCTGGTGATCTTCGCAGATAATGGTTATCACAGATGCGTTGTTGATGATTATTGACCAACTACAGTTGAAGAAGCCTTCGACCGGTAAACTGTACCCATGACAGGCGCACATCGGTATAATATAACTATGTAATATTGAGAATGCTAAAATATATTTCAGTACCCAATTTATAATTGGTTGCCAGTCATTTGGTCGAAAACAATTGGTCGACTGGACAACTGGTCGAATCAATTTGGTCGAAAACCAAATGGTCGAATTTGTATTTTTTTATTTTGACCCCTTTTCTTTTTTTTTTTGGGGGGTCCCCCCCAAACCCCCTTTTTTTCTTTCTTTTTTTTTTTTTTTCTAAACGAAAACCCACAAAACACATATATAAATAAAAAAAAAAAAATTCGACCATTTGGTTTTCGACCAAATGACGTCGACCAAATTGCAGTCGACCAGTTTGTAGTCGACCAAATGACTGGACACCTTATAATTGTATATACACAGTAGATATTTATGTTAACTATCAATTTGTTACAATTAACACCTACAATGTATATTATTTGTGTCAAATTGAACATTCATCTGTCACAACGTTCATCATGTAGCATACAGCACACTTGCCATCCTATTTAAAACTTAACTTACATTGTGCCTTGAGTTTCCATTCTCCCAATGTGACTGATGACCAACCGCTTCGAAAGACAGATCTCAGTAATAGAAACATAACTTTCCTATGTAAGCTTTCAATATAGTGAATCTTAACACTTCTTTATGGCTATACGACACATTTTGGCCTTCAAATTGTTAATGCGGGGGATTCAAGGGCAAATAACAATGTGACCCTTCATCCAGCATTGTGTTCACAGTGTATCAGAGAGAGTTTTGTTTTGGTAACCCATGCCACAAAAATGAACAATATTAATGGCAAGCTGTGCAGTGAAAAGCAACTAAATATTTCCAGTATCCCACATATGAAAATATTTACTTCCATTTGAATGGTATCAATGCTCCTGGTCCCACAACATTTACATATTCTTTCAAAGATGACCCTAGGCGAGGTGCAGACAGACTCCGATTTCCCTATACTTCAATAGGGCAATGCCTGAAAAAAAAGCCACATTAATAGTCTATGGCAGTTTTTTGGGCCAAAGTGGGCCACTTCTTTTCTGAAATTAACAGAATTTGAATACAAAAGCTCTGGTTTAATATATAGAGACGGCACGGATGGACTGGGAAGGGAGGGGGGAGAGGCAATTTCGCACCAGGCTAGGTGGACTGTTTTAGCAAGGGAAACATGTGCAATGAGCAACAATAAAAAGGAAATTACATCACTCCAATTCCAGCATGCCTAGAATGGGTGCAGTTTTGAAAGGCTTACTGGCTTCTGTGTATATCTATTCCAGAAATCATATGGATTTCTGCATTGATGCATGCATGCCTGGTTGTCCTCCAGATGGGGGCCTCCACAGTAAGATGTAAATGTTCAAAGGCCACAGGCGCATGTTCATAGTGCACATTGGCAAGACATATTCCTTCACTCGCTATTTCAATGTTGGCTAACACTGTGGCACATACACCTTTGGTCTATTGCTATCTACAGAAACTTTAATGATTCCTACTGTGAGAAACCAGAATGTGTCTCACGCACTAGTCCCCGGGGATCTGTCATCCAGGTGGCCAGCAGAGAGCCATCGCTTTTGTATCCAGTTCCTGGGGGTGGACTAGTGTGGGACGATCACCTGGGTGAGGGGTCTTCGGGGAGTGAAAGTGGGACACCAGATGGTGAAACGCGGTATCCCCTTCCCTGTAACACCTTTACCCCATCCTACCAGGTAGGATACTTAGGAACTCTGCCCCCCTTCACAACCCGAACACTTTCACACGGACAGTCTGCTATGGGAGAAAACAGACTAACACCTGAGCCGATTACCTGACATGTCCCAATACATTGACCAGGCAAGGTCAGGCAATTACTGACAATTACTCACACCTGACTTCTATTAAACTTCCCCACACAGATAAAAGGCGCAGCACGAGAGCACACTCTGAGCGAGGCAAAGCACATGAAGAAACAGCAGTTTCGAGACAGCAGCTGAACAAAAGAAGAAAGACGGCAAAACAGAAGGGGATCGCAAGGAAGGAAATTCCCTTGACCTTATTTTTTACAAGGAACTGTGACTTTCTAGAGACCTCAAGAATAGAAAGCGTAAGACAAGGAAACCAGGCTTAAGAATCCTGCATTGTGTGTCGGAGATACCCAGGGCCCTCCCACATCATTAATCAAGGCGGGGAGAGACGACAGCCGCCGTGGTACAGTCCTTGGCTCCAAGAACAAAGCGGCATCAGTGAAATCAACACAGCTGGTGAGTTGGGGAGACCGATACAAGACCGGTCTGTGTTGAAGCCAAGGTTGCAAACAGCAATATTGTATGGCAAGCGCTAGAACGAACATTGTTAAAACACGTGTGATAAAGGATGCAGGTAAAGTTGAACTGCTGATAATGTTTGAACTTTGAACGAAAATACTATACCTTTGACAGAGTGGTCCGGCACCGCGTGTGTGCTCAATCGCAGGTCTCTGTAAGGTATCGAGCTGAGAAGTGAAAGCTTAAGAGTTGTAATAAAAGAGAGAAAAGAATTGTGAATTGAAGTGGTCCTTTAACAGGTCAAGCCAAATCCTGCGCACACTCGAAAGTCTTTGATTGTGATGCAGTATGGAAAGTTTGGAAAGTGAGATAAATTGGTCCGAGCCCGGCAGAGGGAGACCAAGAGAAGGTTTTGTGATAAAGTGGGTCTGAACCCGGCGGAGGGGGACCCATGGCGAACAGTAAATCACCCAAGAAGTTGTATGTGTGAAATCCTAAGAAGAAAGGAACTTTAATGTTTGTTTTGTTACATCAGGCCCTCTGAAATAAGAGACTTTGAATGACAAAGAGACTTTGGCGCAGAAGGCCCTGATGTTGAGGTTTTGAACTGCATCCTCATGTTAGAGATGCCAGAGAGTGTGCTAAGCTCGACTGTGCCACCTTGTCCCGTGCTGAAAACACGGGTAAGGGAAGGCAACAGCTTGAATATCCTGATATATCATTTCTTAAACAATTTTCTTCTGCATACCATTGTTTCCCACACTATTAGTATTTAGAGGTAAGGATGGGCAATAGGTTTATTAGTATAGGCCCTTTTATTTTGACAGACTCCACTAGACTGCGTAATTATTATTTGATGGTCGTAGCTTGCTCCCATCTTTAGATTTAGGATTAGATAGGCGTTTTTCAAACCCAATTTAAGTTCAATAAACACACTTGAACTGTGATCACTTGTGTCTGTCTTACTGTTTGATACCATGCCTTCCTTACTTTACTTTCCAGCAAGCTTAGCCTTCATTTATTTTATTTATTTTTTGGTTATTTGTAAAGCGCCTATACAAAAACAATAACGGTCCTACTAGGCCTTGTGTCATTCGGATCATGCAATTGCAGTAACAAGAAGTGCCACGGGAAGGGAGTGGGGGGGTGTAGGTCTGGGTAGAACAATGGTGCATAAATGAATGCCATTTTTCAAGCAGAATATCTACAGATCCATCACAAGTTTTTGAGCTCCACCAAAGATGGTTGCTGATAGTCTGTGACCAATTTAAAATGTTTTCTGCAAACTTTTTTCCCAGCAGCTTCTTTTCAAAATTGATTTTGCGACATGCGATACATAGAATTGATGCTTTATGTCTGGGAACTGCTCTAACATAGCCTTGGCTATTGAAACGTGCCTGTCAGTGGCTATCAGGTCTATTTGCATTCCTCTGGATTGCAGAAGTGGAATGGATTTAATGAAACCATATTTTTCCATGGAAACAGAAGATGTACATTCAGATACTTGCACAATGACTGAACTCACTATTTTTTTGGTTTCCATTCCTTGGAAGTGGTAAGTACAATATTTAGCAGAAAAACCTGGACTGTCACACTGTCCATCACCAGCAAACTAGAGCCTTTTGCCAGCAAGAGCATTGTCCATTAACATCTGTTTGAGTGTCCATGCCTAGCTAATTTGCCGGGAACAAGAAATCTTTCTGATATTTGTAGTACTGGGTTTTTTAAAGGAACTTGAGTACCACAAAGTTAGAAAAACTTAAAATTGTACTGTACGTTGATCCACTAAACAACAAAGCAGATGAACAAAGTACATTTCCAGCAGGCACTTTTCCAAGTATCGGTTGAGCAGACCATGAAAATGAGTTATGGCGGTGTACACAGCTACCCTTGATCTTCAGGTTGGTGCCTTTGACTACACGAGTAAACATCACCAATGGCTCTCCACAAATCCTCCTACCCGATTTATGATCACATTTAATCCTTTTCATAGTCTCGATTAGGCAGCATTCGAATACAATGGGGGTGATTCCGAGTCGGGCGGTAGGGGCGAGACCGTTGCCGGTAATCCCCTACCGCCCGATTCCGAGGTCCCCTAACGGGAACCGCAAGGGACGTGTGGTCGGACCATACGTCCCTTATGGGTCCCGTTAGGGGACCAGGCCGCTTATTACGGGTCTGCCATTAGCAGGCCCATAAATAGTGCCTTCCCCATTGAGCCCTATAGGGGCTCAATTGGGAATGGGGAATGGTTGGTGCAATGGAGACTTACCGGTCCCGCCAGGGTCGGACTAGACCGGTAAGTCCCCATTGCACCAAACCGGACACGGTCACGGTATGGGAGGCAGCCATGGAGCTAAATGCTCCATGGCTACCACCATACTCGTAATGACCCCCAATGTATTTTGGTTCCTTTAATAGCCAATCATCCAGAAGTATACTGGTTTGTGATTCTGTGGTGGTGGATAAGTCCTCAACACTAGGTAGAGTGAAGTCCACAACACAAGTACAATCGTCAATCAGTAGCGAAGATGCTTCGGTTATTTCCGTGTGTGTTATTTCTGATTCGGCCGCATGTCTTGGGTAAACAGGGAACATTGTCTGTTTCTTAGATATCTTTCTTTTAAAGGGTGTGGATTGTGTGAGCAGTACTGCAAGCAGAGCTGAAACATCTTCTATGTTGTCTATTTCTTCTGGGTTGTGTGCTGTAACAATGATCTAGGATGGTGTCCAGTCAATTGGTCGAAAAAAAACTGGTCGACTGCAATTTGGTCGACGCAATTTGGTCGAAAACCAAATGGTCGAATTTTTTTTTTTATTTATATATTTATTTTTCGGGTTTTCGTTTAGTAAAAAAAGGGGTTTTTAGAGAAAAAAAGGGGGTTGGGGGGGGACCCCACAAAAAAAAAAAAAAAAAAGGTTTAAAATAAAAAAAAAAAAAATTCGACCATTTGGTTTTCGATCAAATTGGTTCGACCATTTGTCTGGTCGACCAATTTTTTTTGACCAAATGTCTGGCAACCTCTAGGATTACTTTCCATGGGTCTCTGCTGACATTTACTTCAATTTCCGGCCACTGGACATCTGCATTAAGACACTGGGCCTCATTACGACCCAGGCGGTAAGGGGTTAACGGCGCCGTAAAAGGTGTTAGCGCCGTTAAACCCTTACCGCCTAATTACGAGGTCCCTTTGCGGGTCCCGACCTTAACGGCTGGCTTTACCAGCCGTTAAGGCAGGAACCTGCAAAGGGACTTTCGAGGTAATTACGGTACCGCAATTTGCGGTACCGTAATTACTGTCTTCCCCATTCCCATTGAGCCCTATGGGTGCAAAAATGGGAATGGGGAAGGGCCAATGGTGAATGAGGAATTACCCCCACGCCAACCTTGGAATTGGGCGGTAATTCCGCCATTCACCATGGCGGAGTTGGTAATTTACCGGCGTCAACCATGGCGCTAATAGCGCCATGGTTAACGCCAGGGTTGTAATAAGGCCCACTGAATCTTGCGAGGACCATGCTAAGCCTTAAAATGTAGCTGCTTCCAAGTGACAACGGTTTGGCAATCGACATCATAAGTTTGTGTAGTTGTCTGAGTATTTATGCTATTCTTCTTCCTAGGGCTATAATCAAAGAGAAGAAAAAATGCTTAATTTATAGCACACATACAGAATATATGAATTACAAAATGAAACTGTAATTTCAATGAAATAACTGATAAACAACTTATTTAAAAAAAACACCTTTCTGTCATGTACCCTTTTTTCCAATTTTTCCTTGAAATAGTCAAATTGGATTTGCTGACCACCAGACCAAGCTGCAAAACAGCATTTTTAAATTGTATAAACCTTGAAATGTGCTCTTCCACTTAAAGAATCATGTATACATATATACTTATTTAACAAATTGTCACTATCGAAATGATTAGAATATATTAAATTACTATCATCACAGTTAAAATGGATGATAACTGATATTTTACAATATCTTATGTATACCTCTTGTCCATGTGTTGCTTCAATTTCGACTGCTTCATTAGTACATTCCTTGGATATAACAAATTCAAAGAACATTGATTAAATTGTTGAACAATTTAATGTCAACATCTTTGATCTCACAAAGTACATCTCGAGAAATTTGATTTAATGATTGTCAACCTTAAAATATAAGTTAAACTATGTAACAAGATACGGTTATTCATCAGATTAACATTTTTAAATCAGTATTGACATAAAGTCAAACACTGTGTACATGTAATCATTTTAAAAATGCATATTTGAAAACTGTACCTGATAACCTTCAGAGGTGCCGCAGGTAGTTGGTGCGAGATCTTGCAAAACATATTGGGACTCATTACAACTATGCCGGTCCGGAAACAACAGCCGGTAAGTTTATCGGCACCGTTGTTTCCGGACCGGCATATCACAGGTCTGCCTGCCAAAGCCGCTGTGCTCGACAGGTCTGACCCTGCCGAACACAGCAGCCACGGTAGGCAGACCGTCACTGAAGCACCGGCATCGTTAAGAACGATGCTGGTGCTTCCGTGGTCCCCACTCCGATAGAGTCTATGGGAATGGGGACTTACAATTTACTGGCGCCTGACTTTCCGGTCCGCCAGGGTTTTAATCCCCTGGTGTTACCGGGAAGTCAGGGTAAATCATTACGGGTCTGGCGGCAACCTGCCGGTAGCACCGGCACGTTTACCGCTGGACCCATAATAAGCCCCATTGATTAAATTGTGGCCCCTTTAATGCCTTGTAATATTATTTTGTTTCAACGATTCAATATTTCACTAAGCAGCTAATGTTCATATAGTGAAAGGGTCTATGTCTGGTTGCAGTAGATAAATAGTACATTGTTGAAGTTCCAGGCTCCGCCTATATAACAGTAATTGTAATAATAAAGATGTAGCATAAAAAGAATTTCATGCAAAAGATGGTTGATGCTGACAAAGAAGCCTAGAAGCCAGTTTGTATCAAAAACTAATATTATACATAACAATAATCTATATGTTTTAAGATGAACTTGAACAAAAACATATTTTGTATAGTCGCATCTGAAGGAATATTCTAAAAGAATTACTTGAAAGGTGAGTGAGGTTGCTGTTGACTCCAGAATAGTGGTTCATGTAGCATCACAGTCCTTTAATCGATGTATATATTTATACCATTGTTCAATAGAAAATGGACATTAGTAATATAATTTAGACCACATCAAAACGATAAAAAAAAGTCTGTGTACAAGTTGCTTGGCCTCATCATTAGGATGTTGGACGTTTCTGTGGTTTCCTCCATGGTAGCGGTCTGTAATTCCATCAGTGCGGTCTGCGTAAAGACAGAGATGGTAATTTTAAAACAAATTACCTATTTTAAAGGATGCGATGTGAGTATGTGTTTGGAAAGGCTCCCATTGCACTGAACTATTCGAGTATCTCTAAAGTAGGGATACACAAAGTAATCTAAAGTTCAAAATATAAAAACCACAGTACATCGTGTCATGAAGGACACTTGTGTAATAAAATATCAATGGAAATATTCCCCAAAAACTGAAAACCGTTCATTATGTTACCTGTTCACAGACTATTTCAATATATTGAGTGGTCATTTATAAGAGATATTATACAGGCAAATTTAGAACATGGTAAAATACATGTAAAACTTCAACGTCCACTACTCACCTGACTCAGCGTGTGCTGATATTCAGTTGGATCTGCATTGGGAAGTAATTTGCGAAGGAGTCTGGGGCAATGCTTTATAGTGTACTATGATTGTACGTATACACCTTCTGAGAAGTGCATGCAGCAGATGCGGAATCAATTGCCCCTCGCATCTTCCAACACATCCTTGGCTCTGCTTTCAATTTCGGACACTGGAAATCTGCAGCTCAGGAGCCATTATCTTATTAAATTTAAATCCTTTAGAAATACATGCAGGACTATACTCTGGCTTTTAGCATGGCTGTTAATAGTGCAACCCAAAAGGATACAAGAAGACATTGTTGGGTTGTCCCTATGATCTGTTAAAGAAATATAAATAAATATTACTATTATAAAGGTATCACAGTGAGTAAATTAATCATCATATTCCTTTGATAATTAATAAAATGTACTTTATAAAATATGGCACCTACAGCAAACATACAAAAACCAAAAAGCTGATTTCCCCTCTCTCTGTCCAAAATAGTGAAATTGGTACTTCAAAGGAGTTTTATATCCTCATAATCACTGCAATGAAACATAACGTAAAGCAATGTTGTTCATAATAAAATTCAATTTTATTCAAACACATAAAAAAAATTATTTTACCAACACAACATTTGTGATGTAAATTAACAATCATTAAAAAAGCAATAACTTACAAAACACACCTTTGATCAGAATTAACAAATAAACACAACAAATGGAGATAAAAAGATCAATAAATGTGGTAGTACAAAGAAAAAGATGGGACGAAAATCACTATTGTCAGAATCTTTCATCTATATTCCTAAGGTAGATAGAGCGCTCTTTAGTGTTTATTTTGCATTTTTGTCACAGTTCATTTGAGCATTTCATCATGTATCACCCCCCATATATCTATAATACACTAAACTTCATTTTTTGTTTAGACAAGAGAACAAAAAACAGAAGACTTAATTTGTTTTGGTCTTTTTTAGATAGTCAACATGTTTCGGCCACTTTCCCAATAAGACACTATTTTTAGTGTCCTTTTAAGGTAATTCTGCTGACCTTCTTCAGGACAAGGACATTTCTTTCAACATGGCATTTATCTTCTACACCCCCATGGTATACAATTGGTCGCACTTTATGGCTTCCTTTTTACACGTGAGATTAGATTTCATGAGACCGACGTGTTATCAATTCAAATGATTGCAGATGGATAAGAGATGCCTGATTTTATCGTGATCTCCTGCACAACTTTGACCATTCAGGACAAAAAGTAGTATGGGTCAAATGTAGTTATGTCGTTTTTATGATTATCCTCCACAGCTTAGTACTGCTGTAATGTTGACACGTGTTTTCGTTATCTGCAGCTTTTTGCGTGTAACTTTTTTGCTAAAGGAAGCCTGAGCTCATCTGCTTCTTGAATCCGAAGTTTATTTCACGTATCCAGCTCTGATTTTGAAATTCAAAGTTTATTTCACGTATCTGGCTCTGATTTTGTTATGTTTTACGTTATGTTTCATGGCGGAGATTATGAGGATATTAAACTCCTTTGAAGTACCAATTTCTCTATTTTGATAGGCTTCTCAATAAAATAGTGGATTTTCACCCTCAGGCTAGCTCAGAATCCTCGCTTCCCTCTCAGGTCCCTTGGAAATGCACGGCCAACTCCAAGTATTTAGGGGTGCAAGAAGATCAGGGCCCTGGTTCCCCTAATCAGGAAATCTCCCCTAGAAGGGCCCTGCAGTGCAAATTGGTGGAAAAAGGCCTCTCCCACAACCTTCCATCTTGGCCAAGCCAGTCTGCAGGGCTTCAAGCTACTGGGGACCGGTCTGTGTCTCCTTCACGTCACAAGACACCTTTGAGGACTCTGATTCACCGCCCAAGCCGTGTAAAAAGAGGGGTGCCATGTTAGATCCATCCCAGGGTGCGGATCCACACTTGTTAGGTGATAGTGGTTTACCTTTCTTTGACCCTTCCCTCATCCAACACTCCAGGTCAGCTGAATGACATCCGCAGGGTCAGTCACCAATTTCCTAAAGCATTGGGTCAGGAGGCATTTACCAAAAGAAGACAGAAATAAGCTCTGCTCTGAGTACCCCAGGCCAGTCCTCCCTGATAAGGTGGCCCTTACCCCAGAAATAAACCAGCCTATGGTGTCCTTTCTGTCACAAAAAGGGAAAGATCCTAAGAAAGGGGTAGATAAAGCATAGTTAAAGGGTTATCAAGGTAGGTTGTTGTATATCCTGGGTCCCCCTGTGCAGATATTTGAGACAGCAGAGGACACTACGCTCTCTGGCTCTCCTCTAGATGTGCATTGCCCTATGGGGTTGGGTCCAAAGACCTATTTGCTATTTCCAGACAACGCTTTAATGCGCTTCTCATGAGAATTGACTCCAAGATGTCAGACATGACGGAGGGAGAGTCAGGTCAAAAGGTCAAGGGAATCTTTTTGGGGAAAGATTTATAAAGGACGTGTCTGCTTATGTCCACACCTTCACTGCCTTAGACAAGGCACAAGCCAATATAAGGAACGTTTTTGCCCCAACATTTTTTGACAAGGCCAGATGAGGTAGAGTCCGCTCCTCTGGTCGTCTCTCATAGGGCTCGTCCTGTCCCAGACAGTATGCCACCAGGGGTGCGCACAACTTCTCCTCCCCAGGAGGTGCTCAAGCCGCATTCTTTCCCCAGAGGGGCAACCATTGGAGAGGACCTGCTGGAAGAGGTTTTCATAGAGCATAGACAGCTCCAGGTAATGCCACGTGTTTTAAATGTTTGGTCCCACAAAGGTTTGGGGAGAAGGTTGTCCAGGTTTCTCCCGTAATGGGAGGCTCTCACATCAGACTCTCTGGTTCTCCAAACAGTAAGAGATTTTCGCATAGAGTTCTACTCCCCCCATGCCAGTTAGCCAGTGCAGTTCCCCTCGCATTCGACATGTCCAAGGAAAGGGCAGTTGATGCAGAGGTCCAGGACAACATTCACAAGGCCGCAGTGGTCCCCGCCACCTTCACAGCCTCTCAGTTCCTGAGCATGATTTTCTTAGTACAAATCCCTAGGAGGGGTTTCGGCTGGTCATAAACCTCAGAGCCCTCAACTCCTTTGTGGTTTACCACCATTTCAAAATGGAGGGAATTCACCTCCTCAGGGATACGCTGCTGCCTGCAGACTGGATGGTCAAGATAGACCTCAAGGAAGTGTACTTGGTAGTTCCGGTTTTTCCTCCCCACCAGGAGTTTCTCCAGTTTCTGTGGGCAGCTTGCACTTGGCAGTTTGCCTCTCTCCTATTCAGTCTCTCCTCATCCCCTTGGTGTTTCACGTAGGTAATGAGGTGAGTCATGGACCATCTCAGGTGCAGGGGGATTTGGATCTTCACATATCTAGACAACATGCTTCTGATGGCTCAGAGCTTCCACACTCTTAAGGCTCATCTAGCGATCACAGTCTCTCTCTTGCAAGTCCTGGGGTTTGTCATAAATGCGTAGAAGTCCATAATCCAACCTACGCAATGTATCCAATTTCTGGGCTTCAGTATAGATTCCAAGCAGTGCATCCTCCTGATGCCGGGCGGCAAACTGTCCAAGAACTGGAAGATCATCTGCCTTCTCCTTGCAGAGGTGAGGGTTTCTCTCAGACACTTAGCCAGGGCAGTGGGTATGCAATCAGCGTCAATTCAGGATATCTTTTCAGCCCGCTTCATTACAGAGCCTTGCAGAGTCTGAAAGCCAGGCATCTTCGTAAGAATCTGTCATATTCCCAGCTAATAGACCTTTCTCCCGAGGCCAAGATAGAACTCCTTTGGGGACTCAATCACATGGGCCCCTGGAATGGCAGAGCGATTTTTAATCCATTCCCAGATATGATTCTGGAGTCGGATGCCAACAGGAGAGGATGGGGGGCCAGGGTAGGACAGGTGTCTACAGGTGGAAAGTGGTCAGAACAAGAGAGGTCTCTTCATATCTACTATCTGGAACTCTTAGCGGGATCATTTGCAGTCAAGAGTCTTCTAAAAGATATGGGGAATTGCTGTTTCCTCCTTCACATGGACAATGTATCGGCAGTTCGTTATATCAATCATCTGGGAGGTACTCGCTCCAAGTCTCTGGCACACCTTGCGTAAGAATGTTTGCACTATTGCCTAGACAGAAACATTCTGTTGAAGGCGGAATATCTACCGTGGTCCAGCAATGCAGTAGCAGACTGAAATTCCAGGCACCTAAAGGACAGAAGTGACTGGATGTTGGACAGGAGCATCTTTGCCATGGTTCTCTCTCTCAGAGGTCCGATTTAGGTAGATCTCTTTGCCTCCAGACCCAGTTTTCAGGTACCTTGCTTTTACAGTTGGAGACCCCATCCCAACGCGCTGGCAACAGACGCGTTCCTTCAGAATTGGTTGGATATGGTGGCTTACGCCTTCCCGCTGTTCACCATGTTAGCAAGGGCTTTAGTACAAGTTCGAAGGCAGCGTGCAATGTTTATAATAATAACACCCTTTTGGCCCTCTGAATCGTCGTTTTCAGCCCTCTTAGAATTAGCGGTGGATTTCCCACAGCTTATTTCTCTTCATCCTCACATCATCAGAGATGCCGCCGGTCTCTCTCACAATATGGTCTTTCCTAGGACATCTCTCATTTACGGCCTGGAAGATTTCAGCTATTCCCTGGTGCTTCCAAGGACTTTCGCAAAATGTTTTGTGTGTCATCCAAGACTCATGGGCAGCCTCCACCAAGTCTGGTTACTCCTCAGCATGGAACTGGTGGATGGGCTGGTGCGTGGCTCGACACACCAATCCTGTTTTTGCCCCTCCTGTAGAGGTGGCTAATTTCCTAGTTACTTTCTTTAAAGAAGGCAAAACCTACAGGCAGTGCTACAAATAATATTTTGAGGTGGGAGTATTTTACGCACAATTTTTTTACTTTGAGAGTAAAGAGAGCAAAAATGACTTTTCTCCTTTGCAAGAGAGTAAAATGTATGTTATGTTATGTTATGTTATTTTGCACTTGTATAGCGCCTTATATACCATTGGTATGGTATGCGACATCCAGCCGACGTGTACAAAAACTGTATGGAAATCATTTCCATGCAGCAGCTTTCTGCATTGCGACAGAATACACCTTTCATTATTTCTCTAAGGTCTGGCCATTTGATCTCTCCTGTATATATTTAAATGTTGAAAACACAAAAAACCTAGCCAATTACATAGTAAAACAAACATGAATTGTGCTGTGTGTTTTGATGTCTGATAGCAGAATTGTCTTTTGATGTTAAATGCAAGTCCTAATTTCCTGGAACTATAACTACCTAATGGTATGCCAATTATATGATACAACAGTGCAGAGAGGCAAGGACTCCATGCTAAATTATATACATAATTTCATGGTCAAATGGTTATTTATATAGTGCTTTTGGCAAACCGCTGAACATATTTATCACAATTATCACCAAACCGAAGTCGGTACTCCTTTATAGACCTCAAAAGGATGAAAGGCTGAATTGGCCATGTCGGGATTCGAACCTGCAACCTACAGATCACAGCAACAAGTGCTGAACCGGCTGAGCTATCTTATTGACTAACATCCTTCAGAGGTCAGTAAACTGACTATCGACTGAGGTATAATATTCACAGTGCCTAGATGTTGGACGAACCATGTATCAAGTGCTACATAAAGTTAAATACCTATCTGGATTATCACAGGGACAGGTTTTGCTGAGTTTTTATTTCAATTACAAATGCAACTTTCACTTGTTTGTTTTTGAACAGCACTTGCACTTCCTGGAGAGTCAGGATTTGGATGTTTTAATTGTATTCTTGAAGAACTGAGAGGCTATAACACCTGTGATTGGTGTAATGACAATCACTCACCCTTAAGCAAAGACTCTGCTGCCACTGACCATTTATAGTAACGTACCCCATTCACTGCAAGTTTGAGTGGATGTAAACTACACCAGGCATACTCATCATCTTACACACTGGGCCTCATTACAAGGTTGCCAGTTCGGTAACAACGGTACAGGTAAGCTTGCCGGTACCATTGTTTCCGGACTGGCAAACTATGAGGTCTGCTAGCTAGGTGCCTGTCAGCCCGGCAGGTCTGACCTGCGGGGCGGAACGGCACCCGCAAGCAGATCTACACAGTAGCGCTGGTACCGTTATTAACGGTGCCGGCGCTACCAGCCTCCCCTTTCCCATTGAGCCCTATGGGGCTCAGATGGGAATGGGGAGTAATAAATACCGGCACCCGACAATGGGCAATTACCGGGTCAGGAGGGGCCGGAAAGCCCTGTTACATGCCCATTGCCGGTAAAAAAATTACTCCGGCAGCTGCACAGTGGTTACTGGCACAGCTACCGCCTCAGTCATAATGAGGCCGACTGTTTTTATAATTAGAGTGTACATTTAATTATAAGTGTAAAAATGATCTGCCTCAGCATGATTATGCACACAGCACAGGAACTATGAAAAATACAATTGTGCAATACTGGTTTGCTTTCACTGGGAAAAAAACATATTTTTTTACAAAAGATTAATTCTCAATTGCAAGTTTTCCATCTTATTAATGATACAATCCTAAAATGCTAGGAAAATAAATGTGCACAGTGCTTCTATTTGCTGCATGAGCATCTACACACAACACAGCAGAAGCTGAATGGAAAGAAACCATTCCTTTTATCACAGTGTGCAGTTTGTTTAGTTGAAATGTTTCAGAGAAATAAATTCTGTTTAAGAGGTTTTTCTCTGATGCTTGCAATTACATCCATGTAGATAACAATCAAAACAAGTGTTCTGGTTTCTGTCAAGTAACCTGACCTTTGCGCTGCCCACTGCGCTAAACGTGTGTGTAAATGTACACAGGAAAATAATAAAGCTGTCGTATTAACAAGATTTTCATGTCTATAAATGCCTGGTACGAAACTTATCTGGAGGCCTGCCTACAGGACAATAAAGGGGAACCCGTTGGAACACATTTTGTTGGTGTGTAAAGCTCTTAAATCAATTCACATCAAGGTTCCACCTAAAGCTAAATATTCGGTTTTGTGGTTTGTTAATTTGGTGTTAAGGTTGTTTCAGTCTTGGCCAGACAATGATGCGTTAACTTTACAACAGCTCTTTTCCAAGCTTGCTATGTTGTTGTGCCTCATTTCTATTAAAAGGGTTTCAGATATTAGCCCCTTAACTGCTGGGCTATTAAGCATGTCTGTGCAAATAGGACGAGCATGCTCATCCTCAACACTTAAGAGGTTAAGGCTTTAGATGTGGATAATAAGATGTATTCCCCTCAAGGGGTACTATTCTTTGTTTCTAGGAGAACTAAATGTGTGATTTCATCTGTTTCCTATCCTTCATTTCCAGAGAATCACACACTGTGTGTTGTTCAATGTTTAAAATATTTTGAACAAATGACTGGGGGGCTTAGAGCTCCAGGTTCCTCTCAGATGCAAATTTCATATTGAAAACCCCATAAGCCAGTGTCCCTGGCCACCCTAGCCAGGTGGATAAGGTGGCCTTGAATCAGACTGGTATTGATGTCTCTTTGTTTATGCAATAAGGGGCACCATGGGCCTCAAAAGTGTTTTTTCTGGGGGGAAGTTTGGAGCACATTTTGAAAGCAGCTGATTAGTCCGAAGAGTCCACGTTCAAAACCTTTATCATAAGCGTATTCAGAATGTTGATTAAGATGTTATTCAAGGGCTTTAAACTTGCATAATATGAAGCCTCTGGTCTTGAAATACAATGATTAATGCCCCTCACCAGCGTGAGAGGGGGTTTAGATTCTATTAAAGACACAGAGGCGAGTATTATTCCCTCCTACCCACCCTTTCTGTTTTTCGGTGTCATGCAGCTTTGGGGTTAGGTGCATTCTGGTCAAGAGAGTTCCGGGAGTTTGAGACTACAGTCAAAGCAAACCTCACTTTTCAGTTTCTGGTTGGATTTCCATTCTGCTGTGGTTGTTTCTTCATGATGGCGGTTGTCACGAGTAACTGCATAAGAGGACGTCATTGTGAAGGAAAGGATTTATATCGTGAGGGGCTCTCTGCCTATTGTTCGTTGCCAGGGCATGACCCATGGGTTAGCCTTTCGTATGGGGTAGCCTTACTATGGTTTAGCCCTCTCTCTTAAAATAATTGCTTATAACTCCTGTTCTGTAGCATATTTAATGTTGAAAATGGTTGAGCATACCGGATCCAATGAATATCTAACAAATGACATACATTTTGGTCCATTTTTGATTGGGGAAGGGGGCTGGTTACAGGTGAGCCCCCCCTCTAAATAATTGCTTATATTGCCTGTTCTGTAGTGGATCTAATGTTGAAAATGGTTGATCATACCGGATCCAATGAATATCTAACAAATGAAATATATTTTGGTCCATTTTTTTATTGAGGGGCTGACTACAGGTTAGCCCCCCCTCTAAATAATTTGTTATAACTACTGTTCTGTAGCAGATCTAATGTTAAAAATTGTTGAGTTTACGGATCTAACAAATGTGTATTGAAATTAATGACTTTTTTTCCAACATTTTATTGAGTGGGGTGCCAGCCCCCCTCGTTTGCAGCCAAATATTTCAGCATCTGTGTGTGATCTAACAAAGAAAAGGCCTGATCTTACCGGATCTAACGAATATCTAACCAACAACATTGATTTTTGTACATGTTTTGGTTGGAGGGGATATCTAGCTCACTACGGGTTAGCCCCCCCTCTAAATACTTGCTTATAACTCCTGTTCTATAGCGGATCGAGCGCTGAAAATGGTTGATCATACCCAATATAACGAATATCTAACAAATTACATATGTCTTTGTATTATTTTTGATTGAGGGGCTGACTAGCTTACTACCTCGTTAGCATCCCTCTCTAAATAATTGCTTATAACTCCTGTTCTATAGCAGATATAATGTTGAAATTGGTTGATCTTACTGGATCTAACGAATATCTAACAATTGACATGAATTCTGGTCAATTTTTTGATTGAGGGGGGTCTGGCAAGGGGTTAGCCCCCCCTCTAAACAATTGCTTAGAACTCCTGTTCTAAAGCGGATCTAACATCAAAAATGGTTGTTCAAACCAGATCAAACAGAGATCTTACGAAACAGATACATTTTTTATAAAAGATCATTAAGAGGGTGGGGGCTAACCCAGGCAAGGTCACATAAGGCCTGATTTACAAAGCAGTTTTCGATGTGATTGCGCCATTGTAGTAGAATTCTACATCACTCGCTCCATGCAACCAATATGCTACACTGGCTAAAAAGGCAAATTGCCTTCATTTTCTGTGGGCTTGCAGCACCTGAGTTTAGCAACGTTTCCTTGGAGTGCTTCAGCCACGCTTGGTCCCGAAAAATTATATCAGCTAAACCTCTAGAATAAGGGGCTTATTTGAGGACGTGACTCTTCTTGGGACAAAGGGCCTCATTACACGGTAGGTGGTAAGGTTTTACCGGTAAGGGCACCGGTACCGGTAAACCCTTACCGCCTTACTACGAGGTCCCTTTGCGGGACCCGACCTTGACGGTTGGTTTTACCAGCCGTTAAGGAACGGGCCCGCTAAGGGACCTTGGTGCTAATTACAGTACTGCAATTTGCGGTACCGTAATTATCACCTTCCCCATTCCCATTGAGCCCTATGGGGGCCAAAATGGGAATGGGGAAGTGCCTTGGTGAATGGGGAATTACCACCCCCGCTCACCTTGGAGTAGGGCGGTAATTCCGCCATCCACCAAGGCGGACACGGTAAAATACCGGCGGCAACCATGGCACTAATAGCGCCATGGTTACCGCCTAGTGTGTAATGAGGCCCATAGACTTTAAGTCTGTGACAGTCCCAGAAAATTGGGGACAATGGGCCTCATTACGACCCAGGCGGAGGACCATGGTGCTAATAGCACCATGGTCCATGCCGGTAACTTACCGACTCCGCCATGGAGAAAGGGGAAATTACCACCCCATTACAAGGTTGGCGGGGCAGTAATTCCCCCTTCCTCCATGGCCCTTCCCCATTCCCATTTTTGCCCCATAGGGCTCAATGGGAATGGGGAAGGTGCTAAGTACGGTGCCGCAAATTGCGGCACAGTATTTAGCACCAAGGTCCCTTTGCGGGTCCCTACTTTAATGGCTGGTAAAACCAGCCGTTAAGGTCGGGTCCCGCAAAGGGACCTCGTAATTAGGCGCTAATAGGTTAACGGCGCCGCAGCCTTTTATGGCGCCGTTAACCCATTAGCGCCTGGGTCGTAATGAGGCCCAATGACTAATCCCCCTCACTAGCGTTAGAAGGAGGTTTAGATTCTATTAAAGACAAGGAGGTGAGTATTATGCATTAAATCTTTACTCTGAAAACCACAGCAGCAAAGAAAAACTTTTACAAACAAAAAAGTTTCAATAACAGAACTAAACAGAGTTTAATGTCAATGTTAGGGGAATCTCCCCAATCCATCATGGAGGACAGGTCATGCGCTGCAGGAGACCAATGAGCATGGACACCCTTCAATATAAGTCCTTTACACCAATCCCAACTCCTCTTTCTGTAGCTGTCTTAAATCAGACGTCCACTGCACAGACTAGATGATAAAGTATGAAGACAAAATCCAGCGAAGCTCCCGGATGACGCACTCTCCACAACTTGAAGCCGTGACTCACGTTCCTGAACAGAACCTCTCAGCTCGAAGCTGTAAGAATAACAAACAAAGAAGGGTGGGTGGTTGGGAAGAACAACAAAGCAAAGAATGTTCTCTCTTGAAACACCTGTGTATAGGCGTGTTATAAAACCCATATCATATTATATCAAGGGTTGGTGGGTGGGATAATACTCACCTCCTTGTCTTTAATAGAATCTAAACCCCCTTCTCACTCTAGTGAGGGGGATTAGTCATTCTATGGCAAGACAGGAGGCTCGTATTATGCAAATTTGAAGCCCTTGCATTATGTACAATAGAAGGAGAAAAAATGTATAAAATATTTTTATTTAATCAATCAACTGATTGCAAAAAAATCTTCTCTCAGGTAACTCCCCCCAGGAACTGTCTTAGAAGGTATAACAGTCATAACTGCAAAGAGTGAGGAAGATGTGCCAACTCCAGTATTCCTCACAATAAACCAAATCCACCTGGTTAAAAGGGGGAGGGAGGAAAGGACACTTGACAAAAGGTCTTTCCACGGATATTGCAGGAAAAAGGCATTAGGAACACTAAGCCCCTCTGTCTTCAACACAAAACCATGAAAACACTTACAGGCCGATTCATGGAATAATTAGCGCGGCGCAAGTGGGCAAAAACGTGCGAATCGCAGTGGAATAGCAAAAATCGCAGTGCAAGTACGAAAATCGCACGAAAAGCAGCGCACATCGATTCATGGAAGTCCGTGCGCGAGAAAACCAGCGGATGTGCGATAAAAAAGTGTGCGGCGCACGTTGGCGCACAGGCCATCTAACAGCGTGCGCCAGGTCACAGCGAAAATCGCACAGGCCACAGCGAAATTCGCACATAGCGCGGCGCACGCAACAAAAGTAGGCGGAACACGGGCGTAACACTCGGAATGGGGAACAACTTGCCAAAACGTGGGCGTCACGGGGGGAAGTACAGGGCACAAGTGCGCGGAACGCCCACACGCTTGCCTACAACACGTATTCATGGAATAGAATAGGGCAAAAAAGCGCACGCTCAAACCAGCGCACAGGCACAAACACGACCGCCACAAGAAAGCAGGCGGTAGCGTCTCTGCGGCTGTAAGAAATGTGCGCCAAAAGGTGCGCCAACAAATAGCACCTATATACTGCCATGATGAATGTCCTATACTGTGGCCCTCCAGGACGAATGACGTGCAAAGGGGTACCCACAAACACGGACACCCGCTGACAAAAAATACGTGTGCGTGTATACCGGGGTGCGCGGGAAGTCTCACACGCGATTTGGCCGGGTACGTGGATTTCAGGGGTGCGCGGGAAGTTCCACACGCGATTTCAGCAGGGTACGTGTATTTCAGGGGTGCGCGGGAAGTTCCACACGCAATTTCATCAGGGTACGTGTATTTCAGGGGTGCGCGGGAATTTCCACACGCGATTTCAGCAGGGTACGTGTATTTCAGGGGTGCGTGGGAAGTTCCACACGCGATTTCATCAGGGTACGTGTATTTCAGGGGTGCGCGGGACGTTCCACACGCGATTGGCCCAGTGCGAGCAGGGTACGTGTATTTCAGGGGTGCGCAGGAATTTCCACATGCGATTTCAGCAGGGTACGTGTATTTCAGGGGTGCGCGGGAAGTTCCACACGCGATTTCAGCAGGGTACGTGTATTTCAGGGGTGCGCGGGAAGTTACACACGCGATTGGCCCAGTGCGAGCAGGGTACGTGTATTTCAGGGGTGCGTGGGAATTTCCACACGCGATTTCAGCAGGGTACGTGTATTTCAGGGGTGCGCGGGAAGTTCCACACGCGATTTCAGCAGGGTACGTGTATTTCAGGGGTGCGCGGGAAGTTCCACACGCGATTTCAGCAGGGTACGTGTATTTCAGGGGTGCGCGGGAAGTTCCACACGCGATTGGCCCAGTGCGAGCAGGGTACGTGTATTTAAGGGGTGCGCGGGAATTTCCACACGCGATTTCAGCAGGGTACGTGTATTTCAGGGGTGCGCGGGAAGTTCCACACGCGATTTCAGCAGGGTACGTGTATTTCAGGGGTGCGCGGGAAGTTCCACACGCGATTGGCCCAGTGCGAGCAGGGTACGTGTATTTCAGGGGTGCGCGGGAATTTCCACACGCGATTTCAGCAGGGTACGTGTATTTCAGGGGTGCGCGGGAAGTTCCACACGCGATTTCAGCAGGGTACGTGTATTTCAGGGGAGCGCGGGAAGTTCCACACGCAATTTCATCAGGGTACGTGTATTTCAGGGGTGCGCGGGAAGTTCCACACGCGATTGGCCCAGTGCAAGCAGGGTACGTGTATTTCAGGGGTGCGCGGGAATTTCCACACGCGATTTCAGCAGGGTACGTGTATTTCAGGGGTGCGCGGGAAGTTCCACACGCGATTTCAGCACGGTACGTGTATTTCAGGGGTGCGCGGGAAGTTCCACACGCAATCTCATCAGGGTACGTGTATTTCAGGGGTGCGCGGGAAGTTCCACACGCGATTGGCCCAGTGCGAGCAGGGTACGTGTATTTCAGGGGTGCGCGGGAATTTCCACACGCGATTTCAGCAGGGTACGTGTATTTCAGGGGTGCGCGGGAAGTTCCACACGCGATTTCAGCAGGGTACATGTATTTCAGGGGTTCTGGGGAGTACCACACGTGAATTGGCCGTGTGGGCCCTCCCAGGTGTACGCTCCACAACCTCCACGGACCCTGCAGGCAGCCCACACCACGGGGGACTACCCTGCACCCATGCTCATGTCCCGCAGGCAGCCCATCCACCATGGGCATGCCCCCCAGCCAACCCACATGTCACCTTGCACTACTGATCAACAATGCATGTCTACCACCACCCCCACCCCCCTGCCACCATGGGCATCCTCCACCAGGCCCCCACTCATGTCTCCCACCACCCCCACCCCCCAGCAGTGCAGGGGCAGCCTCCACCAGGCCCCCACTCATGTCTACCACCACCCCCACCCCCCAGCATCCAGGGTCACCCTCCACCAGGCTCCCACTCATGTCTCCCACCACCCCCACCCCCCTGCCACCATGGGCAGCTTCCACCAGGCCCCCACTCATGTCTCCCACCACCCCCACCCCCCAGCCACCAGGGGCAGCCTCCACCAGGCCCCCACTCATGTCTCCCACCACCCCCACCCCCCAGCATTGCAGGGGCAGCCTCCACCAGGCCCCCACTCATGTCTCCCACCACCCCCACCCCCCAGCAGTGCAGGGGCAGCCTCCACCAGGCCCCCACTCATGCCTCCCACCACCCCCACCCCCCAGCAGTGCAGGGGCAGCCTCCACCAGGCCCCCACTCATATCTACCACCACCCCCACCCCCCAGCATCCAGGGTCACCCTCCACCAGGCCCCCACTCATGTCTCCCACCACCCCCACCCCCCCAGCAGTGCAGGGGCAGCCTCCACCAGGCCCCCACTCATGTCTACCACCACCCCCACCCCCCAGCATCCAGGGTCACCCTCCACCAGGCCCCCACTCATGTCTCCCACCACCCCCACCCCCCAGCATCCAGGGTCACCCTCCACCAGGCCCCCACTCATGTCTCCCACCACCCCCACCCCCCTGCCACCATGGGCAGCCTCCACCAGGCCCCCACTCATGTCTCCCACCACCCCCACCCCCCAGCATCCAGGCTCACCCTCCACCAGGCCCCCACTCATGTCTCCCACCACCCCCACCCCCCAGCAGTGCAGGGGCAGCCTCCACCAGGCCCCCACTCATGTCTACCACCACCCCCACCCCCCAGCAGTGCAGGGGCAGCCTCCACCAGGCCCCCACTCATGTCTACCACCACCCCCACCCCCCAGCATCCAGGGTCACCCTCCACCAGGCCCCCACTCATGTCTCCCACCACCCCCACCACCCAGCATCCAGGGTCACCCTCCACCAGGCCCCCACTCATGTCTCCCACCACCCCCACCCCCCTGCCACCATGGGCAGCCTCCACCAGGCCCCCACTCATGTCTCCCACCACCCCCACCCCCCAGCATCCAGGCTCACCCTCCACTAGGCCCCCACTCATGTCTACCACCACCCCCACCCCCCAGCATCCAGGGTCACCCTCCACCAGGCCCCCACTCATGTCTCCCACCACCCCCACCCCCCTGCCACCATGGGCAGCCTCCACCAGGCCCCCACTCATGTCTCCCACCACCCCCACCCCCCAGCATCCAGGCTCACCCTCCACCAGGCCCCCACTCATGTCTCCCACCACCCCCACCCCCCAGCCACCAGGGGCAGCCTCCACCAGGCCCCCACTCATGTCTCCCACCACCCCCACCCCCCAGCATCCAGGGTCACCCTCCACCAGGACCCCACTCATGTCTCCCACCACCCCCACCCCCCTGCCACCATGGGCAGCCTCCACCAGTCCCCCACTCATGTCTCCCACCACCCCCACCCCCCAGCATCCAGGGTCACCCTCCACCAGGCCCCCACTCATGTCTCCCACCACCCCCACCTCCCCGCCACCATGGGCAGCCTCCACCAGGCCCCCACTCATGTCTCCCACCACCCCCACCCCCCAGCATCCAGGCTCACCCTCCACCAGGCCCCCACTCATGTCTCCCACCACCCCCACCCCCCAGCAGTGCAGGGGCAGCCTCCACCAGGCCCCCACTCATGTCTACCACCACCCCCACCCCCCAGCAGTGCAGGGGCAGCCTCCACCAGGCCCCCACTCATGTCTACCACCACCCCCACCCCCCAGCATCCAGGGTCACCCTCCACCAGGCCCCCACTCATGTCTCCCACCACCCCCACCACCCAGCATCCAGGGTCACCCTCCACCAGGCCCCCACTCATGTCTCCCACCACCCCCACCCCCCTGCCACCATGGGCAGCCTCCACCAGGCCCCCACTCATGTCTCCCACCACCCCCACCCCCCAGCATCCAGGCTCACCCTCCACTAGGCCCCCACTCATGTCTACCACCACCCCCACCCCCCAGCATCCAGGGTCACCCTCCACCAGGCCCCCACTCATGTCTCCCACCACCCCCACCCCCCTGCCACCATGGGCAGCCTCCACCAGGCCCCCACTCATGTCTCCCACCACCCCCACCCCCCAGCATCCAGGCTCACCCTCCACCAGGCCCCCACTCATGTCTCCCACCACCCCCACCCCCCAGCCACCAGGGGCAGCCTCCACCAGGCCCCCACTCATGTCTCCCACCACCCCCACCCCCCAGCATCCAGGGTCACCCTCCACCAGGACCCCACTCATGTCTCCCACCACCCCCACCCCCCTGCCACCATGGGCAGCCTCCACCAGTCCCCCACTCATGTCTCCCACCACCCCCACCCCCCAGCATCCAGGCTCACCCTCCACCAGGCCCCCACTCATGTCTACCACCACCCCCACCCCCCAGCATCCAGGGTCACCCTCCACCAGGCCCCCACTCATGTCTCCCACCACCCCCACCCCCCTGCCACCATGGGCAGCCTCCACCAGGCCCCCACTCATGTCTCCCACCACCCCCACCCCCCAGCCACCAGGGGCAGCCTCCACCAGGCCCCCACTCATGTCTCCCACCACCCCCACCCCCCAGCAGTGCAGGGGCAGCCTCCACCAGGCCCCCACTCATGTCTACCACCACCCCCACCCCCCAGCAGTGCAGGGGCAGCCTCCACCAGGCCCCCACTCATGTCTCCCACCACCCCCACCCCCCTGCCACCATGGGCAGCCTCCACCAGGCCCCCACTCATGTCTCCCACCACCCCCACCCCCCAGCCACCAGGGGCAGCCTCCACCAGGCCCCCACTCATGTCTCCCACCACCCCCACCCCCCAGCAGTGCAGGGGCAGCCTCCACCAGGCCCCCACTCATGTCTACCACCACCCCCACCCCCCAGCAGTGCAGGGGCAGCCTCCACCAGGCCCCCACTCATGTCTACCACCACCCCCACCCCCCAGCATCCAGGGTCACCCTCCACCAGGCCCCCACTCATGTCTCCCACCACCCCCACCCCCCAGCATCCAGGGTCACCCTCCACCAGGCCCCCACTCATGTCTCCCACCACCCCCACCCCCCTGCCACCATGGGCAGCCTCCACCAGGCCCCCACTCATGTCTCCCACCACCCCCACCCCCCAGCATCCAGGCTCACCCTCCACCAGGCCCCCACTCATGTCTACCACCACCCCCACCCCCCAGCATCCAGGGTCACCCTCCACCAGGCCCCCACTCATGTCTCCCACCACCCCCACCCCCCTGCCACCATGGGCAGCCTCCACCAGGCCCCCACTCATGTCTCCCACCACCCCCACCCCCCAGCATCCAGGCTCACCCTCCACCAGGCCCCCACTCATGTCTACCACCACCCCCACCCCCCAGCATCCAGGGTCACCCTCCACCAGGCCCCCACTCATGTCTCCCACCCCCCCCACCCCCCCTGCCACCATGGGCAGCCTCCACCAGGCCCCCACTCATGTCTCCCACCACCCCCACCCCCCAGCATCCAGGCTCACCCTCCACCAGGCCCCCACTCATGTCTCCCACCACCCCCACCCCCCAGCAGTGCAGGGGCACCCTCCACCAGGCCCCCACTCATGTCTCCCACCACCCCCACCCCCCTGTCACCATGGGCAGCCTCCACCAGGCCCCCACTCATGTCTCCCACCACCCCCACCCCCCATTATCCAGGCTCACCCTCCACCAGGCCCCCACTCATGTCTCCCACCACCCCCACCCCACAGCCACCAGGGGCAGCCTCCACCAGGCCCCCACTCATGTCTCCCACCACCCCCACCCCCCAGCAGTGCAGGGGCAGCCTCCACCAGGCACCCACTCATGTCTCCCACCACCCCCACCCCCCAGCATCCAGGCTCACCCTCCACCAGGCCCCCACTCATGTCTCCCACCACCCCCACCCCCCAGCCACCAGGGGCAGCCTCCACCAGGCCCCCACTCATGTCTCCCACCACCCCCACCCCCCAGCAGTGCAGGGGCAGCCTCCACCAGGCCCCCACTCATGTCTCCCACCACCCACACCCCCCTGCCACCATGGGCAGCCTCCACCAGGCCCCCACTCATGTCTCCCACCACCCCCACCCCCCAGCATCCAGGCTCACCCTCCACCAGGCCCCCACTCATGTCTACCACCACCCCCACCCCCCAGCATCCAGGGTCACCCTCCACCAGGCCCCCACTCATGTCTCCCACCACCCCCACCCCCCTGCCACCATGGGCAGCCTCCACCAGGCCCCCACTCATGTCTCCCACCACCCCCACCCCCAGCATCCAGGCTCACCCTCCACCAGGCCCCCACTCATGTCTCCCACCACCCCCACCCCCCAGCAGTGCAGGGGCAGCCTCCACCAGGCCCCCACTCATGTCTACCACCACCCCCACCCCCCAGCAGTGCAGGGGCAGCCTCCACCAGGCCCCCACTCATGTCTACCACCACCCCCACCCCCCAGCATCCAGGGTCACCCTCCACCAGGCCCCCACTCATGTCTCCCACCACCCCCACCACCCAGCATCCAGGGTCACCCTCCACCAGGCCCCCACTCATGTCTCCCACCACCCCCACCCCCCTGCCACCATGGGCAGCCTCCACCAGGCCCCCACTCATGTCTCCCACCACCCCCACCCCCCAGCATCCAGGCTCATCCTCCACTCGGCCCCCACTCATGTCTACCACCACCCCCACCCCCCAGCATCCAGGGTCACCCTCCACCAGGCCCCCACTCATGTCTCCCACCACCCCCACCCCCCAGCATCCAGGCTCACCCTCCACCAGGCCCCCACTCATGTCTCCCACCACCCCCACCCCCCAGCCACCAGGGGCAGCCTCCACCAGGCCCCCACTCATGTCTCCCACCACCCCCACCCCCCAGCATCCAGGGTCACCCTCCACCAGGACCCCACTCATGTCTCCCACCACCCCCAGCCCCCTGCCACCATGGGCAGCCTCCACCAGTCCCCCACTCATGTCTCCCACCACCCCCACCCCCCAGCATCCAGGCTCACCCTCCACCAGGCCCCCACTCATGTCTACCACCACCCCCACCCCCCAGCATCCAGGGTCACCCTCCACCAGGCCCCCACTCATGTCTCCCACCACCCCCAACCCCCTGCCACCATGGGCAGCCTCCACCAGGCCCCCACTCATGTCTCCCACCACCCCCACCCCCCAGCCACCAGGGGCAGCCTCCACCAGGCCCCCACTCATGTCTCCAACCACCCCCACCCCCCAGCTGTGCAGGGGCAGCCTCCACCAGGCCCCCACTCATGTCTACCACCACCCCCACCCCCCAGCAGTGCAGGGGCAGCCTCCACCAGGCCCCCACTCATGTCTCCCACCACCCCCACCCCCCTGCCACCATGGGCAGCCTCCACCAGGCCCCCACTCATGTCTCCCACCACCCCCACCCCCCAGCCACCAGGGGCAGCCTCCACCAGGCCCCCACTCATGTCTCCCACCACCCCCACCCCCCAGCAGTGCAGGGGCAGCCTCCACCAGGCCCCCACTCATGTCTACCACCACCCCCACCCCCCAGCAGTGCAGGGGCAGCCTCCACCAGGCCCCCACTCATGTCTACCACCACCCCCACCCCCCAGCATCCAGGGTCACCCTCCACCAGGCCCCCACTCATGTCTCCCACCACCCCCACCCCCCAGCATCCAGGGTCACCCTCCACCAGGCCCCCACTCATGTCTCCCACCACCCCCACCCCCCTGCCACCATGGGCAGCCTCCACCAGGCCCCCACTCATGTCTCCCACCACCCCCACCCCCCAGCATCCAGGCTCACCCTCCACCAGGCCCCCACTCATGTCTACAACCACCCCCACCCCCCAGCATCCAGGGTCACCCTCCACCAGGCCCACACTCATGTCTCCCACCACCCCCACCCCCCTGCCACCATGGGCAGCCTCCACCAGGCCCCCACTCATGTCTCCCACCACCCCCACCCCCCAGCATCCAGGCTCACCCTCCACCAGGCCCCCACTCATGTCTACCACCACCCCCACCCCCCAGCATCCAGGGTCACCCTCCACCAGGCCCCCACTCATGTCTCCCACCCCCCCACCCCCCCTGCCACCATGGGCAGCCTCCACCAGGCCCCCACTCATGTCTCCCACCACCCCCACCCCCCAGCATCCAGGCTCACCCTCCACCAGGCCCCCACTCATGTCTCCCACCACCCCCACCCCCCAGCAGTGCAGGGGCACCCTCCACCAGGCCCCCACTCATGTCTCCCACCACCCCCACCCCCCTGTCACCATGGGCAGCCTCCACCAGGCCCCCACTCATGTCTCCCACCACCCCCACCCCCCATTATCCAGGCTCACCCTCCACCAGGCCCCCACTCATGTCTCCCACCACCCCCACCCCACAGCCACCAGGGGCAGCCTCCACCAGGCCCCCACTCATGTCTCCCACCACCCCCACCCCCCAGCAGTGCAGGGGCAGCCTCCACCAGGCACCCACTCATGTCTCCCACCACCCCCACCCCCCAGCATCCAGGCTCACCCTCCACCAGGCCCCCACTCATGTCTCCCACCACCCCCACCCCCCAGCCACCAGGGGCAGCCTCCACCAGGCCCCCACTCATGTCTCCCACCACCCCCACCCCCCAGCAGTGCAGGGGCAGCCTCCACCAGGCCCCCACTCATGTCTCCCACCACCCACACCCCCCTGCCACCATGGGCAGCCTCCACCAGGCCCCCACTCATGTCTCCCACCACCCCCACCCCCCAGCATCCAGGCTCACCCTCCACCAGGCCCCCACTCATGTCTACCACCACCCCCACCCCCCAGCATCCAGGGTCACCCTCCACCAGGCCCCCACTCATGTCTCCCACCACCCCCACCCCCCTGCCACCATGGGCAGCCTCCACCAGGCCCCCACTCATGTCTCCCACCACCCCCACCCCCCAGCCACCAGGGGCAGCCTCCACCAGGCCCCCACTCATGTCTCCCACCACCCCCACCTCCCAGCAGTGCAGGGGCAGCCTCCACCAGGCCCCCACTCATGTCTACCACCACCCCCACCCCCCAGCAGTGCAGGGGCAGCCTCCGCCAGGCCCCCACTCATGTCTACCACCACCCCCACCCCCCAGCATCCAGGGTCACCCTCCACCAGGCCCCCACTCATGTCTCCCACCACCCCCACCCCCCTGCCACCATGGGCAGCCTCCACCAGGCCCCCACTCATGTCTCCCACCACCCCAACCCCCCAGCATCCAGGCTCACCCTCCACCAGGCCCCCACTCATGTCTACCACCACCCCCACCCCCCAGCATCCAGAGTCACCCTCCACCAGGCCCCCACTCATGTCTCCCACCACCCCCACCCCACTGCCACCATGGGCAGCCTCCACCAGGCCCCCACTCATGTCTCCCACCACCCCCACCCCCCAGCATCCAGGCTCACCCTCCACCAGGCCCCCACTCATGTCTCCCACCACCCCCACCCCCCAGCCACCAGGGGCAGCCTCCACCAGGCCCCCACTCATGTCTCCCACCACCCCCACCCCCCAGCAGTGCAGGGGCAGCCTCCACCAGGCCCCCACTCATGTCTACCACCACCCCCACCCCCCAGCAGTGCAGGGGCAGCCTCCACCAGGCCCCCACTCATGTCTCCCACCACCCCCACCCCCCAGCAGTGCAGGGGCACCCTCCACCAGGCCCCCACTCATGTCTACCACCACCCCCACCCCCCTGCCACCATGGGCAGCCCCCACCAGGTCCTCACAATCCCCAATCATGTGCGTAATGGACAGCCTCCACAGCCAAAAAGCCCTACCAAGTAACCCATTCACCCACATGGAAATGGAAATGACATGTTACACCCCCAATGTTCATTAAGCTAATGAACCCATGTCCGTCACACACAATGGTTGCAATTGAATGGGAAAACACACAACATGACATGCATGAAACCAATGAGATGATACCACACAGTGAAGTATGAAAACAAAATTGGTATTGAAAAAAATAAAGAATGCTAAAGAAAGAAAACAAACTACAATGTGAATGAGAAAAAAAAAGCTGCATGTCCGTATAAAAACACAAAACTGCAAATCAGAATCCAAAAAATATTTGCCCAAAGTCAAAAGTAAAAAAATCTCCATGCAATAAAGAACTATGTAAAAAACTACCAAGGGTCCATGAGCCCAACTGAACAAAGGAAACCTACTAAAAAACCTACCTAAAAATCAACTATATACAAAAAGTGGAGCAGTGTCCGTCGACTCCAAATCATAATAAGAAAGAAAGGAAACCTAAAACTAAAGAACTATTTACAAAGGCGGCGGGCAAGTCCAGCGGCTCACTCCGTGGTGTCCCGGGCCAGGGCATCATCGAACTCCTGTTCGATGTCCCGGAGGCGGTCCAGTTCCATGGCCCCGAGGGTCCGCAGGGACGACGCCGTGTCCTCCTCCAACCCCCTGCGGATTGCCTCGAGGCACTCGGCCCGCCTCAGGGCCCTCCGCATGGAGTTCTCCGCCCTGACCATTGTGAGCCGCGCCTCTTCCGCCCGCCGCCGCTCCGCACCTATGGCGTGGCCCAACCGCTGCCACACGGAAGACACTCTCTGTCCTGGGTCCCCCTGCCCTCCGGCCGATGCCTGCCCCTCCGATGTCGAAAGCCCCGAGCCTTCATGTCTCCCACCATGTTGTTGCTGCTGCTGCTCTGCCTCTGCCCGTGCACTGCCTCCTGCTGCCTGCACATCCTCCACCGGCTGGGGTGCAGTTGTTGATGTGGCCACCCCTGCTGGACCTCCGACTCCCGACTGTGGCAGGGATGCCTCCTCCACCAGCCTGGCCGCACCGTCAGAGGCAGCTCCACAGGGCACCCAGGTGACTGATGGGTGGGAAGATGGCACAGAGGACGACTGGCGCGTAGGGGGTCCAGTTGAGGAGGGGGTCGGAGCAAGCCCCATCAGACGGAGGAATCCGGCCTGGGTGACCTGTCCCAGCAGGCTGACGTGGTCAACGAGCCATTCGAGATGACATGCAGTCTCTCCATGAAAAGACTGCAGGTCACCTCGCATGGCCCGTTGACGTAACGCCACACCAGCCAGGACAGGCTCAACCCGGACCTGGATGGCCACGTCCGCAGGCAGAGGAAGGCCAGTTGACGTCAGCTCATCCCCTGCCTGAAAACGGGTCTGGACGTAGGCATCCCTGCTGGTGCAAGATGATGCAGGGACAGGATCGGGGACAGGATTGCACACAGGCACCTCCGCGGCCGCCTGTGCTGCCTCCTGTCCCTGGTCCTGCACTGCACCACTAGCACCAGTGGGATCCCCACCTTCAGACCCTGTCTCTGGTGCTTGCACGGCCCCCTCCTCCACCAAACCCCCCACCAACCTGGATGACTCCGTGCCTACTTCCCCTGTTGGGCCCTGTGGGGTCCCAGCTGCCCCTTCTGCTGCCGAGGAGTCCAACTGCAACCTCCGCCTCTTGGACCTCCTCCCGGCAGCTGCGGCCTGGGACGCGGCACCGGACTCCTCACTCCCCGACAAGATGACAACACGGGGGGGGGAGCCGGGCCTTGCGTCTCCGGCTGGCGGTCGGATCCCCGCCGCTGTGCTCCACAGCACCTTCTCCTCCCTCTTCATCAGTTGACGCTGCAGACAGGGAGAAACAAAACACAGGCATCAGGGCACTGTACAATGGACACATACATGCATGACAGTTGCACATGAGTGGCATTGGCAAACCTCAGACATGTCATCACAATCCCCAACACACATGTCATTGCAACTCGCACACATGAGCCATACCACAGCCATATCGCAACTGCCACCACCATCCCTACACATACAACAGCATCAGCAGCCAAAGGGGAGCCAGACATCACATGCAACACAGGAAGTGCACCACACATGTACACACACCACCACACTTGCATGCATGTCTACACCTCTGCCAAGTGTTGCACTGTTCAGACGGGCATCCATGTCACATCTGACAATCAGGCTTCCACATACCGCTGTCACATGCATCCATGTTGCATCACTGTTGCACCCTTGTCAAATACACACACATGCACATGTACACAGTGCTCATACATGCAGCCGAAAACAACATACATGCCTGACATGACGGACATGTCTACTTACATACACATTCATCCAAACATGTGTGCACGCACAACTGCATTTGCCATGCAAGCCCACACACACAAGCACCATCCATGTCTCACACATTACAGCCCTCGCATGTGTCAGCCCCACGGCCCTGTACACCCCCACCCATACTCGACCCCATACAAACAGATGTGCAACCGGCACAATGCCGAATAATCACCACACGCACTGCTCACAATCAGGATGCATGTACACTCACCGCTCGACTCCAGACGGGTCTGCTTCTCTAGGACCTGGACTTGGAGCGCTGGGGATATGCGTTCCAGGACCCCCATCTGTTCTTCCGACAAGTGGCCCCGGCGCCCCTTGGCATCCGCTGCCTTCAAGAGGCGCCGGGCCTTGTTCAGGGTCCTGGACCTGAAGTCCTCCCAGCGCTTCCTGACATGTTGTAAGTCCCGGACTGCCAAACCCTCCGCGTTGATGGCAGTCACGATGTCAGTCCAGATCCGAGTCCGTCCTTCCTTGTCGGCGCAGGAACTTCCGAAGAGGGCATCATACTGCCCCAGGACTTGCTCCACCAGGACACCAACTTCGGTGGCACTGAAGCTGGTGCCCCTCTGCCTCTCTGGCCGGGGGTTGTCAGTGGTCACAGATGGTGTTTGCCCTGACATGACAACCCCAGAGGCAGGAGTGGGTGGGCAACTGGGTCCTGGGGCTGGGCTGTGGAGCGATGGAATTCCAGTCGGGAGTCTTCGCTTCCAACAGGGGTGGTCACAGCAACAGCACCCCTGGCTGATGTGCAGGCAGCAAATGGCAGTGCACGTGGGCAGCAGGCAGTCAGGCAGCAGCAGATGGCAGGTGGGAGCGTGCTCGGGGCTCTGGGGGGCAGTAGTTCGGCCTTCTGGGCAGGAGCGTGGTCTTCCGTGTGCTTACGCGTGGCCAGCTTGGTACGGAGTGATTTGGCACGTGAAAATCCTGCACGTCAGCGTGAAAACCGAGGAAAGGCCCTTAGCGCGTAAGTGCGTCAGCACGCATACGCGATTCTATTGGACCAAAGGCCCTCAGCGCGTAAGCGCGTCTGTGACGTGACCCGCACGGGTGTTTCCCACACAGCACGTGATGACAGAGCACACGTGGAAAGACTGCACGTCAGAGTCTCATCGCGTGTAATTGGACAGCACGTCAGAGTCTCATCGCGTGTAATTGGACAGCCCGCCAGAGTCTCATCGCGTGTAATTGGACAGCCCGTCAGAGTCTCATCGCGTGTAATTGGACAGCACGGCAGAGTCTCATCGCGTGTAATTGGACAGCCCGTCAGAGTCTCATCGCGTGTAATTGGACAGCCCGTCAGAGTCTCATCGCGTGTAATTGGACAGCACGGCAGAGTCTCATCGCGTGTAATTGGACAGCCCGTCAGAGTCTCATCGCGTGTAATTGGACAGCACGGCAGAGTCTCATCGCGTGTAATTGGACAGCCCGTCAGAGTCTCATCGCGTGTAATTGGACAGCACGGCAGAGTCTCATCGCGTGTAATTGGACAGCCCGTCAGAGTCTCATCGCGTGTAATTGGTCAGCCCGTCAGAGTCTCATTGCGTGTAATTGGACAGCACGGCAGAGTCTCATCGCGTGTAATTGGACAGCACGTCAGGGTGTCATCGCGTGTAATTGGACAAAAGTGCGCGTACACGCGATTGGCCTATGTACGTGTATGTCAGGTGTGCGCGGACACTTACACACGCAAGTACGTCAGCGCACCTGTATCCCGGTGTGCGCGGGAATTTCCACACGCTATTGGACTGGGTACTGGTTTTCAGGGGTGCGCGGGTCACACGCTCGCCTACAACACGCGCAACGCATTAATTTGCGCGCTAACAAAATAACAAGCTCAGACCCAGGATGAACATACCGTTCCTAGCAGCAGTGGGCGTGGCCTACCAAAGGAGGAGGAGGAGGATAGTCAGGGCCAGAATATTCACACCCAGAACCAGCCTTTTCGGGATGCCTGATGACCAGGTGCATGGGAGGTACAGGTTTCCACCACACATCATACTGGACCTGGTGAGTGAGTGGGAGGATGACCTCACATCACCCACCCTGTGCTCCCAAGCACTCAGCCCCCTGGAGAAGGTCCTCAATGTACTGCACTTCTTAGCCACTGGATCATTTCAGCGGACAAGTGCCATTGTGGGTGGTGTATCACAGGCCACCCAGTCACGCTGCCTACACCAGGTCTTGAACATCATCACTGCACGCCCATCAGTCCGCAGGCACATATACCTGCCCAGAACCCCTGCAGAAAGGCATGCTGCCGCCCTGGATTTCTACGCCGTGGCACGATTCCCCAAAGTGCTAGGTGCCATCGACTGCACCCATGTGGCTCTACGTCCCCCCAGGGCATCTGAGCACATCTATGGGAACCGCAAGCACTGGCATTCCATCAACGTGCAGGTAGTATGTAATGCTAAGGGAATCATCACCTCAGTATATGCCAACTATCCCGGGTCAACCCACGACAGCTTCATTTACCGAATGTCCACCCTAAGCCGGGACCTAGAAGCTGGGCGGCATGGCGATACATGGCTGCTTGGTGAGTATGAATGCCACTGCACATGCATGCATGTCAGATACTGAGCAAGGTCACAACCCCACCAATGATACCAATCACCACCTCCACAGGGGACAGTGCCTACCCTCTCAGCCCCCACATGATGACGCCAATTCGGAACCCCACCACGCCACCCCAGGTAAGATATAACGCAGCCCACATTACAACCCGGGGCATAGTGGAGCGCACATTCGGAGTGCTGAAGTCACACTTTCGCTCCCTTGACCGTTCGGGCGGCCAGCTGTTGTACGCTCCCCCAGTAGTGTGCAGGATCATAGTGGCAGCATGTGTCCTGCACAACGTTGCAACACGCCGGGGCCTGGCCGTGGACATGGTGGTGCCCCCCATCCCCAACCACATGCACAGCCGCTGCGCATGGGAGGGGAAAGGGCACGGGGGGAGGCAGCCCGTACACAGCTAGTGGCTAATTACTTCACATAGAAATCACACCCCTGTGGAGTGCACACTGCCCTGGCACATTCCATCTGACAATCAATGATGACGCAACCTGACACTGATCCTGAATGTCTGGAGAAAGAACCGTGAAAACCATATCAGCCTGAGATTGTTCACCTGGAAGTGTCACAATGTGTGCATCCCTACCCACACAGACACCACCAATGCAGTTTTGTGAAGTTACACATTCAAGCAGCTAAAATGAATACCCACTTGCAAAATGCAACAAGAGGACAGTGCCATGTCAGCCAACCCAACCCCAGCACCGCCACACGACACACCGTGCCATGTCATGCTATTTGCAGGTAAACAAAGTAATCCCCACAACATGACACTAGTGTCACAATGTACAGTGTCCCTATTAGAAACTTGCAACACCTGAAATGCTCACAGTAATGCCGGACCAACAACAAACTAGAGCACGTACTACCATTAACATGACATCACTAATGTTAAATATTAGTAGTCTCACCACCTGGAAATGCCTGCACTCCCACCACTACCAACTGTGCAGTGTTGGCGCCATGTAGAGTTGTAGGTGCACTGCTACCAACATGGACCACATCTCCAGACTAGAGGTCCTTGTGTAGACATGAGGAAGGGACCTGCAAATTGGGAGGTAGACACAGAAGATGAGTTACACATCAATGCAACATGCAGTGTACAACACAACAGCAATATGCACTAGGAATGTATACACAGTATTGACTACAGACTGCCCACACAGCTCATGGGAGTCCAACGTCACTGTGTAATTCACTGTCACTTGGGCACACCCTTTGCAAGCCCATGGAAACGGGAAGCAGGAGGGGTGTGTGTGACTCAAACCCAAGCATCTGAACCAAATACATTACAAGCCTGCATGTGCCCAGCCACAATGCAGCGTATGCCCACAGGAACCACGGAAGCCAACAAATCGTCCCAAAAAAATTGGGAATAAAATAAATAAAAAATAAAATAAAAATAAAAATAAAATCAGAAATGGCCATTGAAGGGCCCGGGGGGGTTGGGGAGGCCACCCAGGAGGTCCGAGGACAGGATGCACACCAGAACCCACCTGCGTGGATCCTGGGAAAATAAAACACCTCCATGGGCTCATGGCCCACACAGCTACCCTATTGTGGGAGTATCACTGCTGTCGCTATTATCATCCTGTGCAGCTGCATCCGGAGGTGGTTGCACTATGGGAGGCAGCCCACGCAAGGCCCTAGTCTGCTCCTCCATGGCTGCAAGCATGCGGGTGTGGTAGGTCTGGTTCTGGAGGATGAGTGTGCGGAGGTCCCCATGCAACAACTCACGGGATGCCCGGACCTCCGCCCTCGTTGCCTGCATCTCAGCTGAGAGCGTACGGGTGAGACGCTCCAGCTGCTGTTCTGTCCTTTGGTGTGTTGAAGCCTCAAGCTCAACAAGAGTCGTCCTGAGGTGAAGGAGCTCCTGCCTCAGGGCTTCCCTGTGGCCCTGGGACTCAATGGAGATGGCCTCCTGCAGAGTCGCCAGTGCCGCCCGCCTGTCCCTGTTGGACCCCAACATGTCCTCCCTGTGTGACTGGCAGATGGAGTCGGTTGCCTGCTCTAGTCGCTCCATCAGCCTTTCAGGGGGGACAATGGAAGTGGCCACCCTATCCATGGCCTGAGCCATCATCTCGGATGATGCTGCCTGTTGGGTTGCCATACCGTAAATGGATTGCTCCCATGCGGTATTGCCAGGTGGCGTACGGCCACCACGTCGGCGGGCACCACACCTGTCTGGGGCAAGGCGAACTGCACCTTGCTGTGCCAGCACTGCCTGAGGCTGCAGGACTGCATTCCCCCTCTGATCTGCTGGCCCAGGAACAGGATCAGATGTCGCGGAGTGTGACCCTGCATCCGTAACCACCAAAGGCGTAGCTGCCAACACTGACATCCCCATTGAGGGTTCTGACCCTGGTGCAGGTGGGTGAGACAGAACAGAATCCCTCCCTGGAACACTCACCTGCGACGGCACGTAGGTCTCATCCGAATCAACACCTGAGTACAGCTCGGGGGAGGTGCAGCCAGAGACACCCCTTGAGAGCACGACCTGCAGCACTTGTGGGTTCTCACCCACCACCACACCACGTCCCTCACTGGTGGTTGGTCGGCCCTCGGACCCCTCCTGGGTCTGCACCATCTCCACAACCCCAGCAGTATCAGGTGCGTCTTCCCCTGCAAAGACATAAAAACAAAGAAATGGAAACAGGCATTAGCACCATGGCACACAATGAGGGCTGAGAAGCAAGAGAACCAGTACTTGTTTGACACATGTCCCACATGACTAAAACCCTCCCATGCATGCACCCTCACTGCGTATGAAGGGCAGGCAAATGGCACACACTGATGACACCAAGATGGAAGATGAACACATTTTCTGCATGCTGCCTGGCAGTGGCATCACACATTGGCCTGTGATTGCCAGGTGAAACACACATGCCATCACACGGATGGCATGTACCATTGCTATTGAGTGAAGATGGAGAGGAGGGCAGCACCTATTCATTCAGTCCAGTTCCCACATGTAATAGCTTTTCTAATTCAAACAGGTCAGATTCTTCACCTGGAGCTGCCAGTCCGAAATGGTGCAATTGCACAGGGACATGTCTGAACAAATGATATCCAGGTAACAAAGTCACTCCACTTTACCATAGCCATGTCAGACATGTGACTAGAGGACTGTGACATGCCTAGTAAAAGTGGTGGAATGCGAACAATCTGACTAAATGAACAGTGAAAAATTAAGCAACAATGTTGTGGCAAGGTGACACTTCAAGGGCAACTGGCGTGCAGTTGGGCTAGATGTCTACTGTTGGCAGAAGGGATACTGCTATGGCCAAATGCAGCTGCGCAGGATGTATTGCATGAAGCACATGGCTGACCCATACGACTCAGGCGCACACACTCTCACCTGGCACACAAACAGAAGCCCTCACACACACCATGCACATGGATGACACACACATGCATGTGCACTCACCGGACAATGCCTCGTAATCAGCCAAATCTCCCACGCCTTGGATCTGTTCCTCCGTGACGTAGGTCCCAGCGACTGACTCATGTGGAGTGAGTTCCATGTCTACTACTGGAGACCCACCTCCAGTCACTAGAGTTGCGGCATGACTTGAGGCCAGCTTACTCTTTGCCCTGCGCTTTAGGTAATTCCAGCGCTTATAGCAATCATTGGCTGTGCGCCTCACGATTCCAAGGGCACTTACGATGTCCGCAAAGGTCTGCCAGTGTGCCTGGCGTTGTGCAGGTGTGGTCTTGGATCCTGCAACAATGACCATCTCGTTGTCATGTGCGGACACATACTCGACAAGTGCATTCAGTTCGTCATCCGTGAAGCTGGGCTTCCTGGATGGGCCGGACTGTGTAGCCGTGTCTGGGGCATCAGCCTGTGCCGGACGAGCACTCTTCCTCTTCCGCTTGGAAGGTGGTGGTGATCCTGAGTGTCCTGCGCCGCTCTGGACACTAGGGGCAGGAGCCCTGGTGGACTCTGTATCAGGAGTGTGGGATTGCACACTCAGCATGGGAGTTGGTGCAGGCATTGGCTCTAGTGTGATGGTGTCAGGGGGAATGTCAGCAGCATGGACTAGGACCGACACTGTCCGGGCTGGGTGTGTGAGGGCTGGGGTGGATGGAGCCGCAGCTGCCCCTGCAGCCTCTCCGCCCTGCCTACTTGGTGCAGCAGATGACCTTGCTGCCCCAGATGCACGTGGCATGGTGACATCAACGTGCACCAGCGCACGTGTCATAGGCCTGCTGACCTGGAAGTCAGCCATGGAGTCAGCCAGGTCTGGTGCCACAATGGGCTGGTCCAACAAGGGCTGAGCATGGATGGTGTCAGCCACATCAGCCTCAACGGGAGGGGGGGGGTGGGGGGATTATGGGTGCCCTTGACTGGTCCTCCACACATGGGGGGACAGGCTCACCCTGCAAGTAACGACCACGTCCCCTACCGGATCCACCACGGCCACCACTTGTGGCTCTTCCACCTTTGCCACCCTTACGGAATCCTTGCCTCCCAGCCATGGCACTGATGTTAATGTGCGTATGTGAGTGGCTGTAAAATATTGTCCTGGGCAATTGGGGGTCAAAGGGGTTGGGTACCAGATGGTAATTGTACCCTAGTGCTCTTGCAAGGCTGATTGTAACCCCTGGGGAAAGATGACGGGTCACGCTACGCACAGGAGCCCCAAAAAAGGGAGATGACGTGCACGCAACCCCTCCTAGACCACGTGTGCAGAAAGAAAAACCTGCACTACGCTGTGGCACCCAGTAACACAAGAATGAACGTATGCGTGTCACACGCAGCCTAGAATGACCTCTGAAGGGGTAGGCTACACACGGGGCAAGCACAGATGTTAGATACGTGCGTGACTCACCGTCTGCCAGGTAAAAGAGCGTGAAAAAGGAGCGCGTTTGGTTGGCAACACCCCCGCCAAAAGAAGATTTGTACGCTGTCTGAGGAGACAGGACAACAGTAGAAGGGAACACTGTTTGAGGGAACAGGCCCAGGTAAACCAGTAAAAGAGAAAAAAGAGAAAAAGCTGTCAGAGGTAACAGGGAATACGAATGTGAAACGCCGTGAAGTAAATCGCGTGTGAAACGACAAGAAGTACAGAATTCACCCACTCGCTCTCCACGAAAAGCACGTACAAGGAAATGGTGTTCTACGCGTACCTTTTATACAGGCCCACACGTCCAGCGTCACTTACGCGGCGTGTACGCGCTAGGGCCATTTCCACCAATTACACGCTTTGTCACTTCTGCGTGTAGGGCCATTTCCACCAATCACACGCGATGAGACTCTGACGTGCAGTCTTTCCACGTGTGCTCTGTCATCACGTGCTGTGTGGGAAACACCCGTGCGGGTCACGTCACAGACGCGCTGAGGGCCTTTGGTCCAATAGAATCGCGTATGCGTGCTGACGCGCTTACGCGCTAAGGGCCTTTCCTCGGTTTTCACGCTGACGTGCAGGATTCTCACGTGCCAAATCACTCCGTACCAAGCTGGCCACGCGTAAGCACACGGAAGACCACGCTCCTGCCCAGAAGGCCGAACTGCTGCCCCCCAGAGCCCCGAGCACGCTCCCACCTGCCATCTGCTGCTGCCTGACTGCCTGCTGCCCCTGCACTGCTGGGGGGTGGGGGTGGTGGGAGACATGAGTGGGGGCCTGGTGGAGGCTGCCCCTGCACTGCTGAGGGGTGGGGGTGGTGGGAGACATGGGTGGGGGCCTGGTGGAGGCTGCCCCTGCACTGCTGGGGGGTGGGGGTGGTGGGAGACATGCATTGTTGATCAGTAGTGCAAGGTGAAATGTGGGTTGGCTGGGGGGCATGCCCATGGTGGATGGGCTGCCTGCGGGACATGAGCAGGGGTGCAGGGTAGTCCCCCGTGGTGTGGGCTGCCTGCAGGGGCCGTGGAGGTTGTGGAGCGTCCACCTGGGAGGACCCACACGGCCAATTCACGTGTAGTACTCCCCAGAACCCCTGAAATACACATTCCCTGCTGGTATCGCGTGTGCAACTTCCCGCGCACCCCTGAAATACACGTACCCTGATGAAATCGCGTGTGGAACTTCCCGCGCACCCATGGAATACACGTACCATGCTCGCACTGGCCCATTCGCGTGTGGAACTTCCCGCGCACCCCTGAAATGCACGTACCCTGCAGAAATCGCGTGTGGAACTTGCCGCGCACCCCTGAAATACACGTACCCTGCTGAAATCGCATGTGCAACTTCCCGCGCACCCCTGAAATACACGTACCCTGCTCGCACTGGGCCAATCGCGTGTGGAACTTCCCACGCACCCCTGAAATACACGTACCCTGCTCGCACTGGGCCAATCGCGTGTGGAACTTCCCGCGCACCCCTGAAATACACGTACCCTGATGAAATCGCGTGTGAAACTTCCCGCGCACCCCTGAAATGCACGTACCCTGCAGAAATTGCGTGTGGAACTTGCCGCGCACCCCTGAAATACACGTGTCCTGCTGAAATCGCGTGTGCAACTTCCCGCGCACCCCTGAAATACACGTACCCTGCTCGCACTGGGCCAATCGCCTGTGGAACTTCCCGCGCACCCCTGAAATACACGTACCCTGCTCGCACTGGGCCAATCGCGTGTGGAACTTCCCGCGCACCCCTGAAATACACGTACCCTGATGAAATCGCGTGTGGAACTTCCCGCGCACCCCTGAAATGCACGTACCCTGCAGAAATCGCGTGTGGAACTTGCCGCGCACCCCTGAAATACACGTACCCTGCTGAAATCGCGTGTGCAACTTCCCTCGCACCCATGAAATACACGTACCCTGCTCGCACTGGGACTATCGCGTGTGGAACTTCCCGCGCACCCCTGAATTACACGTACCTGCTCGCACTGGGCCAATCGCGTGTGGAACTTCCCGCGCACCCCTGAAATACACGTACCCTGCTCGCACTGGGCCAATCGCGTGTGGAACTTCACGCGCACCCCTGAAATACACGTACCCTGCTCGCACTGGGCCAATCGCGTGTGGAACTTCCCGCGCACTCCTGAAATACACGTACCCTGCTGAAATCGCGTGTGCAACTTCCCGCGCACCCCTGAAATACACGTACCCTGCTCGCACTGGGACTATCGCGTGTGGAACTTCCCGCGCACCCCTGAAATACACGTACCCTGCTCGCACTGGGCCAATCGCGTGTGGAACTTCCCGCGCACCCCTGAAATACACGTACCCTGCTCGCACTGGGCCAATCGCGTGTGGAACTTCCCGCGCACCCCTGAAATACACGTACCCTGATGAAATCGCATGTGGAACTTCCCGCGCACCCCTGAAATGCACGTACCCTGCAGAAATCGCGTGTGGAACTTGCCTCGCACCCCTGAAATACACGTACCCTGCTGAAATCGCGTGTGCAACTTCCCGCGCACCCCTGAAATACACGTACCCTGCTCGCACTGGGACTATCGCGTGTGGAACTTCCCGCGCACCCCTGAAATACACGTACCCTGCTCGCACTGGGCCAATCGCGTGTGGAACTTCCCGCGCACCCCTGAAATACACGTACCCTGCTCGCACTGGGCCAATCGCGTGTGGAACTTCCCGCGCACCCCTGAAATACACGTACACTGATGAGATCGCGTGTGGAACTTCCCGCGCACCCCTGAAATGCAGGTACCCTGCAGAAATCGCGTGTGGAACTTGCCGCGCACCCCTGAAATACACGTACCCTGCAGAAATCGCGTGTGGAACTTGCCGCGCATCCCTGAAATACACGTACCCTGCTGAAATCGCGTGTGCAACTTCCCACGCACCCCTGAAATACACGTACCCTGCTGAAATTGCGTGTGCAACTTCCCGCGCACTACTGAAATACACGTACCCTGCTCGCACTGGGCCAATCGCGTGTGGAACTTCCCGCGCACCCCTGAAATACACGTACCCTGCTCGCACTGGGCCAATCGCGTGTGGAACTTCCCGCGCACCCCTGAAATACACGTACCCTGATGAAATCGCGTGTGGAACTTCCCGCGCACCCCTGAAATGCACGTACCCTGCAGAAATCGCGTGTGGAACTTGCCGCGCACCCCTGAAATACACGTACCCTGCTGAAATCGCGTGTGCAACTTCCCGCGCACCCCTGAAATACACGTACCCTGCTCGCACTGGGCCAATCGCGTGTGGAACTTCCCGCGCACCCCTGAAATACACGTACCCTGCTCGCACTGGGCCAATCGCGTGTGGAACTTCCCGCGCAGCCCTGAAATACACGTACCCTGATGAAATCGCGTGTGGAACTTCCCGCGCACCCCTGAAATGCACGTACCCTGCAGAAATCGCGTGTGGAACTTGCCGCGTACCCCTGAAATACACGTACCCTGCTGAAATCGCATGTGCAACTTCCCGCGCACCCATGAAATACACGTACCCTGCTCGCACTGGGACTATCGCGTGTGGAACTTCCCGCGCACCCCTGAAATACACGTACCTGCTCGCACTGGGCCAATCGCGTGTGGAACTTCCCGCGCACCCCTGAAATACACGTACCCTGCTCGCACTGGGCCAATCGCGTGTGGAACTTCCCGCGCACCCCTGAAATACACGTACCCTGATGAGATCGCGTGTGGAACTTCCCGCGCACCCCTGAAATGCACGTACCCTGCAGAAATCGCGTGTGGAACTTGCCGCGCACCCCTGAAATACACGTACCCTGCAGAAATCGCGTGTGGAACTTGCCGCGCACCCCTGAAATACACGTACCCTGCTGAAATCGCGTGTGCAACTTCCCGCGCACCCCTGAAATACACGTACCCTGCTGAAATCGCGTGTGCAACTTCCCGCGCACCCCTGAAATACACGTACCCTGCTCGCACTGGGCCAATCGCGTGTGGAACTTCCCGCGCCCCCCTGAAATACACGTACCCTGCTCGCACTGGGCCAATCGCGTGTGGAACTTCCCGCGCACCCCTGAAATACACGTACCCTGATGAAATCACGTGTGGAACTTCCCACGCACCCCTGAAATGCACGTACCCTGCAGAAATCGCGTGTGGAACTTGCCGCGCACCCCTGAAATACACGTACCCTGCTGAAATCGCGTGTGCAACTTCCCGTGCACCCCTGAAATACACGTACCCTGCTCGCACTGGGCCAATCGCGTGTGGAACTTCCCGCGCACCCCTGAAATACACGTACCCTGCTCGCACTGGGCCAATCGCGTGTGGAACTTCCCGCGCACCCCTGAAATACACGTACCCTGATGAAATCGCGTGTGGAACTTCCCGCGCACACCTGAAATGCACGTACCCTGCAGAAATCGCGTGTGGAACTTGCCGCGCACCCCTGAAATACACGTACCCTGCTCGCACTGGGACTATCGCGTGTGGAACTTCCCGCGCACCCCTGAAATACACGTACCTGCTCGCACTGGGCCAATCGCGTGTGGAACTTCCCGCGCACCCCTGAAATACACGTACCCTGCTCGCACTGGGCCAATCGCGTGTGGAACTTCCCGCGCACCCCTGAAATACACGTACCCTGCTCGCACTGGGCCAATCGCGTGTGGAACTTCCCGCGCACCCCTGAAATACACGTACCCTGCTCGCACTGGGCCAATCGCGTGTGGAACTTCCCGCGCACCCCTGAAATACACGTACCCTGATGAAATCGCGTGTGGAACTTCCCGCGCACCCCTGAAATGCACGTACCCTGCAGAAATCGCGTGTGGAACTTGCCGCGCACCCCTGAAATACACGTACCCTGCTGAAATCGCGTGTGCAACTTCCCGCGCACCCCTGAAATACACGTTCCCCGCTTGGCGTTTGCTGTTTGCCAGCCCGGTGAACTGGTCCAGGGTTAGCGCAGCCCTTTGCGATGATTTAGCGATTTTGATGGCTTTTCCTTGCGCGAGGGCGTTCTTGGGGGCGTTACTGGCGCTGCTGCAGGGTCGCTGCGATTCTCTGCGCCACGGCTGGTTTGGGAGCCTGAAATCCATGAATACGCTGTGCGCGGAAATCGGTTTTAGCGCACGTGCCTGGCGCAGTCAATCACACGCGGACACTCTGCGCCAGCCGCTTGCGACACTTTTCTGCGAAATTCTATGAATTACCCTGTCAATGTCATACCATTAACTGGTAAACCTAGATAGTAAATGTAAGAAGCTAAACATTTAGTCCTCCTGGGAATAAAGAAAAAATACCCCCTCGAGGGGTAAATGTTTTGTTGGCCCCATCCCATGTATTGATGAAGAAAATCGTATTAGAAAAGACATAACACAGGGCTACCCTGGAGAAGCAATGTTTGAAAGACAAATCTTCGTTAGAAGGTCAAAGTGGGAGAAAAGGGACACTTAACTAACATGTCATAGGACAAAACCTAGCTCAGGTGGAACTTAAGTGCAAATAGACTTGAGGGCCCTGTGCACCCAAAAGTGCCTAACCCGTGCTCTGCCCTTAACTCCCCAATTGCCCCAGGCATATGTAACACCTTTATACCAGTAAACCTTTTCAAACTAAAACACCAGAAAAGGTATTGCATCTACTGTAGGTAGAAATGGGATGGAAGAATTGAGCCACAAACCTGAAACCCAGCAGTTAGTTGCTAAAAAGTATCGTGACTAAGAAGAGTCCAATCAGGGAACATTGATGACACGGAGACATTCCTGTGAAATCCTTGAAAACACCAGGAAGAGCTAGATCCACCAGGCCATAAAGACAGAGACCCTTAATGATCAGTTGGAGGGACCTGACGAGTCAGAGAGAAAACTAAGGAGCATAGAGACAAACAGTATGCACCCCAATTCCAGAAGCTGAGAAAACACACCTGACAAAGTCAAAAAGGGGGAACAACAGACACTTACATTGCCGCCATCCGGAGTCCTTAAACAAGGACTCTACTAACATAACAATAGGGAGATTTACATAAACCTGCCCTTAAGAGACAGAACTTGGCAAGAGAAAACTTGCTTTACATCCCGTTGCTCCCATCATAGTGATTCCTGAACTCCCCTGCTAGATGTGCTAGGTGCTCAGACCTTATTCCCTCCCCCATGGTTGATATGTCCCCTAGAGGAAAAATAGACCAACCGAAGGAGGACACACTAATTTCCATAGTCTTGAGAAACATTCTAGACTGCAAAGAAAAAACGGAGCACTAAACAGTTAATATGAAGTTGCTTACCGGAGGAGGACTAACCTCCGTCTGAGTAAAACTGAACCATCCTGGCACCCCCAGCTGTGCTGGCACCTTATCCCAGAACAAACTCCAGAGGGAAGCAAAAAGAGTCAAGTCACTAACAAAGTGTCTCCCTGCCCTCGAGGAATCGTACAGACTCTTGCGGGATGATTAATGCTGAGGCATTGTAACGCCCTGTAGTAGAGAGGGCTGCCATAACCTGCATGGAAGATGAACACCACTCCCAGTCCCCTCTATCCTTCTGAGGGAGATCCTTCCTTCCTAGAGGAGGAGATAAACTCCTTCCACTTACCTGAGAAAAAAGCCCTGCCACCCAGAAGGAGAAGGATGCAAAGCACGGGTCCTACATTGAAGCTCGGTACTTGAGCCCTCCAGGCATCAGGGGAACATAGAATGAAAATAAACAGCCATCTGCAAACTGCAATGAGAAAACAACTCCCTTGAGGGACAAAACTGGGCTTGCGTTCCTCGAGCAGAGGAGAAATTGTATACACTGCTAGACGTATTAGCGGGACAGGCAAAGCCCTGGGAGGAACAGCTATAGGGATGTTACTTTATTTGGTAATTCTTCCCTCTGATACCCATAAGTGTTTCCTAAACACTGTATCAGGGACGAACTTGGGTTGCTCAAAATTGTCTTGCTTTCAAGACTAAAGAGAAATCACCCCGCCGTTTAAGGATGGGTAATTGGTGTTGCCTAGCAGGCAAACCCCATATGCACATCACGCCCCGCAGTCCTACTCAACACACGGTTACCATCCTCCCAGACCTCATCTACTCCCTATTTTGGGGTCTTTCCCTTTCCTGGGCAAAGAAAAAATACCAGGACTGTTTAACAAAAGAAACAAGGGGGGGTCTAATATTTTTAACGCCTTATGAAGGCGAGTAGAGTAGAGACCTCCAATTATTTCTATAAGAAAAATAGGGACTGAGGGGGCAGTAACAGAAAAATGTAACCCAGCGGCCAATGAGGAACAGCTCTATGCTAATCCCTGACCTCTTCTTGGGGAGGAGAAATGCCTAAGGAAGCGGACGGACTGAGTTGTCCTATAAATAACTAATCTATGGAGAGCTTTCACCTTAATGGAACAAGGAGGGGTGGCCGACAGAACTTTATTTAAAGGGCTAAGGTTGGCGTCTGAGTGATGGTTAAAGGAAGGAAGGACTCCCCTATGGGTCTGTTAACGACCACCAAACACTCTTTTCTTCGAAGTACTAAACAATAATAAATAAATAAATAATAAATACAAAGTAATACCTCTAGGAAGTGGGGTTACGCCCAAACAGAGGTCCGAACCCTGGACCCTTATGAAAAAGGCAGATGCTTACTGGGCCATCCGGGCTACTGCCAAACGGAAAAGCGTTAATGTGCTTCACAGACCTTTTTAAAAATATATTTAGCAGAGGAAACACTGAGCAAGTGCGCCTCAAACTGCTCACCCTAGCAGGGTGTGGTAACCAGCAGTACGCGAGGGGCAACCTCGCACTAGAATGCAGGCAAAGCCTGCAACCGATCAGGTTATGGCACACGCACAGTGAAGGCAAATCACCTATGTCATATGCAGCTCTTAAACAAAGCTGCAGACTGGCAGCGCATCAGGCTCTTGAGCGGGCAGGCCATCGGCCAAATATATACAAAGGTTATTGAAATATCAAATTAAAATATTAATTTTAAAAACATATAAATATGTAAACTGCACATGGCAGGAAACAAACCCAGGTCCTCTTGCATGGTAAACATGCAGCTCAATCATTGAGCTAACTCGCTTCTGGACTGAAGCAGAAGCTTCTGCTACATTTCAATACAATTGAGGCCTACCCTGAAAGACAGAAGAAGCCTACAACACCTGGTAGTCCCAGGCTTCTCCTAAATCAAAAAGGGCCCGTGCGCACCAGGACTGAAGCAGACGCTTCTTTCAGGCTGGCGCGCATCGGGAGCGTGAGCTTGTAATTGTAGCAGTAACGCTCCGCGCCATTGCTTGCCTAATGACAGGTTATGCAAACCCCCACGCCCAGGAACGAAGGTTGGGCCAAGCAATGGAGCTCTGCATGCCACTGCCCAGGGGGAAGAAATTATCAATGCACACGTGTGGCACGCTGCAGGCTCGCAGCACTAACAGCAAACCAATAAAACTAAACATCTTTCTTAATGAAAGAGACCTGCGCACACCGGGTCTGAAGCAGAAGCTTCCGTTAGACCGGCGCGAGTCGGGTTTAAACAATATGAAAGAAATTAAATTACAACGCGCTTAATACCCAGAGGTTTCTAATCACGCTAACATTCTAACAAGAAACAAACACCGTAAAGTAACGGCAGCACGCGGCCTCCTAGACAAAACGTTATCAAAGCAGTAAAACCTCCTTATATAATAAAATGTACCCTAATATATATTCCAAAATACATTTAACACAATTTACGGCCAATGTACTATTAAGGCCTACTACTGACAAACATGCAAAGCACAACTAAAAGGAGTGATTTAGCTGTGGTGTCAGCAGCAAATAAAGAGGAGTTGGGATTGGAGTAAAGGACTTATATAGAAGGGGGTCCATGCTCATTGGTCTCCTGCAGGGCATGACCTGTCCTCCATGATGGATTGGGGAGATTCCCCTAACATTGACATTAAACTCTGTTTAGTTCTGTTATTGGAACTTTTTTGTTTGTAAAAGTTTCTTTGCTGCTGTGGTTTTCAGAGTAAAGATTGTAAAGGAGCCTCCTGTCATGCCATAGAATCATTAACCCTCACCAACCTTGATTTGACCTTCCCAGGAGTCTCTACAGGTTGAGCGTCATCTGTGCAAGTGCAACGCCTTCAGCCATACTCTCAACAACGAGCGTTTTGTGTTTGGACGCTTTAGGCTTTCACGTTTTAAGTGTGAACAGTTGCAACAGGCAAAGTGCTACTTGTTTTCTTTTTATTATAAAGGGAGCTGTTTGAACTGGTGCCAGTGACACCTCCCTGGCATCCACTTGGCAGCTAGGATGGTTTCCCCATTAATTTCTGGCATTAGAGAGGGACAGAACTTTCAGGAGATGATTGACTCTGGCTCAGCCCTAACGACCTTGCCAAGAGGAAGTTCATGGGGGAAATCGGAACATTTCTAGCCTTGTCTGAGGTCACTGCCGGGGCAAACGGATGAGTCTCGGCAACGAGAAAGAGGGCTCGAAGTTCAGGGAGAATAACCTGTTTGTCTTGCCAAGAAGAAAAGGGCGTGGAAATAGTTGGCCATTAATCAGGCGCAGACGCCCAGCGCGGAAAACCGTACGCTTCGTATCAAAGAACCAGTTTACCAGAAAACGTCGCACGTTTCCTGGAAACAGAAAAGTGAAAGTGAAATTCAAGAATCTATTTCAAAACAGTAATTCACAAGCTCCACCTCACATTTCCGTTGATGACGCAAGGATACCAGACGGGCAGATATAACTAAGAAGCTACGTGCCTCCTAAAATCACACCCACGGTGCCTTCACCTACAGAAAACGCTTAAAAACTCAGGTGAGTGTAAATGACGCTGCCGTTTAGTTTGCGAAACACAACGTTTTCAAGTTGTCGCATGCCAGGCGTAAATCCCTAACCCAGTGCTGCTTTTTGTATTTATTTCTGGAAAGCAGAAGAAACAGCAGTGGCGAAGAAAAAAAAAAAAATAACTGGATAACTTCGTCTCTGACCTGCCACGCTTTGAGAGTTCTGCAAATACCCATACAGGCCTACTGCTCAAATCATCCTGGAAATGTCTATATATATAAACCGAGCAATTCCAATGCTGTGTACCAGCGCCACCCGTACCATAGAACCAGTGTAAGCGAAAAACCATGCTTTCCGAACCTGTAACCGGAGAGATGGCTCTGCTCTATAAACTCTGAGCAAAAACGAAGTTTATCATATTTATACGAAGCAGATCTGTGAATCTGGGACATAGCAAGTCTTCCATCACTGAGCAAGTGACAGCAGCATGGCTGCCACGCCTCTGATTTGGTGATTGCACCCACTGTGCGTGTATATATTTAACTTTAAAGCTGTTTTCCAAGTTTACTGTCGAATACATGTATACGTTTTGGGAATGCATTAATAACGCCAGTACCACGGTATTTCTAATAGTGCTCCCATTTTCGAGACCTAATTGCCAATATATGTCAGTAACTCCAAGATATTTACATGAAGCATATTAACATTTTAGCCTTGATGCCTTGATGTCCCTGCCTGATAGTCATCCCAGCTCGACTTAGGCTAGTCCATTTGAAAATTAGTTGTTTATAATTGAAAATTGTTCGTTTATAATTGATCGACTGGTACGTTTGACCGAATTCGGCCAGTACCAATCGATCAATTATAATACATACCGATCATGTGGAGCGGGAGTTGCAGGGGTGTCCCCCGCTGCCCATGTTCAGTATTTTTGGCCTTGGGGGGGGGGGGGGGGGGTGCAGGGGTGTGCCCTGCTTCCTCAACATGGGAGGCGGAAGACCGAAAAAAAAGAAAGAAAAGGGGACCCTGCAGTATCACCCTGCAGCATCGGATCCGACGTGCGCTAGAGGGACGGATCTGTCGCTGCAGGGGGGCAGAACACGTGGAGGTGAGCAAACAGGTAAGTAGGGGAGGCGGCTGCATTTCGCTTTCATATTTATTGGGGTTGTTTGTTCGTCTGATAATTGTTCTAATGCAAGCAGATTTATTGCGGACAGTGCTCTGCGAACAATTATCATATGAACAAATAACCCCAATCCTTACTATGCACTTCATTTCCTCTTTAAATATGGTTGGGCTGTGACTTTCATATTGTATCTGTTTATTTATTTGTGTTCATTCATGCAGCTAACCTTTACATTTTACAGACACACGCATCTCACTGTCTCAGTTCAGCAGTCCACAAAAATGCTTTATTGTTGCTTATTTTATGTCTTGGGTACAAATAACTTCTGGTGACATTAAAAATATTAGTACACAATTGCTAATCAAATATGTTTGCTAATCAAACATTTTTTAATTAGCAAACTCTGCTAATCCATTTTTGAAAACTAATTTATGCCTTGGAATTATGCTCAGGGCATTTGTGCGGTTTGCTTCCTGACTTTTGTTATGAGCCATGTTTCCCAACTGTTATTGTCTAGAAATTGGATACAAAGTCAGGGGCACATGCAGTCAGTGACAGGCATTGAAAACAAGCGTTGACGATGCTAACAGCTTGGGCTGTTGAGTAGTCATGGCAAAGGCACTTGCTAGGCACTGCCATTGTGGTATTAACTGTCCATTGACTGTAGCAGGTGCCAACATAGTGTGAGTAACTAGGCATCTAATAACAGTGCCTGGCAAATGCCTAATATTTGTACTCAAGCAAAACTCTTGGCTTTGCCAATGCTCGTTTTTAACAGGACACTGGTGAAGCACGTGCAGAGTGCTTATAAGTCGAGTGGCTGAAGGCAAACCTGGTTGACATTTGTATTACACCAGTAGCGGGTTTACAACTCTAATTGAGTCATTAGCTCTCAGAAGAGTGCTTTGAAAAAACCCTGGCAGGCACTTGAGTGCAATATTTGATGGTAAGGCTTGATTAAAGTGAGCTGAAAGTGTTCCCACGAGGATGAGTTTTGGGCAGGGAGGGGCAAGAACTGGATGGGAAGGGCCATAGGGATAACCCTGGCCATGGGCAGTCAATGGGTGGGCAAATAACCAAACATCTACAAGCTGTGTGTCCCTCCTCATATGCCATTTCTCCCTATCTGTACTCTAATGCAATAGCTTTGGCTTAAAGGCCAAACAAAAAATGGAACTGTTGACGAACCTCTGGGACGTCTGCTAAGATTACCGAAACTCTCTTGTAATCAGAAAGATAGCGCTCTTAAGTCTCCATCATGTTGTGGGTTGGGTCCTCATTTTTGATTTTGGTGCACTTTGGTTGTGCAGTCACTAAAATATGTCTGAAAACATTGCCACAGAGAAGAGAAAGGGTAAAGGTATTTTAAGAAGCTCAACACAGAGCTGTGCCTAGGCTTTCATGTGAGGAAGGGCTAACTCCAGACCCTGAGGGCCGGAAACATACCGAATTTCCAGGATATCCCTCTTTAATACGTATGAGATAAATTTGCATACGCTCATTCCAAATGTATACACATTTATTTCATGAATATTAATAAGAGATTAATAAGAGAGATCCTTAAAACCCATCGGGTTTGCTGCCCTCGAGGCCTGGAGTTGGATGCACCTGGCAAAGTGATCTTACTTTGTAGTGTCATCTCCCTGAAGCCCTGGTGCAGGCATGCCCTGCACCGCTGTGCCCCTCCTTTCACCGCATCACCTCAGAAACACGGGATGCTTAGTTTTGAAAAGGTGCCCAGTCGCCCTGTGCTATGAAGCAGAACCTGCTCCAGTTTTTTTTATTTATGCTGTCTCCCTACTTCACCCAAGGATGCTGCAGAGTGGCCTGGTTCCGGCAGAGGCACACGTGCTTTCTTTAGGTTGACTCCTTATCAGCTATGCCATCATGCCTCTTACCCAACCTACCTCCTCCCACTAAAACTAATCCCACTCTTCCCCCACATCACCCCTCTCTATCCCATCCTCCACCCCAACTCTCTACTCCACCCCACTGTGCGACCGCTCCACTCGATCCTACTTCACTTTTCTACCCCAACTTCCCACTATCCCAAATCATACCATTCCCCCAAGTCTCGACAACACCTTACGCCTCAACACCTCAAACTACTCCACCCCACCACATATACCCCACCCACAATGCCCCACCTGACTACATCTACTCTACTCCCACCCACGCTACCCCAACTAACCTATCCCCCCAACATCCCTAACCCACCCGACTACTCAACCCCTTTACCTCCACCCACTCTACCCCACTACTCTACCCCACCACACCCCACTCTTCTTCCACCTAATCTACCTGTACCTTAGCCCCACGATTCTAACCCACCTCATGATACCATCACCCCCATATCAACCCACTCTACCCCACTTAGTCATCTCTGCTCTACCCACTCCACTCTACCCTCACCCACTCTACCCCATGTCATCTACCCCACTCTCTCTACCTACCTCACCACTCTACATCTACCCTACCCCACTGTATACTATAATAATTGTTCTTTTATAACACACAGCAAAGATTGGGTATGAGGGCTATCTCCCTGCGACATAGATCTCTTAATCAAGAAAAGGTTATGTCCGTCGCATCCACAGAGTACTGCAAGGCACACCCTTTCCTTAAATATGATTTAGGTTTTGTGAATTTGTACTCTAAGATTGCGTCGGGCATTCTCTCAAGAAATATTTGTGCTCATGATTTTCATTTTATTTGTGAGTTGATTAATCACCCATTTGTGTTGACATGTGTTTCGGCCACCCAGGCCTTTCTCAAAACTGGGCTAAATGTTACTGCACATTCTTATCTTAGCTGCATAAATCATATTCTGTATCAATTACATTCATTACATATATGTACAAATCATTAATTATGTGGACAGAAAATAGAAATTGGCGTTAGGTAGGATTGGTAGGAAGAGAGAGATAGTACCACACATCATTAGTTACACTATTCTTTTCATTATGACTAATTTTAGATTTACAAATATCTGAATTATTTGGTGTATTGATACATTTAATAGTGGCACTCTTATGTTTGTTACATGTAATTATTCCTTGCTAATAATTGTACTGTCAAAAGACCCCAAGTGACTTCCCCAGGTGATTCAATGCATAGGTACTCCAATATGTACATCCTTTGTGACAATTCCCCTTCATTGTGACCTCCATAAACAATATTGCAGACTTTATCAATATCTCTATAGAGACTGCTAATCACCGCCATTATCCTTTCAATTTCCTTGTAATTCCTTATACTTTATGCAGTTCAGAAAGGAGAGTTCCTTCAACTCCTATATCAGGGATAGTTCCCTTGGTCCTGTAAACATTTCCAAGTTCATCTGCCTATTCAATGAAGAGAATCTCTATCTATATATTCCTTGAGTATTTCAGCTAGCAATAAAAGACCCTCTACACCTTGGTTGCTACCAAGGTAGGTCTCCCCTCTCCCATAGTACAAACTCTTTGTTCATATTGCCTTTATTTTCTGGAAAGATCAAACTGCCCAAGTACCTTAAAACTGCCTTATTAGTTCTGTTTGGTTTTAATCCCTCAAAGAGCATAGCAAAGACCCCCTGATAGCAATTGCTTAATTTGTGGGCCAATACCACCATCAGTCCTTAACTGGTTCTCCTCAAGTGAGGCTTTTCAAGTGTCCCACATGCAAAATTGCACTGCGGTCGCCATTTCGGATGGCTTAAATGCCTGTAAACAAGTGGTGAAGTCACACGTTTTACGTGCAACATCATTGCGTCCCCGCGGCCATGTTGTGGTAAAGCTACCCGTGATCTCAAACCGTGCGCTGTCCACTAGTCTTCCTTATTCCTTATAGATACAGATTATATTAAGACCTAAAACTCAGTCTAATGGGTATCCTTACGCCACTGCATTAAACATGATTACTAACCCTCCTTGTTCCTCCAGTGTAAACACCATTCAATTAGTTTGCATTTTGCAACTCCTTGTTCATAAAATTAATGCCCTTACACATGCATTTAAGCAGTAGTAGACTTCATCAGAATTTCTAAGTTATCATATTTTTACAAGTACATAATTAGTGTCCTCCACCTTACAAAAATCGCTCTTTCATTCGTGAAAAGATCATCAGTCATAGAAATGAGCCCATCACGTGGTCTGTATTTAGACCAAATTCAGTGGCTCACATTTTACAAATTGTCCTTGCCTCCATATGTCTCATAAGGCGCTCCTTGTCTCCTCCTCTTTCCCCCAGGGTAATCTTCCTTAAACCAATGAATCTCAAGTCTTTCTTGTTCTGCAGTTGGTGTACAGATTGCCAGTGCTGCGCCAATGGAAATTTGGGATCTTGGCTCCCAATGTTAGCAATGTGCTCTCTGATTCTAATTCTCAGTTCTTGAATTGTGCTCCCTATGCAGATTTTCTTACATACACATATTACAGGATAGATGACATATTTAGATTTGCAATTGATATTTTCTTGGATTTGGATTTTCTGATGATGGGAACTGCTAGCACACAGGGTAGAATTCACTTCCTTTGCTTTTCTGTAGGTCCGTGTATTGAGTCTGCCACATGATCCATATATCGTAAAATCCTAAAAAGTCAATATCATTCGGATTAGAGGTTCCTATAAAGGAAATATCAAAATCTTTGAGATTCTATCTCCTTATTAATGCACCTAATTCATATTTAGTTCCTTTCCATATTAATAACACGTCATGAATGCATCTTGACCAAATTATCACCTTCTCCTGAAACGCCTGGTCTGTATATACAAAAGTGTCCTCAAATAATCCCATGAACAAATTGGGTTTGCTGGTAGTATGTATCATTAAAGATACATTTGCTTTGCTCCAATGTCGCCTGTAGCATCTCCTTTAGCATTTCTACATGCTGATAGTGGGAAGCAGAGCTTTCGCTAAATGTATATTCCAATGTTTTAATTGCCAGGCTATGTGGTATTGATGTGTAAAGTGCCCAAACATCTAATTTGGCCAGGAGGTAGTCTGCTTGCCATGTTGTGTCCTTGATGATATTCAGAACACTTGTAGTGTCCTTTAGATAAGCTGGTAATTTAATGACCAACGGACGGATAATGTCCAAGTACTCAGATATTGTTTCTGTTACCCATCCAATCCCACTCAGGATGGGTCTCGCCTCCGGTCTCCGTTCATATTACTTATGTATTTTAGGGAGAAAATGCATAGTGGGAAGTCCTTCACAGTTAGATATGTTTTCTCTGAGTCCGTTATTATGCCACTTCAGAATCAGTTCTTCTAGGTCCTCTGTCACTTCCTTTCTAGGGTCAAGGAGTGTAAGACCTTGTAACAATTTGGGGTTTCTAAATGGGACATTGCCATTGCAATATAGTCCTGTCTGTTCATGACTACAATGTTCCCACCTTTGTCTGCTTCTTTGATCACACAATGGGTTTGTCTTGGGCCAAGCTTCTCATAGTTTTGAATTCATTCCTTGATAGGTTGTCATTGTATTTGTACTTTCTTGACTTTTGTGTTTCAATTGCTCGATTGACACTTTTCAGAAAGCAGTATTGCTAGATATCAATCATGTTGTCCGTTGGCATTCGTGTAACGTTTATAATGCACTTAATACCTGAGACCAGTTTCTAAGCGTGAGCCCGGAACTCAAACCTGTGTTGCTATTCGTTGTCTTGCTTCAAAGACAAACACGTCGCCCCTGAGCTATCCTCCCTTCCCCCCACTATTCTACCATGTTACTCGAAACCACTCCACTAGTCTACCCCTCTACTCTATCCCACTAGTCTACATCCCACATCAACCCACTCTACTGCCACCCACTCCACTCTCACCCCAATTTACCCATACACACCCTACTTTACCAGACTATTGTTCCCCTACTTCACCACGCTCTACCCCTTTCACCTCTCTATCACCAACCCACTCTATCCTAATTCCACCAGCTCTACTCTGCCCACTTTACCCCACTCTACCACCACTCACTCCCACCACCCACCCTATCTTACATCACTACACCTCCACCTAACCCCACTCCACGCTCCATACCCCACCCACACTACCGCCATTACTGTACCCAACCCTACTACTCAACCCCACCACTTCACCTAACTGCCTAACATCACCCACCCCATTACTTGGCCCACCACTCTTCCCCACCTCACTACACTACCTCACCCTACTATTCTACCCCACCACACTAAACTACCGAACTCCCCTATTATAACTCAGTACCCTACAACTCTACAGGACCCTACAACACTATTCCATAAACCACTACTTTAACCACACCTATTCTATCCCCACTCCTTTCTACCACCAACCACCCACTCTTCCTCACCCCTTCAATCTTCCACATACAACTTGTCTATCCCACTACTCCACTCCTCCTCACCATGCTATAGTGCCATCCATTCTTCTCCCAAGACTCTACCCCATTGCTAAACTCTTTCCCATTACTCAACACTGCCACACTAACTTACCCTACACCACTACTCTACACCCCACCACTTCTCTACCCCTCCCACACTTTTCCATTCACCCCACCCATTCTACACCACTGCTCTACCCCACCACATCCCTCTCTACTGTCACCCACGCTAACCTCACCCCTTTCTACACTCACATACTCTACCTCACTGACTAACCTTGCTCCTTACTTTGCAACACTTTACCACCACCCACCCACTCTACCCTTATCCCACCAGCTCTACCCCATCAACCTACTCTCAAACACTCTACCCCCTCTCCTACCCCGCTTTGCCACACGCACACACTAACCTACTCTAACCTCACCCTACTTCATCCCACTCTAACCCACCTTATCTTCACTACCCACTCTACCCTCGACTCATTACTCTACCAATCCCCTCCACCGCACCACTCTACTCATCACATCTGCCACATATTACCCTACTCTACTGTATTCAATCTACCAACACTACTCTACCTCACCCATTACTCCCACTGCAATATCTGACCCCACTACTCTACCCCATCCCACCATTCCATCCCATTAAACTAACCTGCCATACCCCACTACTCTACGCCCTACCCTCTTACTCTACCCCACTCCACTACTCTCCTTGATCTACCACATTACTGCACCCTAAAACCCTACACTAGTACACCACCCAACTATATACACCACCCAACCTGTATATCCACCCACTCTGCCCTCATCTCCCCACTTTTTCCAACCCATTCTACCCCACTACTTTACCTCCCAAATCACCCACTCTACTGCAACTCACTCTACCTTCACCCCACATCATCGCTTCACACCCTTCTTCACCAGATGCTATCATTGTCCCCCACTTCACCTCTTTCTACTCCTTTCACCCCTCTATCATGACCCAACCTAGTCTACTCTAACTGCACAAGCTGAACCCTCACCCATCATACCCCACGACTCTACCTCCCACTTTACAGCCACCCCACTCTTTCTCCATCCCACTCTGCCATCACCCCACCTACTCTTATCACATCCATCCTATCTCACTGCAATCTACCCCAGACCATCTACTCCACCCACATTGACCCCACCTGACCCCATTCTTCCTCTACCATACCCAACCTACACTCACCTTCTCTACCCTACCGCTGTAATCTACCACACTACTCTACCCCACCACTCCACCAAGCTGCCCCACATCACTCCACTCTATCCCCACCCACTGTACTCTACCCACCCCATTACTACTCTACCCACCAGTCTACCCCATCCCAGCACCCAACTGCACTACCTCACCATACTAATCTACCCATCCCCACTATTATACCCCACTCCTCTACTACTATACAGCACCCCACAGCACTCTACAACACCCACTCTACTCCTACCCCGTTCTACCACCACCTATCCACTCTAGCCCAGCCTCACTACTGTATCCCACCCCTATTACTCTACCTTACCCCACCTACCTTCCCCACGACACCACTACTTCTCACTACTCTACTCCACCCCACCTCAAATTACTGTCTCCCCCTTTCCCCTAACTCTACTCCATTACTCCACCCTATCCCATCACCTAACACCACCACACCCTCTCCATATTGTTTTGTCCTCTCTTTCAGTTTGTTTTTGGTCTTTTCTGTTCTCTCCCCAGACCTACCTGCTCCAGATTCCAAGCCCTCTCCATTTTGTTATGTCCTCTATTTCTGTTTATCCTCTGTTCATTTCTGTTCTTTCTGATCTAACTGTATAGGCTAGCCTTATGCTCCCTGTGGCGCCCAGAGATAGGCACGATGCAACATCTGTGTCGTGCTGGGCTCTGCTCCCTGAGATGCATTGCTGGGGGTAGGAAATGTACCCCACTTAGATGGATTGTTGGGGGTAGGAAATGTACCACACTTAGATGAATTGGTGGGGGTAGGAAATGTACCAACACTTGGATGGACTATTGGGGTTAGGAAATGTACTACACTTGGATGAATTGCTGGGGGTAGGAAATGTACCAACACTTGGATGGACTATTGGGGTTAGGAAATGTACCACACTTAGATGGATTGCTGGGAACTTTAAGGTGTCACACATAAATGGATGGCTGGGGGCAGGAAATGTATTTCTACTAACTAACCATACAAACAACTCACCATTCTGTATACTCACCCGCAAAGTCTGAAATAAACACAACCATACCTCTACCTCACCACAAACTGCATGCACTTCACAGCACCCAAGATGAAACCAAACCATACACAACCAGACCTCGACACCACATGATGGCTAGCAACCAAAAACGCTCAGTAACCGGTTTCTCTGAAATGAAGCTGCCAACAGCACACCAAAGGAGTGCCCCGTGAGTGAACCGCTGGCCTTGAGGATATTATTGTAGATCACAGCCCGAAGGACTCTCTTGAACACCCCGTCCCCTGCTCTCCCGAAACATACTTAAACTCATGGGCGTGCGCACCTGCGCGTTTAAGGGTGTGCCTTAAACTGTTTTGTTGTGGCTGAGGCTGAGTGAAACCACTGGCGTTTATTGTGTTTTTTTTCTTTTTTTTTTTTTTTTTTTTTTTTACAGGTAAAACATTTTTACTCACTTAAAGCATTGGAGTTATGTTGTTTTTACTACATACAAAATTATTTTACTTCCAACTTTAAAAAATAGGGAGTAATATACTCCCACATCAAAATCGTATCTGGAGCACTGATTACACAGGCAAAACTAAAGTGGAGAACTAAGCAATTTGGTAAACTCCAACAAACTTAAGATGTTCAGTCAGTCCTCATTAATCGCTTTTTTAAAGCTTGAAGGCCGTTCAAAGGGTGCAGTCTGTTGACTTGTGGCTCTCATTCTTTAAACAAAAGGTATCCTGAAAATAGGTTCTTGCAGAACAGGGCTCAACAATTCTGTGACTTGGGCTCTACTAGTATCTTACTTGTGCTGTCCTTATTCACACTGAGCCTTGCTTATTAGGTCAGGGATTTTTTTCTTTTAAAAAAAAATGATTTTTATGAACTTTTACAACAACCAATCAACAAATAACAAACCCAACAGTGCGTAACATGTAACGTCAAGCATCATATACAATATTGTGAAATGTCCACTGCCTCCCCATTACCCTCCCCCCTAACTCGAGCCTACTCCACTTTGCCATCTGCCAGTATTTCCTCTAGGGGTACCTACCCCTCTGTATTCTCGAAGGAATCATGTTCGCTTAAGCAGGCCTGGGTGGACCCAGACAGTGTGGCCACTAAGTGTCTCCAGGTCATCAGAGATTCCGCTTCCTCACCCCCCCCCCCCGTATTGGGCGCCTCATTCCATACCGCCGTTTCCGCTTCTGCCCATTTCTGGAGATCGTACCACTAAACCTCTACCTTTGGTCTATTGTTTGCTTTCCAACCCATGGCTATTCTGCGCTTGGCAAGTATATAGGCCAAGTCCTTGAGTTTACTCACGTGTTTCAGTTTGTGCGGTCTAGAAAACCCTCCTACCATGCATGCCCACACAGATTCCACATCTAGCGTGATCCCTTTATCGGTTAAGCGGTGGGCTACTTCTCCCCACAATTTTCCAATTTCCGGGCATGCCCAGAACTTGTGTATCATCCCTGCGTTCACTTCCCCACATTTGGGACATGTTTGTATTCCTGTGTTCTTGAATCGAGCGATCCTCTGGGGGGTCATGTACGCTCTCTGTGTAACATATAGCTGGATCTGTTGCAGCCTCGCATTCCTGGACACCTTTCTGCTTTATCTCTGGACCCTCACCCACAATCCGTTGTTCATGGGTCCCCCGGCTTCCTCTTCCCAGTCCCATCTCAGCTGGGTCACCTCCTTTCCTACCCTGGACATCTGCAGTTCATAGATCCGAGAGACCTCGTGCCCACCCTCTGAGATATCATAAATCGTTTCTATGGCCGTGTCGGGTTGGTCTTCCAGCGCTATTTCGGACCATGTCTCTTTCACCCACCGTACCAGTCTGGTGTAAGTAATAAACTGCCCTGTGTGTAGACCTGTTTCTTGCACCAGTACATTAAATTCCATTACCTTCCCATCTTGCCATACATCTCCCAGCGTTGCAATGCCCACCGGTTCCCAGTGCTTACTAATTGTCTTCCTCAGTTGCTCGTCCACTCCGGTCAATGCCACTAGTGGCACTTACGGAGAGCACGTGGGCGGGTTCTCCATGACCTGGCATGCCTTACGCCACATCTTCCATCCCAGTTCTAACATCCTCGTACACCCTTTTAGTTCTGGTTTTGACAGCCACATCCATTCTTTCAAAAAGAACGGGACACATTCAGACCTCAACAATCTGGACTCCGATGTTGAGTCTTCCGAAAAACATTTAGCCACATATTGTAGTTGACTGGCCAAATAATAAACCTCAAAGTTGGGCAATTTTATGCCCCCTTTATCATACATGTTCTGCAGTTTCCACAAGGCTATTCTATTCCTGGTGTTGGGCCATATGAACCCTCTACATATGCTGTGAAGTTTAACAAAGAATCTCTTGGGTATCATATATTCTATATTCCTGAAAAAGTGTAACAACCTCGGCAATACCACCATCTTCAACAATGCCACCCTCCCTACCATGGCCAAAGGGAGCTTAGCCTAGAATCTCATACTATTCTCTATGCTTGCCACTGCCTTCTCTGTGTTATGTTTGTATTCATCCTCTAACGTGTGGTAAATATCAATCCCCAGGTATCTAAAGGTTCTAGTCTCCCAATGTATTTGTAATACTGGTAGGTTTTGTCGCGGAATCCCCTTATATCTCCCCAGGGGGAATATGCATGATTTCTTAGGATTGACAGTAATGCCAGAGAGCTGCGCAAATCGCTCCATAACTTCTAGGATATATTGCAGGTTTTCCTCAGGATACTTCAAGTATAACAGCATATCATCAGCATACATTGATATTAAATGTGGCCCTCCTTTTGTGTAGATCCCCAACTCTGTAGATCCCCAACTCCTCATATTGTTGCCTCAGATATATCGCTGAGTGTTCCAGTGCTAGGATAAACAGCATCGGGGACCAAGGGCATCCCTTTCTGGTGCCCCTACAAAGTTGCTACCTCTCTGAGATGATCGCACCCGTTGACTCTAGTGGCTTACTGTACAGTAGTTTCACCCACTTCAGATACCCGGGCCCAATTCCATATTCTTTTAGGGCTGCCATCAGCCAAGGCCATTTGACAGAATCGAAGGCCTTCACCGCGTCTAATGAGACAATTGCAACTTTGTGCTAGTCCCTTTCTGTTTGCTCTATGACATGGTGGAGCCTTCTGAGATTGTCAGATATGCTTCTGTGCGGAACATATCTGGTCTGGTCAGGATGTATGAGTTTGTGAATAACTTGTCTCAGTCTATTTGCCAGCACAGCTGTGAGTATCTTGCTATCCTGGTTCAGCATGGATAGCAGTCTATACGACCTGCAGTCCGTGCTCGGCTTGACAGGTTTGAGAAGCAGGATATAATTGCCTCTCTCAGGGATTCCGGCAGTATCCCCATTTCTAACGATTTGTTCAGCATTGCCAATAACGGGGGGAGCACTTCCGTTTTACATGTTTTATAGAACTCACTGGGGAGTCCGTCCGCATCCAGGGCCTTGCTAGTGGGTAATAGCTTAATCACTGCTTCTAGTTCCTCCACCATAATTGGGGCCTCTAGGTTCTCCCTCTCTTCAGTTCCCAGTTTAGGCAAGCCAATGTCCTCCAGTGTTTCGACCATCTCTCTCCATTCCCCCTCATCCATGTCTCCATACAATTTTAGTTAGAACTCAAGGAACCTACCGTTCACGCCCTCTTGGATGTCAAGTATTCGTCCAATCTCCTCCTTTATTGCTCTGATCATTAATTTTATTTATTTTTATTTAACATTTATAAAGCGCTCACACAGCCCACAGGCATCGAGGCGCTGTTACAGGAATTGTTTGTGTTTCTTAGTTGTGTTGTTTTTTTTGTCTTAGTTACGTATTTATAACGCGCTTAAACACCCAGAGGTTTCTAAGCGCGGACCCGGGGATCGAACCTGTTGTTGCTTCGTGTCGTCTTGCTTCCAAGACGCGCACGCTGCCGCTGAGCTATCCTCCCGGGACATCATCATTGATCTGGGTGTCTCTTTTTTTATACAACCATGTTAGCAACCTCCCTGGTTTGTCCACACAGCATGCTGCCTCTCTATGTATTTCTTGTAGTTCAAGTTGCATAATCTCTCCCAGTGCCCCCCACACTCCTGCTGCAATTGACTTATGGTTTCGGCTTCTTCAGGGAAGTTCTCTCCACTTTGCATAATTGCCTCTAATTTTGCTTCTGCCTCTTGCAACTCCTGCGTTATACCTCCTTGCAGGCCTTTGGATTTAGATATCGTTGCTCCCCTCACCACCACTTTAAATGCCTCCCATAGAGTACCAGCCGATTCTACGCTTCCAGTGTTCTTTTAGAAATATTCTTCAATTTATTTTCTCAAGTCCCTCTGAACACTGTGACTTTCAATGCTTCGGCTCTGAGCCGCCACGTTGGGATCCAGCTCTAGGAGGCAAGTATTGCCATGTTAGGATCAGGGTGAGTGGTCTGAGAGGACCCTTTCTTTGTATTCCGTCCGCACTAGCTCCCCCGTCAGCACTGGAGTGGCAAACATATAGTCTAGCTGTGTATGCAAGTTTTGTGGGGCCGAGTAATGGGAGTACCGTCTTTCATGTGGGTGGTGCAGTCTCCATACATCCTCGAGCTGAAAGTCTCCCAACAGGGTCCTCAAGGTTTTGGGTGCGGGGGTAGGCCTATCTAGCTTCCTGTCTGATCTGTCCACCCTGGGATCCAGCGTGCAATTAAGGTCTCCTCCCCATATAACTGCACCCCTGAGGTACGGGCTAACCTTGCTAGTTGAGGTCTTGAAATAGGCCACAGTGTCTTGGTTCGGGGCATATGTATTAATGATACACAACGCTCGATTTTCTATCATTGTGGATATTGTTGTGGATATTGTGGATCACAGCATGAAGGACTCTCTTGAACAGTAGTCTTCTCCGTTGGACTTGGTTGGATCATTGTCTCATTGTCTTTACATGGAACTATAGAGACTACTAATTTTGGAACAACTACCTACTATTGTACTAACGTTCCTCCTTTTCATTTTTTCACTTTAGCCCTGCCCCCTGCTCTCCCGAAAGATACTTAAATTGACGGGCGCGCATACTTGCGTGCGCGCACCAGGTGAGTGCCCAGTGAGTGTTGTTTGCTGTTAGCTGGGAGCAGGCGTAACGGGTGAATTCCTCTTATATTTTTCTTTTTTCTCTCGCATTCTGGCGAAACTTCTTTTATTATGTACTTGTTCTGCCTGGTAACTTTGACCGCTGCCTTGAACTAAAGAATAGCAATTGTGAAAGTGGTTAACTGCCTGATTTCGCCTGTGGAGCTAGTGTTTACACCCACAAAGAAATTCTAGGTGAGTTGTTTAAAGTCCGCCGTTATCAAGGGGCTCAGGCAGGTCCAGGTGGGGGTAGCCGCTAGATGCCTTATCTGTTTACATGGTCATCAAAAAGCTGACTGCGTCTCAAAACCTTTGGGTGTAGCAACGCAGGATTCCTTGTATAATGTGTAGTGTGTAATCTGGGTGCTTGTCATCAGGGTGTGGCACATAACTTTCGGGGAACTTGGTGGGGTTTGAGGCATTACTGGTTTAGGTTTTGAATCAGTATGAAGAAGAAAGTGACCAAGAGTCGCAAAGATATATTATCTGCCCCATTGGTGTTCAACCAACAGAAGGGACAGCCTCGAGCGATAGGTGGTAGCATCGATGCGATATGGCATGTTGACGTAAAGGCTCCTGACTCTCTAAGATGCCCAACATCCAATAGAAAGGGAAAATGATGGGAGGGGTGGAATGCTAGAGCTGGATCCAATGGGTGGGGTGTGGGGGGGCTTAACTGGCCTACGCTGGTTAGTGGGAGAGGAAGGAGAGTCTACAACTAGCCCTATAACCCCCCCCACAAGAACCCAAAATGATCCAAAATCCAATATTTTATGCTCTGCTAAGTATGAAAGACTGTTTAATACAAGAACTGAGCCTGCACAAAATCTACCTAAAAGAGCTGAGCATCTTCCTCTCCAAATTAAATACAACCCAAAATGATTGCTTTATGGAGAGTCTGGAAAAAAGAGTTAAGGCATTCCATAAGTCTGCTGGTATGGATACAGTATGAAAGGGCGGTATTGGGGTAAAAGGGGTATTGGTGGACTCAGAGGAGATCTGTGTGGTGCCTTCCGGTGATACGCAGGAGGTTCAGAGAGTGGATGACGGTCAGGTACCTTTTGTAACCGTCGCCTCTAAAAGTTCAAGGAAATGAGAAAAAAGGAAACTGAAGAGTAATTTGGTTCCGGAATTAAGGGCCCCTAAAGTCACATCCTGAAAATATTTGCATAATGTGGCTTTTCAAGACCTCCAGGAGCAGATCTTGGAGAAAGGGGAGAAAAGGAGAAAGGGTAAGGCAGCTGACAGCAGGAATACAATGGGAGTGTGTAGGAATGTTGTGCGGAGGTGGGGCCTGTAGCCCAAGAAGCAATTGGTCAACTTATTGGTCTAACAAAGGTACAAGTCGAGTATGAAATAGCAGACTCTAGATTGGTGTATGTATTGAAACAAAAACAGGGATAGGGTAGTGGTATTATAAAGAAAAAGAATTGGAATGAAACGATAAAACAAACTTACGGTATCTTTAACCATGCCCTATTCCCTCAGATTATGTCTACCAGGGTTCTGAATATTAGTCAACAAGTAAGTAATGAGGGCATTTGAATCCGGGTAGTGAGGACCACTTAACTGGTCCTGTACCTGCAGAGGATTCAGGGACTCTTCCCGGAGGAGACGGCACTTTAGCTGGGGAAATTATGAAGGGAAAAGAGATTGATATAAATCTGAAAAGGGGGAGTGTTCTGTTAGACACTGGAGAGTGGGACGCCCTGTTTGAGGAGGCGGAGAAAAGATCAACAGCTCCGGTACTGTCCGAATTGGAAGTGAGAACTTCCAGAAATATATATCCTGGCTGATAATAATCTTGGGAAACCCACGAAAAAAAGAAGAGGCTTATAGAGTGGAATCTATTTGAGATCCCACACAGAGGAGACTGGAAACCCATGGAATTTTTTGGGGGTACCTGTGAGGGAGAACCTGGTCCTTCTGTCAGCTGAGATGTTTAGTAAGAGGGATGATAATAGAAGTCGGAAGGGAGACAATATGTTGAGGGAGTAGTCAACTAGGCTGCCGGTACCAAGTCTCACTCTGAACTATCTGTTCGATGAAGGTGGACCTGACTTTCTCCACAGAATGGACATATTAGCCCTTTTTGATGAGATACCTGCACTTCGTCTCATCTCATCTGCTGATATCCAATTTGTTAATTTTATACATCCCTCTTGCTATGATACTCTGAGATTGGTAACCCCTTCCCCGTTGGTACAAGACATTCTATTCAAGGAGTCTCCGAACCTACAGAATTAGGGTTATGACATTTCGATTTATAAGAACGAGACGAATGTTCATTTGGAGGCAACGAGGACAGACAATTTTGAAGAAGGGGAAGAACCTAAAAAGGGTGAAAGTAAGGAGCGAGGAGTTTCATCAAATGAGACGCCAAATTGGCAATGGTTGGCATTGTCATTAAGAGATTCTATTGCCCAGCTAAAGACCATGAGTCAGCCATATTAGGACTAGCTCGTTCCTCACTTTGCTGACATTGAACCCTTGTGGTTCTATTAATTTGCTGTGTAATGGAAATGTATGTAACGATTTTAAATTATATGATGTAATTCTTTTCCAAGAGACATGGGCTAAAGGTAGTTTGGTATTTGATGGACATGAGGTAACTAACATCTATGCACGTCAAGGGCCCAAGGGTCGGCCAAAGGGTGGCTTGTCAGTTGGCATAAAACAAGGGCAAAACATTATCAAAAGAGGCGAATGGTGGATCTTGGATATAATTTTAGTAATTGTAATTTAGTAATTTAGTAATTTTAGACCCCAACACCGTCTGTAAGAAAACCCGAAGGGCCCTGCAGAAAAGCAAGGACTGGCTTAGTCTGGGGTTATGGCACCCTGGAAACCCCCACACCTAGACTCAAAGAAGCAGAAGAACTTGGGGCTTCCTAGAGCCCGTATCATTAGGAAGCAGAGTGGTAATTCCTCCGGCACATTGGAACGGTGATGGCTGAGACTCGAAAGCCTGACTATTAACTGAAATTGGGAAAGATGGTTTAAGAGACACTTGTGGAAGAAGGCCCTCCTATGTTGTGTTATTTATTTGGGGGAAGATACTGTTTATATTTAAGTTGGCCCACCCCTGTATACAGTCTTTTATAGAAATCTTGGTCTTGGCATACTTTATAACCAAATATCTAATCTGAGACAGGGCTAATAGTGAAAGCCCTAATCATCACAGGAGCATGGGTAAACATGATGCTCCATGAGCAATTCAAATAGCTGAAGCTTAGACCAAAGCTAAACAATACAAAGACCAAGATCTATGCTTACTGAAGTGTAATGCCAATCCCTCCGAAGGGCACTTTCACGGCGCTAGTGTGTCAGTTCTTGAAAAATGACACTGAATGGATGTGGGAACAGGATTCCACGTTTGAAGCCATACAGCAAGCACTATCAGAGGCCACAATACCGTCTCACTTTGTCCCTGCCAAACCTATGGAAGTAATCGTGGACTTCAGCCTCCACGGATTGGGGGTGGTACTGACTCAAAAGGATGAGAAAGGGGAAGCACAGCCGATTGCATATTCAGAAAGACCACTAATGCTGATGGAGCAAAGGAACTCTCAAATCGAAAAGGAGGCCATTGCCACATTATTGGGTTGTCTCCACTTCCACCTTTGCATGCATTGGCACCCTTTCATTTAGGTGGCAGACCACAACCCACTTCTTCCTCTGTTCACAGGACCTGCACCTCATCCACCGCCATGGAGTGATAAGTGGAAATAAAAAGAAAATGCAAGAATACCATACTTGCTAGAATACAGACCCGGGTGACCAATTTGGCTAATCACATGTCCTGCCACCATAGGCCTGCCACAGCAGAGAAAATGGAACATACCGAGGAAAATATGAGATTACTACTGGAGGGGTCACAGCCCATTGCCCTATCTCTACCGTCAACACAGGAAGACCCGATAGAGTAGCTGGTTCCACAGGTGTCGAAGACAGGGAGCAGGAAAAACATACCCACTGAATATAGGCACTGCACCCATCATGCTTTACTTTACTTTAATAGATTTATAATGCGCACGCATGGACCCGTAGGCTTCAGGGCACAGACAGACAGACAAACAACAAAAAGACAAATACGATCTATGCCAGGAATGTGTTGGAAGGGGTCAAGGAGGTCAAAGACAAAATAAACAGCAGTCTTCAGCTGCTTTTTAAAGATCTCTGTTGACTCAGTGCCTCTTAAGTCCAGCAGCAGGTCATTCCAGGCCCTAGGCGCAAAGGCATACAAGGCTCCCTTTGAGGCCTTCTCGGTCCTACACCTTGGGATCAGCAGGAGATCCTGATTGCTGGACCTCAATGTTCTTTTACTTTTATTTGAAAGTAGACCCTGGAGATACACAGGCATCTTTCTCTGCCTACACTTCTGTGTAATGACCAAGACACAGAACAAAATTCTTGACTCCACCGTAAGCCAATAAAGAGTGCGCCTTGCTTTAGAAACATGATCTCTACGAGAGAGACCTAGTACTACCCTGACAGCTCCATTTTGTGCAACCTGCAGTCTCTTGCAAATAGTTTTAATGATGCCAATTAGAAGGCTAGCGCAATAATCAATCTTGGCTCCCACTGTCGTCCTTGCTATAGTCTCTGCATTAGTCTGGGAAATAAGGGGTCTAAGATGAGCCAATAGTTTGATGTAATAAGCACATGCTGAAGCAACACTATGAAGCAACACTACACACATGAGGCTTCATACTGAGGTATTGGTCCAGAATAACCCCCAACGTTTTAACTTTCTTAAGAGGGCTAATTTGAACAGTTCCAATATGGAAGCATTCATACACTGGGCCCAGTTCCTGTATCATGTTGGGTGAACCAACCACTAACGGCTCCGTTTTTTCTTTATTCAGAGCTAATTTATTCTGCACCATCCAGGTCTCAATCATTGTGTACATTTTGTTTATTTGTGATTCATCTGAATCATGATTGCCCGAGAGGGGGATGATACATTGCATATCGTCCACATCATTCGTAAATAACACCCCCTCATGGGCTAGCATGGCAAAAAAAAGGCACAGTGAAAAGATTGTACAAAAAGGGCGATGTACAGGATCCGTGAGGTACCCCGAAATTAATATCTATGAGTACAGCTTCTGCTTCTTGAGCAAATACACTACTTTCCCGATTATTGAGAAAGGAAGAGATCCATTGGATTGCTCTAGGGGAAAAGTTTGCAACTCCCCCAACCTGGTGTCCAGGATGTGATGTTCGACCAGGTCGAAGGCTTCTGTCAAGTTCAACAACATTAGCACAGAGGCTTCATTTTTATCCACGCGATTCAGGAGCCTGGATTTAAGCTCTAGGAATGCCGTCTCTGTACCAAAGCCAACCCTAAAACCCAACTGAAAATCATTTAGAATGTGATGTTCTTTAAAATGCCCTTGGGTTCAGCGCGCTATATAAGTAAATAAAACAAACAAAACAAAAATGGGCCACTATTTGTCTGTATGCCACCTGCTCCCGAATTTTCAGGAGAAACAGGGTATTTGTAATTGGCCTGAAGTTTTTAGGTATTTCAGTAGGTAATAATGGCTTTTTTAAGATGGGAGTAACCCAAGCCTTTTTCAAGTCCTGAGGAACAACCCCCTTATTCAGAGAAGCATTAATTCATTTGCAAATTGACATCAGTAAGTTAGGAGAGTATGTTTTAATAATCATAGCTGCCGAGGAATCATTTTTACATTTGGTAGCCTTTAACTGTTTAATAATTAATTCCAATTCAGCAAGGGATATGGTAGTAAAGTTGAAAAGAGGAATAGATGGGCATCCCTCAAAGACCCAGTCAGGGCTCTGAGTGACTTCTCCAACTCGTTTGTCTTGTTTCTTAACAATATCCGCCCGAATGTTATTAAGCTTGTCTTGCATGGCCTGTTGGATTGCTGTGCTAAAATCGACATACAAGCTTTGATGAATGGGCACCCATAACTGTCGGTGTTCGCCGAAAACCTTGTGCTGTGAGACAGTCGACTGGTGATGCACCACTCCCTGCGGCTAAAGGCAGTCTAGCTGGCCCATGTGGGGCACCAAGACATCTAATGCGTGTGATTCATCCCGGAGAGGGCCTATTTGACAGAGCCAATGTGTCAATTCTTGAAAAATTACACTGAATAAACGCGGGAACAGGATTGACAGTCCATGTTTTAAGCCATCTAGGAAGAGCTATCAAAGGCCACAGTGCTGTTTCAGAGAGATCCCTGGTAGAAAAAGAAGTTCAGGAATCTCTCGCTTGTCAGGTGACAGGGCCAATTAAACCTCCAGCACCGCTGCAATCAGACCCCTTAAGCGAAAAACCATCAGAAGTAGAAAATGCTGACTTTTGCATCTTTCCCACACCTCCTATCACTGATGGACAGATAGTTGAGGCATTCAATAGTGGAGGTGGTAGAGGCCCTCATCACGAACCAAATGATGCATAAGATGGATAGGATCCTGGCTATCCATGATTTCCCCAATGTCATCAAGACAGACAAGAGACTTCCTTTTCAAGGAAAGGAAGGGCATGGTTACCTCCAAGAACTGGAAATCCAACATTGCATGATCATGCCATAGTGGCCACAAGCCAATTGACTGCAAATCGCCCCTCAACATGAAAAAGTACCCAAATATGCAATATATCTCTATGAGAATACCTGCAGACCCTTCACTCTTCCACATGGTCCTTTCCTCTGGCTGTGCTGCTAGGAAGGACCGTGGAGGTGTGTATACCAGACGAAGCCAGAGTAGGGTGAAACGCGTCGTTCTTTCTTTGCATCAAAGACTGCTGTTGTCTTCCTTGTCCATGTATTTTAACTAATAAAGGACACTTTAATTGCACGGTACACCAAGACTGCCTCTGGATTATTTGGAGAAATTCAGCTTTCCGTTGGGAATACAGCCGGTGTGCCGATGTGACTCGGATTGGTTTCCAATCCACCTTTTCTGTTATATATATATATATATATAATGTGTGTAATATTCAATTTTAGCCAAGTCACACATTTCACAATGCCACCTAGTAACCATCGCTGGAAGTACACCTCCAGTTCAGAGCCACATCAGCAAGGTATTGTGCGTATGCAAATTAGCTCAAAAGCAAGCTTTCAGAAAATTGCCTTTGGCTCACAGGGCATTGCAAGTTTATACATAGCTTAATCAGCCCAAGAAAAAAAAAAAAAAATATATATATATATATATATATATATATCCAGTAGAGTAATGACTTAAACTGATGATTCCTCTATTGACCAACAATTGTATTTTCCCTACAACATTTCAGTGTCCACCTTCCGCAGGTAGCGTAAAATGTCTTTCCCAGTGGCTGCTCAGTTCACTCAAGTCACAGTGCTGCATTTTACAAAAAGCAAGATCAACAAAGCTTCTGTTTGAAATGTGGAATAAATGAAGTCTTGAGAACATGCCTGGTTTGCTAGCTCAGCTGGTGTTGTCACTGATGTTCAGTCCACCAGGAAGCAATGATTTTAAACAGCATATCTCTGGAGTCCAAAAGTTATGTTCTAAACAGATGCTCCAGAGGGAAAATCCTCATATCTGACAAGGAGTGGTCAGAATGTTAAAATTATTTGCTACAGGCTGGTCAGCTGCCTGTTTAATGATGGGGGATTTGTGATTTTTGAAGCATATGACAGGTCATTGGTGGTTTGGCCTACATATTGGTTTTTGCTGTTCTCATTTGGCACTGAAACACATAAACCACATTGGATGATCGTCATGTAATGCAATGTTAGATACCATAGGTTCTCCCAGTGGTGGAGATTGTGACAGTGAAGGTTTGTAAAAGATATTCACATGTGATACATCTTTTGGACTCACAGCAGAACACTCCTGGGTTTGTGATAGTTTATTTTGATTCTGTCCTAACAATAAGTTTATGTGAATTCAGAATGCTGCAATAAGGAATGACTGGTGACTTGGAGAAAGCCTGTATATGTGTGTATATATGTATATATATATATATATATCAGTGAAAAACATTTCTAAGGGAACGGTATGGTTAAGTTGCTTTAAAAAAGCTATGAAATTCAGTGGAAAAAACAAAGAAATGTGCCAGTAATGATAAGCTAGACACCATAACACGGCCCCCCGCCATGCACTGCTCAAACTAACACCCAGGACATGGAAGATGACATCACAAATGGCATCATACATGACATCAGTGATGACATCACATATCCTGTGAAGTTGTTTTGGTTTAGTGACATTAAGCAGTTCAAGTACAGGACTTGACCTAGACATTCTACATTGTGCAGAACTTTGGGGTTGAGAGCAGCTCGCTGGGCAGCCCAGTTGCAGGATTGATTCCCTGCCGGTCCATCGGGGCCTCGAGTGAGTGAATTGTTTATTCTTCATTTCTTTTTTTTTTTTACAGCGCTCCGAGCGCGTGGTGTGTTTTTGTTCTCCCCCCTCCCCTTGCAGCCTCTTCCTGGTGCCCTCCTCCATCCCGCCTCCCTGCCCGCCCACCCCCCCTCTGATTGGCTCTCTCTGGTGTCCCGCTGGACTACCCGACGGCTGCTCTCCCCGCTCGCCTCTTTGTGCAGAACTTTGGGGTTGATAGCAGCTCACCGGGCAGCCCAGTTGCAGGATTGATTCCCTGCTGGTCCATCGGGGTCTCGAGTGAGTGAATAGTTTAGTTTATTCTTCATTTTTTTTTTTTTTACAGCGCTCCGAGGGCGTGGTGTGTTTTTGTTCTCCCCCCTCCACTTGCAGCCTCTTCCTGGTGCCCTCCTCCACCCCCCCTTTATACTGACCCTCCTGGGCAGCCCCCTGCCCGGCAGCCCCCTCAGCTAAGGGCCCCTTAGGCAAAGGGCGGCTCCCTCGGCTGCGTCTCCTGTTGGTGTCTGCAGGTGTCCGCAGGGGACGCCAGGCGCCGTTCCGCCGCTCCATCTGGTCAGCTCCACCTGCTCCCCGGCTCACCCCACCTACACCTGTTCACTTCATTTGCATTGTGTCTACACTTCACCGTGTTCTGCAATTTGTGGTAAACTAGGGCTTTTTCTCCCCTCGCAGGATTCTCAAACTTAGGTGGCCTCTCCACTGGTTACCTAATATGCATTACTGTTTGTACTGTTGTTCTGAAATGTGGTAAACTAGGGCTTTTTCTCCCCTCGCAGGATTCTCAAACTTAGGTGGCCTCTCCACTGGTTCCCTAATACGCATTACTGTTTGTACTGTTGTTCTGAAATGTGGTAAACTAGGGTTTTTTCTCCCCTCGCAGGACTCTCAAACTTAGGTGGCCTCTCCACTGGTTACCTAATACGCATTACTGTTTGTACTGTTGTTCTGAAATGTGGTAAACTAGGGCTTTTTCTCCACTCGCAGGACTCTCAAACTTAGGTGGCCTCTCCACTGGTTACCTAATACGCATTACTGTATGTACTGTTGTTCTGAAATGTGGCAATCTAGGGCTTGCCGCTCACTCCCTGTCCGCTTGCTCTCGTCTGTCTCCCCCCCTCCCTCCTATTCCATGGTGCTCTCTATCTCGCCTATCTTCTCTAACTGCTTCTCCATTGACTATTCTGCTCTCCTCACTAAATCTGGTAGGAAAAAGTTAAAAGGATATCCTGGTCTCCAACCCAGGCCTCCCTATCGCTGACACCTACACCAGTGCCTCCTCCAAGGAAACTGTCACTGACATCCTCTTTTTCGTACCTTCTCCTGACATATGGACCCTTCATATGGTCTCTGTGCTCTCTCCTTTCTCCTCTTCACCCACTAATGGTGGCACCCGTTGAGATGTCCTCTTGGCCTCCTTCCACTCCTCTAAGGCCATTATTAATATCTACGCTAATGGGACCGTCTTGGTCCAAGGCGCTCAGGCCAACCTTCACCTCTTTGATAGACGCTTCCCACGCCTCATCAACTTCCTTTCCTCTCCTGCTCTCCCCACTCCTCTGTCCTTGGCTACCTTGCCTCCACCCTACCTCCCTGCCCCCTCTTGTGCTCCTTCACCTCCACTGGGCGTACCTCTGATCTGTACCCCTCCCCGGAAGTCCTTCAAGGTTGGCAACCTTCTCCACATTGCCACTCTTAACTCTCGCTCTGCTGTCAAACATTCCTCTGACATCTGTCGCCTTCTTGAGGAACTGGACCTTGACGTCCTCGGTCTCACTGAGACATGGTTCACGGCCAGCTCTGTCACCAGCTTTGACACACTCCTACCTGACGGCTACAAGATCCTCTCCGTTCTCAGGCCCAACCGTGCTGGGGGGGTGTGGCCCTTATCTTCCCTGAGTGGATTCCTGCCACTGTCTACGCATACTTACTCCTCTTTTGAATGACTTGTCTGCCCACTCTCTCTCTCTCTCCTAGCCATTCCCTTCCCGTAGCTATTATCTATCGCCCACCTGGTCAAATTTCCTCCTTCCTCTCTGAGTGGGCGAACCTCTCCTCCTCACTCCTGTCCTCAACCACTCAACTCCTCTTTCTTGGAGATTTCAACATCCACCTGGATGCCTCCTGTCCCCCCTCTGGACTCTTTCGCGACCTCTGCGACTCTCTCTCGCTCTCTATTCACCCATCTGGGCCGACTCATACTGCAGGGCACAGTCTTGATACTCTGATCTCTTCTGACCTTCCCCTCTCTGTCCCTCTCTCCACTCCTTTCTCCTGGATTGATGGAGTGATCACTTTCTCCTATCCTCCCACCTCACCTTTCCTACCCCACAGGCAAAGCCACCCTCATCACTGCCACCCTCCTTCTCGGTCATCTGACCCATGACGCGCGTGTCGGTTGTTGCTTTCGCTGCCACCTTCTCCCCCCTCTTCCCCTTCGGCTGACTCCCACCCTGACACAGCCCTCTCCACTCTTCCCTCTGCTATATCTGATACTCTTGATATCCTTGCCCCTGTCATGAGAATCCACCTGAAGCCCAAAGACAAATGTAACTCCTGGTATGACTCGGATCTCGTCATCCTTAAACGCAAATGCAGGGTGGCAGAGAGGAAATGGCGTGCTTCATGTGCATCCTCTGACAAACTGGCCTGCAGCCTGCTCCAAAGGCAATACCGGCTCTCCGTTCTCACCAAGAAGAGAGCCCGCATCCAAGCCCACATCTCTGCGGCATCTAACAATTCGGCCGAACTCTTTAAAATCTTAAAGGAGCTCACCAACCCTGCTGCAGTCTCTACCGCTCCTGTCCCCTCCCAGGCCCTCTGCACGGCACTGGCCTCTCACTTAATTTCAAAAACTCAGGACATCCTGTCCTCACTCTCCTCCTATCACCTCCCCCCTCTATTCCCTGCTCTTCCTCTGGCCCTTCTGCAGCCACCCCTCCTCCCTCCTTCTCTGCCTTTCCCCTTTTATCTGCTGACAAGGTTTCCAGACAAGTCCGATCTATGAAAGTCTCATCAAAACAGGTTCACCCATGCTCCTCCAAAGCTATCAAGGACCACATTGACTCCTTGGCTCCTGCCCTGGCTGACCTCTGCAATCACTCCTTCGCCTCTGGAGTCTTCCCATCCCCCCTCAAGCACTCCCTTGTGCACCCCCTTCTTAAGAAACCCTCTTCCGACCCCTCCTGCCCGGGTAACTATCGCCCAATCTCTATCACTCCCTTCCTGGGCAAGCTCCTGGAAAAGCTGGCCATCTCCCAGCTTAATCTCCATGCTGAATCTGTTGGTAGTCTTCACGGCCATCAGTCTGGCTTCAGAGCTGCCAGAAGCACAGAAACTGCTCTCCTGAAAATCCGTGAGGACCTGCTCTCGAACCTTGACTCTAACACTCCATGTGTTCTCATTCTGCTTGATCTCTCTTCTGCCTTTGATACTGTCAACCATACCATCCTGCTCAACCGTCTCTGTGATAACCTGGGTATCACTGCTCAGGCTCTGGCGTGGCTGACCTCTTTCCTCTCTGATCGCCTTTCCCAGGTCCAACTTGGGTCCTTCCTTTCCTTCATCTCACGCTCTACTTGTGGTGTTCCCCAGGGTTCTAACCTCTCTCCCAACCAATACCTGGCACCCCTTGCCCACCACATTGCTGCTCTCTGCTCCAACTTTCAGTGCTATTCGGATGACACTTAGCTCGTTTTTCAGGCTTCCCTGCACCACCTCTTCTCCCTCCCTCATCTTTGACTGTCTTTCTGCCATCCAGGAGTGGTGTGCCGCCAATGATCTCTGCCTTAATGCCAGCAAGATGGAGATTCTCCTCATCGGCACACCTGCACCCTCCTTCCCTGTCACTCTCTGGCCGGCCTCCCTTGGCCTTCTTCCTGCTCCCACGTGTGAGCCTAATAACCTCAGGGTCATCTTCGACTCCACACTCTCCTCTTTCCTCTCCAATCGACCCTCCCAGGTCCAACTGGGGTCCTTCCTCTCTGACATCTTTTTCTCTACCTGCGGTGTCCCCCAGGGATCTGACCTCTCTCCCTGGCTGTTCAACCAGTACCTTGCACTTCTTGCCCACCGCATCGCCGCTCTCTGCCCCAACTTTCAGTGCTATGCGGATGATACCCAGCTCATTTTCAGGCTACCCTCGGCCTCCTCTTCTCCTTCCCTCATCTCTGACTGTTTTTCTGCTATCCAGGAATGGTGTGCCGCCAATGACCTCTGCCTTAATGCCAGTAAGACTGAGATTCTACTCATTGGCACACCCACTCCCTCCTTCCCTGTAGCTCTCTGGCCGGCCTCTCTTGGCCCTCTTCCTGCTCCTACCTGCAAGGCAAAAAACCTCGGGGTTATCTTTGACCCCACACTCTCTTTCTCTCCTCACATATCTGACGTCTCTAAGAAGTCATACTACCAGCTACACCCCCTCAGAGATACCCTTCCTTTCCTCTCCTTCCCCCAGAAGCTCACTGTCTCTAGAGCCCTGGTTCTCTCGAAGATGGACTACTGTAACAGCCTCTATCTAAATCTGCCTTCCTGTACTCTCCGCCCTTTGCAACTCATCCAGAACAGGACTGCGAGACTTGTCCTTGCCCTCAAGCCCAGGGACCGTATCTCTCCAGGACTGAAATCGCTACATTGGCTCCCAGTGGCTGCGAGGATTAAGTTCAAACCCTGTGCATTGTCCACAAGGCCTTCTGGGGCCTTGGGCCAAAATACCTTCAACTCTCTCTTCCTAAATATCTTCCTTCTCGAGCTCTTCGCTCATCCGCCTCCAACTCCCTCAGTATCAGCCGCTTCTCCAAGCAACGAGTTGGGGGTAGATCTCTCTCCGCAGCAGGGGCCTCCCTCTGGAACAGCCTTCCTGCCTCCCTGAAACTTGAGGAGAACCATCTCCGGTTCCGGAAGCACCTCAAAACCTTCCTCTTTGCCTCCGCTTTCTTTCCCCCTCTCCCCTGTTAAAATTACTGAAACTGCACTGAATCTGCAATTGGGCCACTCACCGAACTGCCTCCGTGGCAACCTCTGCACTGTGGGACTGTCTCTGTATCCCTACAGCCCCCCCCCCAGCACTTGTCTGCACTTACCTTTCACTTGCCACCAGCTGGCCCTTATTATTTATCTTGTTATTTTACTAACCCTGTACTGCACTTCCCGTCTCCCCCTTGCACTTTTCCCCTCCCCTCTACCCTTGCACTTGCGCGACCTGAATGACACCTGGCCTAGTAGGATCGTTGTCTGTCTCCCCTTGTCCCCCCCCCTTGCCTCGTCGCGCCTTGAAACACTGTGTGTATAGGCGTGTTATAAATGCCATATCATATCATATCATATCATTGAAAACATGACACACAAACTCTACAGTTGCTATATACGTATACATTAACCTTGCACACTGTTCTTAACACTTTCCTCCTTTGATTTGGATTTAGCAGATTATCAATTCTCCACTTCTATGGTCCATGCTGCAAACGTTACCTATATTAATGAATTTCTAGATTGCTCTATTATCAACAGAACATCAGTAGAACATTTAGTTTTTTTAGTAAGTACATTTTGTGATACATGGAGACCACACCCTTGTAAGGACTTTCCATCAGATTTGTTACAAAGTAGTGATGTTATATATGATGACATTGATGGTACCGTTTGTGATATCATTGATGTCCTGGGTGTTAGGTTGAGCAGTGCACGACAGGGGCGCAAGTTATGGTTGTATAGCTTACCATAACTGGTGAATGTCTTTGGGTTTTAGATTTGGCACTGCAATCATAACAACCTTTTTTACAACATTTTTTCACTGAATTTCATAGTTCTTCTTACAGCAAACTTACCATATTGCCCCATTAACAAAATGTTTTCACTGAATTTCATAGGTTTTTAGTATGGCAACTTAATATTCCATCAAACCTAAAACTTCTGCCTATGTGCCAATATTTCAAATACACATTATGCACCTACCAATCATCCTCTCCTCCTTATAATAGGTAAGAGGTCCACGGACACTTGCACAAGCCCGAAGACATACCTGGCGACAGGTGACATCACTAGTACCCACACACACAGGGGGTAGAGTATTGTGTATCATTTCTGTTAAATAATATTTGAAAAAACACAAGTAAAACAATGTACACATTTTTAAACATAACAACATCTTTTTTCAATCTTCTGAGTTTGGCAATCAAAATAATATTTTTTAAATTGATAACATAATATTTTGGATTGCACCATATATTGAACTAAACTGTACACCATTTGCAACAAATCCACTTCATCACCTGACAGGTACTGAAGCACAATATTTACTGAAGTTGACAAAACTCATTCCAAATGCTTAGTAAGTACAACTCTTTTAATGAACTGAACAGTACTTTTTTCATTTTATTTATAAACATACATACAATCTTCACATAGTTTGTAAAGTTATTGGCTATATATAAAAGCCCTATTTTGTAATAGAAATGGCAAGCAGTCTGAAGTAACTGCTTGCCATTTATTTATTTTCCTAAAGACGATATCAATGAAGAAGAAGAACCTGCAAATGGTAATTATTTTATATTTCATTATGGACTAATACAGTTGTCCTATTTACACATAAAGCATTAATTTCAATGTGTTCTGTATATTTCATACTTCACAATTTAGAACAAGACAATGACGAAAATCATGTTGAAGAAAATGTATCAGCAAATATTGAAAATAGATGAGCAAATGTAGAAAATCCTGTGAATCAATTGCGTATGCATTCGAATTAAATTAAAAATAAAGTTGAGGAATTATGTAACTATGTAAAAAATCATGTAATTAGAAACATTAATTATCATTGTTCAACTTGTTCATCTGATCCTTACCCCCAGCAACCCTCCCAATCAATTCTAGTGGATCTTACTGATCAACAGTTTGACTACATTTCTATCCCTCATAATCATGAACATATATCACTTCCCCATGCCCCTATTTTAATTTCCCATTGTGTCTCCTTCTCTATCCTAAATGTATGTAATGTAAATAAATAAATATATATATTTTACGTGAATGTATATATCAATTTATTAAATTATATATTTATGTACATTCACAAGATATACCAAACCTTCTGGCCTACTTCTGAAGTCATGAGGCATACTTACACACATCCAGAAAGAAAGAATGTTACATCACTCAACTGGTCTGGTGAAAAACATGGTTTATTCAGTTAGTTTCATCAAGAAAACGTTGGAGAGTATAAATACTCATGGGAAAAACCGCCATGTTTTCCACCCCACACGGGACTTCTTCGTCAGGCTAGTAATACACAACAGATCTCCAGCTTTCCGTTTTAAAAAAACATGAGGGAAACCTGCAGCATAGTTCTCAACAACATAGAAAGAGGACTGTTATGCAAGAGCTGGTTACTCATAACTCCCAATTTGAGTGCCATCTTGGAAGGGTATTTAATAGCTACAATTCTCCTATTTTCTACAGATACCAGCTCTTCATAATCATGCATTACCAAGTCTTAGTACAGTGCATCCCAATTTTAAACATTATTCTATTAAGTACGCTCTAATGTACAAAATCATGTATACAATAATTTGATCTATAGTCCGCCTCATAAAAATACGGAGCGTACTATATTTAATATCATGAGATTACCTAATGAAAAGCAAACAATCGCAGCAGCACAGTCCTAGTCATTAAACTCACAATTCTTAATATGTGAGTTTAGGTAGTTAGGGGGTCATCAGCAGTTGGGCATAGTGGTAATAATGCAGCGGTAACGACATTACCGCCGCATTACCGTTCCGCCCAATCCTGAGTTTGCGTGGAAAATGGGAGGTTTACCTGCAGATTTTTGCTGCAGGTAAAAACCTCCTATTTTCGGTGCTTTTACCACCAGCGCTTTTACCCTTGGTGGTAATAGTGCCGAAAAGCCCCATAGAGTCTTATGGACTCAAAATATATGGAAATTAACAGCGCCACTGCAACTCAGGATCTAGCGCAAATTGCACCAGACCGAGTTGTGGTAACACTTACAGCTTTGGGCGGTATCCCGGTGCATTTACCGCCGGGATACCGCCCAACTCTGGATAGAGGCCTTATTTACTAAATTCATTAAGTCACAAATGCATATATTTGCAGGCAGTACTATATGTACATAGATACTGAGAACCAACATTATGACAATGCTCCAGATTGAAAATGCAGCACAGAAAAAAATAACTACAAGAAATGCAAAACCCCAAAGCCAATTGATAATAATTTCAAGGCAGCAAAACCTGCACAAGTGTGCATACTGAATACCGCAACTGCTCTCTACAGACCAAAAGTGTCTGCAGAGACCAGTTGCTGGAATGCAGATACCAAGAAATATCAATACAGATCAAAATAATCTGCAATATGAGGAGGCAAAATCAAGTGCACCGAGCAACAATTCTTAGCAGCAACATTCCAGCATCAACGTAATGACACTCTCAGGTATATGTGTTATTCAAATTAAAACACAAACACCAGTTCACGCACAAGTTCTATGTGGCACTGCTACTGCTGTAAACCATAACAACCAACATGGTTCACATAATATTCGATATAAATGGCCGACCAATTTGTCATCCATTATTTCAAAGCACACATCTATAAACTCACTGGTAATGGGCAGTTGTAGGTTCAAGTCATTGCAATTAAGCATTTAAACATACTCTAATCATTTAGCAAGAGTCCCTCCCCAAATTAAAAATAAATCAACAATGTACTATAGCCACACTATGACATCATCTAAGTACACATCAAATTTCGGTGACCATGCTATACATTCCTCCCACTAGCCCAGATGGAGATTCACGTAGGTGGGGGCCACACCAGAGCACAAGGCAGTTCCTCTTTTTTGCCTGTACAACTTGTCTTCATATAAAAAAATCTTTTAACATTTTGTTTGGACAACAATGTTTTTTTTATATGAAGACAAGGTTCATTTTGTTGTTTAACATTGATGGAGCCTTGCTTTAAGAAAAATTCACATGCCTGAAGACCAGCTTGATGGTTAATGCAAGTGTATAGGGAAACCACATCTAAAGATACCAAATTGTTATGAGATTCTCAATTAAACCCATTAAGCCTTTTTAGTAGGTCAAAGGTGTCCTTTATAGAAGAGTTCAGATCCAAGACAAACGGTTGTAATGGCTTGTCAAGATATTTGGATGCCGCCTCCAAAAGAGAACTCATGGAAGAAACAATTTGGTGGCCCGTAGGGTCTGGGAGACTCCTATGCACCTTTGGGAGCAAATACAGGATTGGAGTGACCGGGTAGTGTGACGAGGCCAGGGGTTACCTCCCTTTTGTTTCAAAAAAGGTAGCAGGCGCTCCTCTCCAGAAAGAGCATGGCATGATAACCTGTTCTGAGATGAGTTTGAAGCACATGCTTTTTGCTCACTGTACCTTTCACAGATGGAAAATATCCATTTGCATATCAGTCGTTGTCCCGCCCACATGGGCAGTCCAGCACCGAAATGCTATGGCAATTCCTCTCTGAACAAGAGTACCAACAGCAACCCCATACGCGTGTTTCAGCCTTGTTGGGCCTCATCAGTGAGGTGAAGCTGTGCCTCTCTGAGCACAGTGAGCAGGGAGTCCAAGTCTTATTGCCCCGAGGTTCATCAGGGTGACCAACTCCAAGTTCCTTGCAAATATTTCAAAAAAGGTAGCAGGCGCTCCTCTCCAGAAAGAACATGGCATGATAACCTGATTACCTCCCTTATGACAAACTTAAGCATACTGTCTCAAAAATCCTATTCAAATGCTAAATGAAATACTCTGATGTGAATGGGACAGAATATCCTAAAAGTCATAGGAAGAGATATGACAATTGTACTGCGGCGAGGAGGCCCTACAGGAAGGTGCTGGAAAAGCATCAACAATGTTCTAGCTGTTGTCTAGGGACAGAAGGCACTCTTATGAAAGGAGGAGTAGAGAACAGATACAAAGGAATTAGTAGCAGTAGCAGCAGCAGCAGTGGTTATGGAAGCAGTAGCAGTTATAGTTGGAAGTGGGGAAACATAGAAACAGAAGAATAAGAGGTGAATGGAGCAGTAATTGGAGATGTGGAAGAAAGAGAAGAAGAGAATACTGTTGCAGTAATAAAGGAGAGGAAGAAGCAGATCCAATGATTAGACAACTGGGTAGACCGACGGCACACTGCTCTGGAAATCCAAGCACCGGCAGAAACCAGGGTTTCAATCAGCGATGCTGCCGGTGCCTTCCTAAATCAATACAGTGTCAGTCCCTGCAGCCCAGAGAAAATCCATGTGAAGTACTTGAGGCAGGGGACATAGAAGATCAAAGGCATGGACTGCCTGTTGGTTTGCAGACTTGTCGGAGCAACGGCAACCAACCATTAGGCATACCCACTACCCCTGGGAGGAACACATGCTGGGGTACTGCAGGCTTTTTAACCCAACCTGTGTATGTGAGCGGACTCGCTGGGAGACACCGCCAGACCAAGAGAGGCTGTCAGGATTGTGCTGCTCTGAGACCCAAAGAAGCCAGCCACATGCAGACAGAGAAAGGGAGTTTGGAAATTCTCCTTGGAGAAGAAGCAGAGGTGAAGTAAACGGAAAAGCTTGAAACATGTGAAAGAGACAGGAGCTCGGTGTTGGACTTCAGACAGCGTTAACTTACGAGCATGCAGAGGGAACGTGCTTCAGAACGAAGCTTTGCGGTATGGTGTGAAGCCGGGGTACGAGAGAGAGACTGAAGAGCGACGACTTCTCCAGCTGGTCTCGGAGACTTAAGTCAGGAGGACAGCAACATTAATGAAATACAGCTGGGGTCCCCTAGAGCAGGTACAGCATGGGGAGAGAGGGTGAGAGTTGCTGTTTCAAAACGTGATTGAAATCTGAGCGATAATGACGCCAAGATACAAACCCGAAGGATAATGTTAACATTGGACATACGTTTTGAATTAAGAAAACCCCAAGCACTGGGCGGACACAAAAGAGGAAACCGACATACTTATTGTGTTTACCACTCTTCCTCGTCCCAGTGATTGTAGGAAACTGAAGCAGGCATTATTCAGTGATAAAGAAGACCCAGTCTTTGGAATTCCAGTAACTTTCTGCAAAGAAAGTGTTACGTGGGTAATTACATAATATTCGTTATAGTAACAGATGGGAAAAGACCAGGGATATGGATTTTTCCCTTGGCATATAGTAACAGGTGGGAAAAGACCAGGGATGTGGATTGTCCCCTTAGCATTTCAGAGGTGCTTTGAAGTTTGAATTACCTATGGAACTAGTAGATTAAAGAAAACCAGCAGGCTGTACGAAAACAGCCAAGTACATTTATTTTTCCCTGGTATAAGGATTCTGTAGTATATAGAGTGTGAGGGTCAGATTAGGAATTTGACACAGGACCGTGGACATTATTTTGGCATTCTGAGAACGACTGTCTCAATTAGTTTTCTTGAGACAGAGAACCCCCTCATAGAGTTAGGACTAATGAGGTGTTTATCCTTCCCCCCTTATTATTTGAATAAAAACATTATTGTGAAGCAAACAACCCTGTGTCCATCACCTTACTCCGACCACTCACAATAGTCACACCGTCAAAACATAATCTCATCATTGTCTATTAGACCTTGCCTCAACTACAGATCTAATTTGAGATTGTAAGCATTGTGAGACTATAGAAGTGCATCAGACTTGATGACCTCATAACAAGAAACATGTACTAGTTGTCTTGAGAGCTTCCAGTAAATATAGACATCTTTGCCACACCACAATCCTGCCCCCCTGGTCCGCAGGCCTGATAACTATACTTTTATCACTTTGAAGACTTTTGAGGGCTACATTAGTATATAGTAGCTCAGATCTGGTTTTGAAGAAACTGGTGTAGAAAATACTTTGAATTCTGCAAGAACGAGTTCTTCAAAGACATCAATAGCGCTGTAGATATATGTATTTTTTTAAATTACAATTTGGTTTCTGCAGTCTATATTAGTCTGTGGATTCAAAACCAAATGTATGGGAAACATACATTTCAAAGTACATAAGCATTCACACATTTAAATTCACTATTATCAACACATCATCAAAAACTAGCACCTGTATGTCTGTACCTCAAATATAAGTTTCAAACATTATTATTATTACGCTGTCTGTTTTAAACGGGAATGTCCGCCAGTCCCAGGCAGGTTTGTGAACAGACGCCAGCATCCACTGTGCAATAATACACTTTTAATTAGTTTGCGATCATCAGTTCGCAGCCACGGTCAAGTTGACACATCAAGTTGAAGTAATTGTGGCCACGCACAATTTTGCAAATGGCGTGACATTGATGCAGACGCCATGACACTTTTATTTGGTTTGTGAACATAAGAACATAGCCGGGGTCATGCTGACTTGTCCACATGACGTCACTGTTGGCGTGCAAATGTTCAGAAACGGCATGACGTGGCAGTGAAAGTCATTATGTAACCGTACCATGCAGCTTGATGACGCGTTTGTGGTCGATGACTGTGCTCTGCAGGTAGATATACATTTATTGTGCTTACTTCTACCAACTCTTAAGTTCCAACTCTGACCTTCCACAACTGGTAATACATTCCTTGTTGTTCTCTATACTTTTTTCCTGCCTCTAAGTTCATGCACAGGAAAAAGTGACCGCGGACAGCGCCTCGAGGGGGACCAACTCATTTCATCTGCTCATTCCCAATCTGACTTTTCCTGCAGAGACTAATTTAAGGGAGCTTTTCACAGCTACATCAGTGGCATCTGTCATGGCCAGTCCTCCCCCTCAGGGGCCACCACCACCACCTGAAGGACCTGGAGGACGTACCAACAGCAAATGAGCTGCAGGAGAACCAGGAGGAAGATGATTTAATTTATGTGTAAACTTGACAAATGATTAGAGCACTGTGCACACATTTCAGACATAAAATACAATTTCTCAAACATCATTAAAACAATTCTGATAACATATTTCCTACACTAAAATAACAATGAATCATCCTCGGTTAATAAAACAGTCATAACTGCCCATATAAAATGTGCAATCCTAAAAAGATGCATTTGTCCTCAAAATCAATTTAAAGCTTTTTTCCACAACCATGCTTTCGTTAGCTTATGGAATTTTAAGTGGTTATTCATTCTTAATTCATTTGGGGGTCCATTCCGTGGAGTGATGTGGAGGAAGTCGCTGAGACGTCCAGCTTTGGAGGAGTGCCAAAAGCTCAGCCTGCGTGCGCCACACTAACAGCCAGAAAGGGTAGTACTCTTTTGTCAAAACATCCATGCGTAGCCAAACCTGTACATTTTATTTGGCTGCCATCAGAGAGCAATTCCTTTCACAGGGGCGTCAAACCACCTCCTCCACATCACCATCCACTTCCAACACTGCCTATACTTGTACCATCTGAGCAGGGCAGAGGCTTTCTCCTGTCACGTCACAATATATGTGAGAGGCAGTTGGCCTCTAAGTTCTGAGGACAACTGGCCTATGTATATATTGCAACACATTCATTTGCAGAGAGGGGTGCCATTCTGCAGGGCTGCTGGGAAGGCACATGACAAGAATTGCCCCCTCCCTTAGTTTCCATCAGCAGTGCCCTATTGCTTCCTTTCTCCATCTGTCCCTTGCTTTGATTTCTGGTGATTGATGTCTCTCCCACCTTCCTCTCCTGCAAAATAAGAAAAAAAGAAACAAAAACAAAAATAAATAGGTTACATTGGGAACCACCTTTCACAGTTAAGCAATACAATGAAACAAGTAATGAAACACACTGTGCACTGAAGTGTCTGTGGACTAAATGATAAAGAAACTGAGAATGGAAGCTGTACCAACACAACTCATTTTTCAACTCTTTCATGTTGGCTCTTAATAGAGCCTTTTGGTTATCGTAATACTGTTTTATCAACATCTACACATAAAATGTGCACGCTTACACTTTCTCATTATCTGCTGGTGTTTTGACAATGCCATTTTGTCACAAAAAATATTCACTGCATTCCGAATATTGTACAAAAAACATGAATTTCCAAGAGTTGTAAGATCTACTCCATCCTTTCTAAAAAATAGTCACTGCATCATGTCAAATGTTGTCATTTTCAAAAGGTGCCATTCCAAAATCTTGATGAAATGCACAGATGGCTTTATTCATATTCTGCATGGCTTTTTCAATTTGTGGACCAAACAGTTTTGACATTTCCCCAAATGTCTTTGCATAATTTGTGAAAAAAATAAGTGTGGTTTGTAGAATAATACTCATCAGACCTCTCAATGTATCTTTTCATGGCCAACTACAAAGATATTCCAGTAACATACCCTAAACCTTCACAATGAATTTAATAATTTGTAGATGTTTGCAGTACACCATATATTGACACATAGGCAATAGTTGAATCCACTTCATACCACAGGCTCCATACCATAAAACCTCCAATTTTTCAAAGTCAATATTATGTGATACACCAGGCTGCTTTGCACATACCTTAACCAATAAACCCAAGCACCTTATTCAGCAACACAAACAAGAAATGAAGCACTTGGTGTATTGTCTTATCCAGATCAATATATCCTTCACAAACAGAACACTGGATTGGCTGAGTCTTCCGATGTCCATGGGCATTTTCGTTGTCTGCGAAGCCGCAGTCCTCTTTCTCTACAGGACATGGTAAAAATGCCTGTATGGCACGTACGATCCATCTGCAAACAACCACCTGTGCCCTCGGATATTGTACAAGGGGCACCAGACTTCCCTTCTTTTACCCTTATTTCTGTAACACAGTTTGGCTGTATTCAAGCAGTCACAGAGCCATCCACCAATCCCATCCACAGACCCTCCATCTACCGTTCTCACCCAACATATGCTAACATTCTAAAGAGCATAAGCATCAATGTACTTATTCAACACACAAAATCATCCTTAAAAAGTAGACTGTTAAATTAACTGCATGGATAAAACACATCAGCTCCTGATAGATATAATGGAGCAATTAACACAGCAAAATCAGCAATGCATGTATTTCGTGCCAACCCTTGCAAACTGTTCCCAAGTTTATGAAACAATGCTCAAAAAGTAAAAGCGAACCATAGTCCACATCAGTTGCACATACCAACTTGAATTTCATGACATGACACTCCCTATATGCCTCCCTATATCACAACACACCTAAATAATCTAGAAAACAAATTTGTATCCAAACATGTGTACTGGAAAAAGTATGAACTCTCTACCTAAACTGCAGAGTGATACTAAGACGGAAGCTTGACATAGGGCAAGGTTTAGTCAATGGATCAATTGGAACAGTTGTTGGCTTCCAAACATATCCAAACAAAAATAATATCCAATTTCACAAACTTAAACTAATAAATATTCCCCACACTACAACACATTTCCTTCCTTTTAAAGATATGTACAAAGAGAACAATTCTCCCTCTCTTGCCTACACTGTTACAATTCAAAAGTCACATGGTCGAACCGTCAACCATGCTCTAGTAGACATTGGTAGCACAGTCTTCAAAGAAGGTATGCAGCACATAGCGCTTTCATGACTTCGTAGACTCACTAATCTATTTTTACTTCGATGTTAATGAGTCAAAGCTGACATTCCTTGCATCCTTCAATACAAGAGACTACCTGCACTGTACACTCCACACCTGGATATGTACCTACATCTGAAAAAAGACAACCTTTAAAAATGCAACTGGTACAAAATGAAACTGCATAAGATCTCCCTATAATCTCCACTAAAAAAAACAAATACAACTTCTTTAAATCAACCACATGCCAAATTGTCTGTTCCGTTTAGATTTGAAAACCTAACTGGAAGGGGTTGCTATGCAAATGTAGCATTCCATCTACTATTCTAGTTGTCACCAATTGTGGACAATATTTACTTACATGGCTCAGAATAGCTATGTTTACAACTCCTCATCCTGCACAGAAATGCCACTTGCAATCCTGACACTATCTACAATGTATCAGGTGTAAGACTAGTAGTGAACTACTGTGCAAGAATTCTTAAATTCACTATAAACACATGGGAGGATCCCCAAGAAGTCCTAATGTACTTGCTAGAAATACTAGAGAGAGAAAATATCCCTGTAAATGAAATCCTGCAGATTACACACACTTGGAAATATAATGCAGTCTCTGCAACCATGTTTCTCAACAGCATGTTCCCAATGAATGATGTGTGCATGTATCTATACCAAATTGTGATACAATACTCTTTTAACAGCTTCTCCAAAATGCTAATCATGTCATGTTGTGCCCATTTTGCAATTCAGGAATTTTCAACAGTGCAAGTAGATTCACATGGCCAATATGTTATGTTAAAATGCTTTTATGATACAACGCAAATGGAAATAAAATTAACTGTAAACGCACGAAGGTCACACATGCACACGTTTCTCTTGGCAGAAAAACATTTACCACAGTAGGCATAATCTACCACAGGAGTGCCACAACCACTTTGGGACACTACTGCATATGTAAAACAAAGAAGTGGTTGGTCTGAATGTAACAACACTTCCGTTACTCAACAACAAAGGTTACCAACAAACCTGAAAAATTCCTACTTAATATTCCTTAAATCAAAATTCACCCATTAAATTAAACTTTAAATTCATATTTACAATAATGTACAGTTAGAATATGCCAATGTGTATCTAACTACTTTAAAACATAACGGACTACACAAAACAAACAAAGTAACAAAATTATGCATGAAATACATTTCAGTTGGAATATGCCATCAGGTATCTAAGTTACAGTGTAATATATTACATACAGCAATTATTATTACAAAATTTACAAAGATTCAAAGTAAAATATGGGTTTTAATAATAGCGTTGTCAGTAACCTACCTACCATTATCAAAACAAGATACTAATATAAGTATAAAATGAGTTTTTCAATCTACATTGGATTTTTCCCCTTTACCCAATGATTAGAATATGTTAATACAAAAACAGCGTCTCCATACCCATTGGTCATCTCAATACTAATGTTTTATCAGGTTGAGTCGCTTTAACTTGGAGGTATGATATTTTCCAGCGGCTTGGGGTTATTCCCTCTCAAATATGGGGGCTGTGTTACCTTTCCCAAGATTGATATTTTTTCTGCAAAATTAACACTATAAGTGAACAAATTCCTAATTGACCGCTGAGTACTAATACTAGGTACCCTACATCATTTCAACTGTCTGTAGCCCCTGAAGAAAATCCCTGCACTTACTCTAAGGGATTGAAATATGTAGGGCATTACAATTGGGTTTCAGGTTAATCATCAATATCAAAAGTTCATATTTTTTGGACCCCAAGAATTCCACAAAGAACTTTGATTTGATTCAATGTTTTCTTTATTATGTGGTGGGACATGTGATATTGACGTATTGTGCCATGTGTCTGGTTTGTAAATTTGCACAGCACCTTTGCACTTTGTTTTGTGGCATCTGATATGTTTAATGCATTTTGATTATCCACTATAATTTTCTGTTTGTCCTTATAGGTTTTAAAAAAAATTGAATTAATTGTATATGTACTTTCTAAATGAAGTGGCTATGACTTGATAGTCTGGAGTGTTTTAGAGCATTATTTCTCCCCACAACACTTAAATTACGGGGCATTTGTGTTACTGACAATGGGTGGTCTGTTGTTATTGTAATTTCTACTCTTCCCTGTTTCTACACGGCAAGCATAATTAAGGGGTTTTCTCATTTCATTAATATAAATACAACAGCATGCCACACACATGTGTTGTAGAAACATATTGCATACAATGTACTACTTATGAGGGTAAACAAAATGCAAGTATATACAAAACAAATCACTTTCATTTCGCTCATACATCCTCCAACTAGTAATTCTTAAAGAGATAGTGGCTCATCAGACCAAGAAACAACCATCAATACTGCCTTTATAGTAGTTGATACTTCCTTCTCCTCTACAAGCACACACTCAGTTTCAAAATGAATAGAAGTCATGTACAGGTCCCCTCTGTTCACTATTCACAATCGCTTTCCTTTCCACGAGCATTACAGTTTCAAAAAAAGGAAGACAAATTTGAAGAAAATGTAAAGAATAATGTAGTAACACTTGTACAATGTCACAGATTGAATATTAAAGTTTATATTAAGCTACCATTATGCCTACCATTATGAAACAATGTATTAATAGTAAACTTAACAAATGGGTTTTTTCAATACAACTTGGACTTATTTCCATTATCCAATGATTAGAATATTTTAATACAACAACGTGGTACAAGCAAATGTTGTAGAAAATATAGTACATACAATATACTACTTATGAGAGTTAGAAATGTCAATGTATGTTTAAAAGTTAAAGTATGTATAAAGATGATCCCTTATCGCCATGGCCATTGGAAGCCAGCCCAATACCAACATCATTCCCACATATCATCCCTCACAGCCATCGCTAGTGACCAGATTGATTCTTCAGACCCTTTCAATGGTCCAGGCCCACTGCCAACACCAAGCCCATATATCATCCCTTGTTCTCATGGCCAATGACTGCCAACATCATTCCCAAATATCAACCCTTCTGGCCTTTGGCCATGGCCACAGCCCAACTCCATCTGGATGCTCCATACATCCACTCCAGCACCCCAATGACAAATGTATCCAGATTGATTCTTCAGACCTTTTTAAATGGCCAGGTCCACTGCCAAAGTCGATCCCATATTGCATCCCTTGTTTCTATGGCCAGTGGCTTCCAAAATGAATTGCATATATCATACCGTGTGGCCATGGCCAGTGGCCACCGCCCAACTTAATCAGACTACTACCGTACCCACACTCTCGCGCCCCATGGCAAAAGTATCAAGATTGATTCTTCAAACCCTTTCAACTGGCCAGGCTCAGTGGCAACGTCAATCCCATAAATCATCCCTTATTTCCATGGCCGGTGACTGCCAATTTGAATCCCATATATCATCCCTTATGGCCATGCCCTGAACAATCTGGCCACTGCCACACCTAATTTGACTAATACCAATCCCACACTCTAGCAACCCCGTGACAAAAGTATCCAGATTGACTCTCTTCAAACTCTTTCAACTGGCCAGGCCCACTCCCAACATCAATCTCGCATATCATCCTCTGTGGTCATAGCCAGGGTCTGCTAATGTTAATACCATATATCATCCCTTGTGGCCATCACCACACACACTTGTCCCTAACTATAACATTAAAACTCAGGCCAACATATATGCCAACACACATAGGATCAACGTACATTAAATAAATCAGGAAAAGTATGTCACACACTTCTACCATAGTAAATGCTATGATGTCTGTGGTCATAAAAAGCAGTTTGCAGGTGCCTCCAGACAGCCATGAGTATACGAAAGAGACCACAAACCCTGCAGAGAACATACAAATATTATTTTTGCTCAAAAACACCAATAGCATGCACAGTTCTTCCTCCCCCCGCCCCCAAGCTCTGCAGGGACTCTATCATCCTCAACACAAACACAAATGTGTTTTTTCACCCTTTTTATACCACGGTTTCTGCGTGCTGTTGCCGTTCACAGACCCAAGATGGCGGTCATCTTATAATATTTTGACGCAGCTCACTTTCCTTGGTTGACCAATCGCCTCCCTCACCTGAAGTCTCTGGACACCAAATGAGGAAGTGCATCCGCAGACTGAACTGATATGTCACACATTTATTTTACCTCTTCTTTCTACATTTTAAACAAATCCACTAAATGTATAAACACCAAACTTGCAAAAGCACCCTTTCAGAAATAAGCCCACTCCTCGCACAGGTTTGGTGAAATCCCTCCAGTGGTTCAGGCGGTTCTTGCGAGCAACCATTTTTTCCCAATCAATCCTACCCGGGTCTTGAAAAGTTTGGGACCTCCCTTAAAACTTTCCTCCACCGTGATGCACCCACACCAAACTTTGCAAAATCATTTAGAGTTCAGTCTATAATAATTTTGCAAGGTTTTGTGCAGATTCGGCTAATGGCGTCAAAATGTTATAAGTCACCCAAAAACTGCTCCTCCTACAGGAAAGCTAATTGAACCATAACCATATCACTGACCGTATGTGAAAAATGTTTAGTTAAGGGAGATTTAAGGTGATCATATTTATCTAAACAAAACCCTTAAAATGAAGCCGGTGTGGGAAGGACCATCTTAACTCGGTTTCCCCCACTGATGTCTCCCATAATGTCATTTTGTAGCGCATTGTGAATCCCTTTTATGATGTCCTGTATGTTCTCATGGCCTTTGCAGAAAGGGTGAAAAGAGGTGATGCTGAGTTTAGATCATCATCACTTCCCTCACCCACTTTATTTCATGGGTTTTGTGGCTGTAAATCTGACCAGTTTATCTCATTCTTATCTAAAGTTCTTTCTCTGAATTTCAAGTGTTTTGTTAAGCTATGTCTTCTTCACACTCCACTGGCCATGGTCTGTGTCCACAGCCAATGTACGTATTGCTCCATGGATGGTCTCTGTCACTGCATTCGGCCAGTGTCTTTACCCGCGTTGCAGCAATTGGGCATTATCTTCTTTAGGGTCAAATGGCCACAGCCTTTATCCATAGACATTGCACCTATACATATTGCACCACTTATTTAAAAAGACAGCGGCCCTTATCCCTGCATTAATTTTTAATTGATGTTGTTCTCCCAGCAATCATTTCCAATACTCATTCCTGCAATTTTTCTCGATTGCCGGAACAACAGGAAAACATGCAACAATTTAAAAGACTTTGCCATCCCTACTCCCGCAAAAAATGTGCCCCCTCCTCCCTTCGATGTCCCTCTGCCTATCCTCTATGATCCTAAACCCTCCCAGACCGTCTCCCTTAACCTCCTTTCGTTCCATGTTCCTGTGACACCATTTTTGCCCATGTGCATCTTGCGAGATTACTATGGGATTACCCTGCAAATAATGCAACAATCTCCTAGTAAGACAAAATAGTTCTGGTACAATTGGATC